>NW_028125871.1:0-380647 GCF_965194825.1 Balaenoptera physalus
GCACTAGTGTTTTAAGGAACAGCTTAAAAAGAGAATCCTAATGTGATTTCTTTATAATGGGTGTGTTCTTATCTGATCCTAGTGTCTAAACTCTTCTCCATGGCAGGACCCCCAAATAATATTCCTTTACGTGCTAAGGGGTATCTAGAGAGTGGGATATGTTTAATAACTACCCTAACCCTAACGCGTACCCTAACCCTAACCCCTACCCTAACCCTAACACGTACCCTAATCCTAACCCGTACCCTAAACCGAGCCCTAACCCTAACACTAACCCTAACCCTAACCCTAACCCATACCCTACGCCGTACCGGAAGCCCTCCCCGAACCCGTACCCTAAGCCGTACCCTAAGCCTAACCCTAAGCATAACCCTAACCCTAGGCTACCCTTGACTTCTTCTGCCTCCAATAGATTTCCTAAGCACTAGTGTTTTAAGGAACAGCTTAAAAAGAGAATCCTAATGTGATTTCTTTATAATGGGTGTGTTCCTTATCTAATCCTAGTGTCTAAACTCTTCTCCATGGCTGGACCCCCAAATAATATTCCTTTATGTGCTAAGGGGTATCTAGAGAGTGGGATAGGTTTAATCACTACCTTAACCCTAACGCGTACCCTAACCCTAACCCCTACCCTAACCCTAACACGTACCCTAATCCTAACCCGTACCCTAAACCGAGCCCTAACCCTAACACTAACCCTAACACTAACCCTAACCCATACCCTACGCCGCACCCGAAGCCCTCCCCGAACCCGTACCCTAAGCCGTACCCTAAGCCTACCCCTAAGCCTAACCCTAACCCTAGGCTACCCTTGACTGCTTCTGCCTCCAATAGATTTCCTAAGCACTAGTGTTTTAAGGAACAGCTTAAAAAGAGAATCCTAATGTGATTTCTTTATAATGTGTGTGTTCCTTATATTATCTTAGAGTCTAAACTCTTCTCCATGGCTGGACCCCCAAATAATATTCCTTTACGTGCTAAGGGGTATCTAGAGAGTGGGATAGGTTTAATAACTACCCTAACCCTAACGCGTACCCTAACCCTAACCCCTACCCTAACCCTAACACGTACCCTAATCCTAACCCGTACCCTAAACCGAGCCCTAACCCTAACACTAACCCTAACCCTAACCCTAACCCATACCCTACGCCGTACCCGAAGCCCTCCCCGAACCCGTACCCTAAGCCGTACCCTAAGCCTAACCCTAAGCCTAACCCTAACCCTAGGCTACCCTTGACTTCTTCTGCCTCCAATAGATTTCCTAAGCACTAGTGTTTTAAGGAACAGCTTAAAAAGAGAATCCTAATGTGATTTCTTTATAATGGGTGTGTTCCTTATCTTATCCTAGTGTCTAAACTCTTCTCCATGGCTGGACCCCCAAATAATATTCCTTTACGTGCTAATGTTTATCTAGAGAGTATGATAGGTTTAGTAACTACCCTAACCCTAACACGTACCCTAACCCTAACCCCTACCCTAACACTAACGCGTACCCTAACCCTAACCCCTACCCTAACCCTAACACGTACCCTAATCCTAACCCGTACCCTAAACCGAGCCCTAACCCTAACACTAACCCTAACCCTAACCCTAACCCATACCCTACGCCGTACCCGAAGCCCTCCCCGAACCCGTACCCTAAGCCGTACCCTAAGCCTAACCCAAAGCCTAACCCTAACCGTAGGCTACCCTTGACTGCTTTTGCCTCCAATAGATTTCCTAAGCACTAGTGTTTTAAGGAACAGCTTAAAAAGAGAATCCTAATGTGATTTCTTTATAATGGGTGTGTTCCTTATCTTATCCTAGTGTCTAAACTCTTCTCCATGGCTGGACCCCCAAATAATATTCCTTTACGTGCTAAGGGGTAACTAGAGAGTGGGATAGGTTTAATAACTACCCTAACCCTAACGCGTACCCTAACGCTAACCGCTACCCTAACCCTAACAGGTACCCTAATCCTAACCCGTACCCTAAACCGAGCCCTAAACCTAACACTAACCCTAACCCTAACCCTAACCCATACCCTACGCCGTACCCGAAGCCCTCCCCGAACCCATACCCTAAGCCGTACCCTAACCCTAACCCTAAGCCTAACCCTAACCCTAGGCTACCCTTGACTGCTTCTGCCTCCAATAGATTTCCTAAGCACTAGTGTTTTAAGGAACAGCTTAAAAAGAGAATCCTAATGTGATTTCTTTATAATGTGTGTGTTCCTTATATTATCTTAGAGTCTAAACTCTTCTCCATGGCTGGACCCCCAAATAATATTCCTTTACGTGCTAAGGGGTATCTAGAGAGCGGGATAGGTTTAATAACTACCCTAACCCTAACGCGTAACCTAACCCTAACCCCTACCCTAACCCTAACACGTACCCTAATCCTAACCTGTACCCTAAACCGAGCCCTAACCCTAACCCTCACCCATACCCTACGCCGTACCCGAAACCCTACCCGAACCCGTACCCTAAGCCGTACCCTAAGCCTAACCCTAAGCCTAACCCTAACCCTAGGCTACCCTTGACTGCTTCTGCCTCCAATATATTTCCTAAGCACTAGTGTTTTAAGGAACAGCTTAAAAAGAGAATCCTAATGTGATTTCTTTATAATGGGTGTGTTCTTATCTGATCCTAGTGTCTAAACTCTTCTCCATGGCAGGACCCCCAAATAATATTCCTTTACGTGCTAAGGAGTATCTAGAGAGTGGGATATGTTTAATAACTACCCTAACCCTAACGCGTACCCTAACCCTAACCCCTACCCTAACCCTAACACGTACGCTAATCCTAACCCGTACCCTAAACCGAGCCCTAACCCTAACACTAACCCTAACCCTAACCCTAACCCATACCCTACGCCATACCGGAAGCCCTCCCCGAACCCGTACCCTAAGCCGTACCCTAAGCCTAACCCTAAGCCTAACCCTAACCCTAGGCTACCCTTGACTTCTTCTGCCTCCAATAGATTTCCTAAGCACTAGTGTTTTAAGGAACAGCTTAAAAAGAGAATCCTAATGTGATTTCTTTATAATGGGTGTGTTCCTTATCTTATCCTAGTGTCTAAACTCTTCTCCATGGCTGGACCCCCAAATAATATTCCTTTACGTGCTAATGTTTATCTAGAGAGTATGATAGGTTTAATAACTACCCTAACCCTAACACATACCCTAACCCTAACCCCTACCCTAACACTAACGCGTACCCTAACCCTAACCCCTACCCTAACCCTAACACGTACCCTAATCCTAACCCGTACCCTAAACCGAGCCCTAAAACTAACACTAACCCAAACCCTAATCCTAACCCATACATTACGCCGTACCCGAACCCCTCCCCGAACCCGTAACCTAAGCCGTACCCTAAGCCTAACCCTATGCCTAACACTAACCCTAGGCTACCCTTGACTGCTTCTGCCTCCAATAGATTTCCTAAGCACTAGTGTTTTAAGGAACAGCTTAAAAAGAGAATCCTAATGTGATTTCTTTATAATGGGTGTGTTCCTTATCTAATCCTAGTGTCTAAACTCTTCTCCATGGCTGGACCCCCAAATAATATTCCTTTATGTGCTAAGGGGTATCTAGAGAGTGGGATAGGTTTAATCACTACCCTAACCCTAACGCGTACCCTAACCCTAACCCCTACCCTAACCCTAACACGTACCCTAATCCTAACCCGTACCCTAAACCGAGCCCTAACCCTAACACTAACCCTAACCCTAACCCTAACCCATACCCTACGCCGTACCCGAAGCCCTCCCCGAACCCGTACCCTAAGCCGTACCCTAAGCCTAACCCAAAGCCTAACCTTAACCGTAGGCTACCCTTGACTGCTTTTGCCTCCAATAGATTTCCTAAGCACTAGTGTTTTAAGGAACAGCTTAAAAAGAGAATCCTAATGTGATTTCTTTATAATGGGTGTGTTCCTTATCTTATCCTAGTGTCTAAACTCTTCTCCATGGCTGGACCCCCAAATAATATTCCTTTACGTGCTAAGGGGTAACTAGAGAGTGGGATAGGTTTAATAACTACCCTAACCCTAACGCGTACCCTAACGCTAACCGCTACCCTAACCCTAACAGGTACCCTAATCCTAACCCGTACCCTAAACCGAGCCCTAACCCTAACACTAACCCTAACACTAACCCTAACCCATACCCTACGCCGTACCCGAAGCCCTCCCCGAAACCGTACCCTAAGCCGTACCCTAAGCCTAAACCTAAGCCTAACCCTAACCCTAGGCTACCCTTGACTGCTTCTGCCTCCAATAGATTTCCTAAGCACTAGTGTTTTAAGGAACAGCTTAAAAAGAGAATCCTAATGTGATTTCTTTATAATGTGTGTGTTCCTTATATTATCTTAGAGTCTAAACTCTTCTCCATGGCTGGACCCCCAAATAATATTCCTTTACGTGCTAAGGGGTATCTAGAGAGTGGGATAGGTTTAATCACTACCCTAACCCTAACGCGTACCATAACCCTAACCCCTACCCTAACCCTAACACGTACCCTAATCCTAACCTGTACCATAAACCGAGCCCTAACCCTAACCCTCACCCATACCCTACGCCGTACCCGAAACCCTACCCGAACCCGTACCCTAAGCCGTACCCTAAGCCTAACCCTAAGCCTAACCCTAACCCTAGGCTACCCTTGACTGCTTCTGCCTCCAATATATTTCCTAAGCACTAGTGTTTTAAGGAACAGCTTAAAAAGAGAATCCTAATGTGATTTCTTTATAATGGGTGTGTTCTTATCTGATCCTAGTGTCTAAACTCTTCTCCATGGCAGGACCCCCAAATAATATTCCTTTACGTGCTAAGGGGTATCTAGAGAGTGGGATATGTTTAATAACTACCCTAACCCTAACGCGTACCCTAACCCTAACCCCTACCCTAACCCTAACACGTACCCTAATCCTAACCCGTACCCTAAACCGAGCCCTAACCCTAACACTAACCCTAACCCTAACCCTAACCCATACCCTACGCCGTACCGGAAGCCCTCCCCGAACCCGTACCCTAAGCCGTACCCTAAGCCTAACCCTAAGCCTAACCCTAACCCTAGGCTACCCTTGACTTCTTCTGCCTCCAATAGATTTCCTAAGCACTAGTGTTTTAAGGAACAGCTTAAAAAGAGAATCCTAATGTGATTTCTTTATAATGGGTGTGTTCCTTATCTTATCCTAGTGTCTAAACTCTTCTCCATGGCTGGACCCCCAAATAATATTCCTTTACGTGCTAAGGGGTAACTAGAGAGTGGGATAGGTTTAATAACTACCCTAACCCTAACGCGTACCCTAACGCTAACCACTACCCTAACCCTAACACGTACCCTAATCCTAACCCGTACCCTAAACCGAGCCCTAACCCTAACACTAACCCTAACCCTAACCCTAACCCATACCCTACGCCGTACCCGAAGCCCTCCCCGAACCCGTACCCTAAGCCGTACCCTAAGCCTAAACCTAAGCCTAACCCTAACCCTAGGCTACCCTTGACTGCTTCTGCCTCCAATAGATTTCCTAAGCACTAGTGTTTTAATGAACAGCTTAAAAAGACAATCCTAATGTGATTTCTTTATAATGTGTGTGTTCCTTATATTATCTTAGTGTCTAAACTCTTCTCCATGGCTGGACCCCCAAATAATATTCCTTTACGTGCTAAGGGGTATCTAGAGAGTGGGATAGGTTTAATCACTACCCTAACCCTAACGCGTACCATAACCCTAACCCCTACCCTAACCCTAACACGTACCCTAATCCTAACCCGTACCCTAAACCGAGCCCTAACCCTAACACTAACCCTAACCCTAACCCTAACCCAAACCCTACGCCGTACCCGAAGCCCTCCCCGAACCCGTACCCTAAGCCGTACCCTAAGCCGTACCCTAAGCCTAACCCTAACCCTAGGCTACCCTTGACTGCTTCTGCCTCCAATAGATTTCCTAACCACTAGTGTTTTAAGGAACAGCTTAAAAAGACAATCCTAATGTGATTTCTTTATAATGGGTGTGTTCCTTATCTTATCCTAGTGTCTAAACTCTTCTCCATGGCTGGACCCCCAAATAATATTCCTTTACGTGCTAATGTTTATCTAGAGAGTATGATAGGTTTAATAACTACCCTAACCCTAACACGTACCCTAACCCTAACCCCTACCCTAACACTAACGCGTACCCTAACCCTAACCCCTACCCTAACCCTAACACGTACCCTAATCCTAACCCGTACCCTAAACCGAGCCCTAACACTAACACTAAACCAAACCCTAACCCTAACCCATACCTTACGCCGTACCCGAACCCCTCCCTGAACCCGTACCCTAAGCCGTACCCTAAGCCTAACCCTATGCCTAACACTAACCCTAGGCTACCCTTGACTGCTTCTGCCTCCAATAGATTTCCTAAGCACTAGTGTTTTAAGGAACAGCTTAAAAAGAGAATCCTAATGTGATTTCTTTATAATGGGTGTGTTCCTTATCTAATCCTAGTGTCTAAACTCTTCTCCATGGCTGGACCCCCAAATAATATTCCTTTATGTGCTAAGGGGTATCTAGAGAGTGGGATAGGTTTAATCACTACCCTAACCCTAACGCGTACCCTAACCCTAACCCCTACCCTAACCCTAACACGTACCCTAATCCTAACCCGTACCCTAAACCGAGCCCTAACCCTAACACTAACCCTAACCCTAACCCTAACCCATACCCTACGCCGTACCCGAAGCCCTCCCTGAACCCGTACCCTAAGCCGTACCCTAAGCCTAACCCTAAGCCTAACCCTAACCCTAGGCTATCCTTCACTGCTTCTGCCTCCAATAGATTTCCTAAGCACTAGTGTTTTAAGGAACAGCTTAAAAAGAGAATCCTAATGTGATTTCTTTATAATGTGTGTGTTCCTTATATTATCTTAGTGTCTAAACTCTTCTCCATGGCTGGACCCCCAAATAATATTCCTTTACGTGCTAAGGGGTATCTAGAAAGTGGGATAGGTTTAATAACTACCCTAACCCTAACGCGTACCCTAACCCTAACCCCTACCATATCCCTAACACGTACCCTAATCCTAACCCGTACCCTAAACCGAGCCCTAAGCGTAACACTAACCCTAACCCTAACCCTAACCCATACCCTACGCCGTACCCGAAACCCTCCCCGAACCCGTACCCTAAGCCGTACCCTAAGCCTAACCCTAAGCCTAACCCTAACCCTAGGCTACCCTTGACTGCTTCTGCCTCCAATAGATTTCCTAAGGACTAGTGTTTTAAGGAACAGCTTAAAAAGAGAATCCTAATGTGATTTCTTTATAATGGGTGTGTTCCTTATCTTATCCTAGTGTCTAAACTCTTCTCCATGGCTGGACCCCCAAATAATATTCCTTTACGTGCTAATGTTTATCTAGAGAGTATGATAGGTTTAATAACTACCCTAACCCTAACACCTACCGTAACCCTAACCCCTACCCTAACACTAACGCGTACCCTAACCCTAACCCCTACCCTAACCCTAACACGTACCCTAATCCTAACCCGTACCCTAAACCGAGCCCTAACACTAACACTAAACCAAACCCTAACCCTAACCCATACCTTACGCCGTACCCGAACCCCTCCCTGAACCCGTACCCTAAGCCGTACCCTAAGCCTAACCCTATGCCTAACACTAACCCTTGGCTACCCTTGACTGCTTCTGCCTCCAATAGATTTCCTAAGCACTAGTGTTTTAAGGAACAGCTTAAAAAGAGAATCCTAATGTGATTTCTTTATAATGGGTGTGTTCCTTATCTAATCCTAGTGTCTAAACTCTTCTCCATGGCTGGACCCCCAAATAATATTCCTTTATGTGCTAAGGGGTATCTAGAGAGTGGGATAGGTTTAATCACTACCCTAACCCTAACGCGTACCCTAACCCTAACCCCTACCCTAACCCTAACACGTACCCTAATCCTAACCCGTACCCTAAACCGAGCCCTAACCCTAACACTAACCCTAACCCTAACCCTAACCCATACCCTACGCCGTACCCGAAGCCCTCCCTGAACCCGTACCCTAAGCCGTACCCTAAGCCTAACCCTAAGCCTAACCCTAACCCTAGGCTATCCTTCACTGCTTCTGCCTCCAATAGATTTCCTAAGCACTAGTGTTTTAAGGAACAGCTTAAAAAGAGAATCCTAATGTGATTTCTTTATAATGTGTGTGTTCCTTATATTATCTTAGTGTCTAAACTCTTCTCCATGGCTGGACCCCCAAATAATATTCCTTTACGTGCTAAGGGGTATCTAGAAAGTGGGATAGGTTTAATAACTACCCTAACCCTAACGCGTACCCTAACCCTAACCCCTACCATATCCCTAACACGTACCCTAATCCTAACCCGTACCCTAAACCGAGCCCTAAGCGTAACACTAACCCTAACCCTAACCCTAACCCATACCCTACGCCGTACCCGAAACCCTCCCCGAACCCGTACCCTAATCCGTACCCTAAGCCTAACCCTAAGCCTAACCCTAACCCTAGGCTACCCTTGACTGCTTCTGCCTCCAATAGATTTCCTAAGCACTATAGTTTTAAGGAACAGCTTAAAAAGAGAATCCTAATGTGATTTCTTTATAATGGGTGTGTTCCTTATCTGATCCTAGTGTGTAAACTCTTCTCCATGGCTGGACCCCCAAATAATATTCCTTTACGTGCTAAGGGGTATCTAGAGAGTGGGATATGTTTAATAACAACCCTAACCCTAACGCGTACCCTAACCCTAACCCCTACCCTAACCATAACACGTACCCTAATCCTAACCCGTACCCTAAACCGAGCCCTAACCCTAAAACCAACCCTAACCCTAACCCTAACCCATACCCTACGCCGTACCCGAAGCCCTCCCCGAACCCGTACCCTAAGCCTAACCCTAACCCTAGGCTACCCTTGACTGCTTCTGCCTCCAATAGATTTCCTAAGCACTAGTGTTTTAAGGAACAGCTTAAAAAGAGAATCCTAATGTGATTTCTTTATAATGTGTGTGTTCCTTATATTATCTTAGTGTCTAAACTCTTCTCCATGGTTGGACCCCCAAATAATATTCCTTTACGTGCTAAGGGGTATCTAGAGAGTGGGATAGGTTTAATCACTACCCTAACCCTAACGCGTAACATAACCCTAACCCCTACCCTAACCCTAACACGTACCCTAATCCTAACCCATACCCTAAACCGAGTCCTAACCCTATCACTAACCCTAAACCTAACCCTAACCCATACCCTACGCCGTACCCGAAGCCCTCCCCGAACCCGTACCCTAAGCCGTACCCTAAGCCTAACCCTAACCCTAGGCTACCCTTGACTGCTTCTGCCTCCAATAGATTTCCTAAGCACTAGTGTTTTAAGGAACAGCTTAAAAAGAGAATCCTAATGTGATTTCTTTATAATGTGTGTGTTCCTTATATTATCTTAGTGTCTAAACTCTTCTCCATGGCTGGACCCCCAAATAATATTCCTTTACGTGCTAAGGGGTATCTAGAGAGTGGGATAGGTTTAATAACTACCCTAACCCTAACACGTACCCTAACCCTAACCCCTAACCTAACCCTAACACGTACCCTAATCCTAACCCGTACACTAAACCGAGCCCTAACCCTAACACTAACCCTAACCCTAACCCTAACCCATACCCTACGCCGTACCCGAAGCCCTCCCTGAACCCGTACCCTAAGCCGTACCCTAAGCCTACCCCTAAGCCTAACCCTAACCCTAGGCTACCCTTGACTGCTTCTGCCTCCAATAGATTTCCTAAGCACTAGTGTTTTAAGGAACAGCTTAAAAAGAGAATCCTAATGTGATTTCTTTATAATGTGTGTGTTCCTTATATTATCTTAGTGTCTAATCTCTTCTCCATGGCTGGACCCCCAAATAATATTCCTTTACGTGCTAAGGGGTATCTAGAGAGTGGGATACGTTTAATCACTACCCTAACCCTAACGCGTACCATAACCCTAACCCCTACCCTAACCCTAACACGTACCCTAATCCTAACCCGTACCCTAAACCGAGCCCTAACCCTAACACTAACCCTAACCCTAACCCTAACCCATACCCTACGCCGCACCCGAAGCCCTCCCCGAACCCGTACCCTAAGCCGTACCCTAAGCCTAACCCTAAGCCTAACCCTAACCCTAGGCTACCCTTGACTGCTTCTGCCTCCAATAGATTTCCTAAGCACTAGTGTTTTAAGGAACAGCTTAAAAAGAGAATCCTAATGTGATTTCTTTATAATGTGTGTGTTCCTTATATTATCTTAGAGTCTAAACTCTTCTCCATGGCTGGACCCCCAAATAATATTCCTTTACGTGCTAAGGGGTATCTAGAGAGTGGGATAGGTTTAATAACTACTCTAACCCTAACGCGTAACCTAACCCTAACACCTACCCTAACCCTAACACGTACCCTAATCCTAACCTGTACCCTAAACCGAGCCCTAACCCTAACCCTCACCCATACCCTACGCCGTACCCGAAACCCTACCCAAACCCGTACCCTAAGCCGTGCCCTAAGCCTAACCCTAAGCCTAACCCTAACCCTAGGCTACCCTTGACTGCTTCTGCCTCCAATATATTTCCTAAGCACTAGTGTTTTAAGGAACAGCTTAAAAAGAGAATCCTAATGTGATTTCTTTATAATGGGTGTGTTCTTATCTGATCCTAGTGTCTAAACTCTTCTCCATGGCAGGACCCCCAAATAATATTCCTTTACGTGCTAAGGGGTATCTAGAGAGTGGGATATGTTTAATAACTACCCTAACCCTAACGCGTACCCTAACCCTAACCCCTACCCTAACCCTAACACGTACCCTAATCCTAACCCGTACCCTAAACCGAGCCCTAACCCTAACACTAACCCTAACCCTAACCCTAACCCATACCCTACGCCGTACCGGAAGCCCTCCCCGAACCCGTACCCTAAGCCGTACCCTAAGCCTAACCCTAAGCATAACCCTAACCCTAGGCTACCCTTGACTTCTTCTGCCTCCAATAGATTTCCTAAGCACTAGTGTTTTAAGGAACAGCTTAAAAAGAGAATCCTAATGTGATTTCTTTATAATGGGTGTGTTCCTTATCTTATCCTAGTGTGTAAACTCTTCTCCATGGCTGGACCCCCAAATAATATTCCTTTACGTGCTAATGTTTATCTAGAGAGTATGATAGGTTTAATAACTACCCTAACCCTAACACATACCCTAACCCTAACCCCTACCCTAACACTAACGCGTACCCTAACCCTAACCCCTACCCTAACCCTAACACGTACCCTAATCCTAACCCGTACCCTAAACCGAGCCCTAACACTAACAGTAACCCAAACCCTAATCCTAACCCATACATTACGCCGTACCCGAACCCCTCCCCGAACCCGTACCCTAAGCCGTACCCTAAGCCTAACCCTATGCCTAACACTAACCCTAGGCTACCCTTGACTGCTTCTGCCTCCAATAGATTTCCTAAGCACTAGTGTTTTAAGGAAAAGCTTAAAAAGAGAATCCTAATGTGATTTCTTTATAATGGGTGTGTTCCTTATCTAATCCTAGTGTCTAAACTCTTCTCCATGGCTGGACCCCCAAATAATATTCCTTTATGTGCTAAGGGGTATCTAGAGAGTGGGATAGGTTTAATCACTACCTTAACCCTAACGCGTACCCTAACCCTAACCCCTACCCTAACCCTAACACGTACCCTAATCCTAACCCGTACCCTAAACCGAGCCCTAACCCTAACACTAACCCTAACACTAACCCTAACCCATACCCTACGCCGCACCCGAAGCCCTCCCCGAACCCGTACCCTAAGCCGTACCCTAAGCCTACCCCTAAGCCTAACCCTAACCCTAGGCTACCCTTGACTGCTTCTGCCTCCAATAGATTTCCTAAGCACTAGTGTTTTAAGGAACAGCTTAAAAAGAGAATCCTAATGTGATTTCTTTATAATGTGTGTGTTCCTTATATTATCTTAGTGTCTAATCTCTTCTCCATGGCTGGACCCCCAAATAATATTCCTTTACGTGCTAAGGGGTATCTAGAGAGTGGGATACGTTTAATCACTACCCTAACCCTAACGCGTACCATAACCCTAACCCCTACCCTAACCCTAACACGTACCCTAATCCTAACCCGTACCCTAAACCGAGCCCTAACCCTAACACTAACCCTAACCCTAACCCTAACCCATACCCTACGCCGCACCCGAAGCCCTCCCCGAACCCGTACCCTAAGCCGTACCCTAAGCCTAACCCTAAGCCTAACCCTAACCCTAGGCTACCCTTGACTGCTTCTGCCTCCAATAGATTTCCTAAGCACTAGTGTTTTAAGGAACAGCTTAAAAAGAGAATCCTAATGTGATTTCTTTATAATGTGTGTGTTCCTTATATTATCTTAGAGTCTAAACTCTTCTCCATGGCTGGACCCCCAAATAATATTCCTTTACGTGCTAAGGGGTATCTAGAGAGTGGGATAGGTTTAATAACTACTCTAACCCTAACGCGTAACCTAACCCTAACACCTACCCTAACCCTAACACGTACCCTAATCCTAACCTGTACCCTAAACCGAGCCCTAACCCTAACCCTCACCCATACCCTACGCCGTACCCGAACCCCTCCCCGAACCCGTACCCTAAGCCGTACCCTAAGCCTAACCCTATGCCTAACACTAACCCTAGGCTACCCTTGAGTGCTTCTGCCTCCAATAGATTTCCTAAGCACTAGTGTTTTAAGGAAAAGCTTAAAAAGAGAATCCTAATGTGATTTCTTTATAATGGGTGTGTTCCTTATCTAATCCTAGTGTCTAAACTCTTCTCCATGGCTGGACCCCCAAATAATATTCCTTTATGTGCTAAGGGGTATCTAGAGAGTGGGATAGGTTTAATCACTACCTTAACCCTAACGCGTACCCTAACCCTAACCCCTACCCTAACCCTAACACGTACCCTAATCCTAACCCGTACCCTAAACCGAGCCCTAACCCTAACACTAACCCTAACACTAACCCTAACCCATACCCTACGCCGCACCCGAAGCCCTCCCCGAACCCGTACCCTAAGCCGTACCCTAAGCCTACCCCTAAGCCTAACCCTAACCCTAGGCTACCCTTGACTGCTTCTGCCTCCAATAGATTTCCTAAGCACTAGTGTTTTAAGGAACAGCTTAAAAAGAGAATCCTAATGTGATTTCTTTATAATGTGTGTGTTCCTTATATTATCTTAGAGTCTAAACTCTTCTCCATGGCTGGACCCCCAAATAATATTCCTTTACGTGCTAAGGGGTATCTAGAGAGTGGGATAGGTTTAATAACTACCCTAACCCTAACGCGTACCCTAACCCTAACCCCTACCCTAACCCTAACACGTACCCTAATCCTAACCCGTACCCTAAACCGAGCCCTAACCCTAACACTAACCCTAACCCTAACCCTAACCCATACCCTACGCCGTACCCGAAGCCCTCCCCGAACCCGTACCCTAAGCCGTACCCTAAGCCTAACCCTAAGCCTAACCCTAACCCTAGGCTACCCTTGACTTCTTCTGCCTCCAATAGATTTCCTAAGCACTAGTGTTTTAAGGAACAGCTTAAAAAGAGAATCCTAATGTGATTTCTTTATAATGGGTGTGTTCCTTATCTAATCCTAGTGTCTAAACTCTTCTCCATGGCTGGACCCCCAAATAATATTCCTTTATGTGCTAAGGGGTATCTAGAGAGTGGGATAGGTTTAATCACTACCCTAACCCTAACGCGTACCCTAACCCTAACCCCTACCCTAACCCTAACACGTACCCTAATCCTAACCCGTACCCTAAACCGAGCCCTAACCCTAACACTAACCCTAACCCTAACCCTAACCCATACCCTACGCCGTACCCGAAGCCCTCCCTGAACCCGTACCCTAAGCCGTACCCTAAGCCTAACCCTAAGCCTAACCCTAACCCTAGGCTATCCTTCACTGCTTCTGCCTCCAATAGATTTCCTAAGCACTAGTGTTTTAAGGAACAGCTTAAAAAGAGAATCCTAATGTGATTTCTTTATAATGTGTGTGTTCCTTATATTATCTTAGTGTCTAAACTCTTCTCCATGGCTGGACCCCCAAATAATATTCCTTTACGTGCTAAGGGGTATCTAGAAAGTGGGATAGGTTTAATAACTACCCTAACCCTAACGCGTACCCTAACCCTAACCCCTACCATATCCCTAACACGTACCCTAATCCTAACCCGTACCCTAAACCGAGCCCTAAGCGTAACACTAACCCTAACCCTAACCCTAACCCATACCCTACGCCGTACCCGAAGCCCTCCCCGAACCCGTACCCTAAGCCTAACCCTAACCCTAGGCTACCCTTGACTGCTTCTGCCTCCAATAGATTTCCTAAGCACTAGTGTTTTAAGGAACAGCTTAAAAAGAGAATCCTAATGTGATTTCTTTATAATGGGTGTGTTCCTTATCTTATACTAGTGTCTAAACTCTTCTCCATGGCTGGACCCCCAAATAATATTCCTTTACGGGCTAAGGGGTAACTAGAGAGTGGGATAGGTTTAATAACTACCCTAACCCTAACGCGTACCCTAACGCTAACCGCTACCCTATCCCTAACACGTACCCTAATCCTAACCCGTACCCTAAACCGAGCCCTAACCCTAACACTAACCCTAACCCTAACCCTAACACATACCCTACACCGTATCCGAAGCCCTCCCCGAACCCATACCCTAAGCCGTACCCTAAGCCTAAACCTAAGCCTAACCCTAACCCTAGGCTACCCTTGACTGCTTCTGCCTCCAATAGATTTCCTAAGCACTAGTGTTTTATCGAACAGCTTAAAAAGAGAATCCTAATGTGATTTCTTTATAATGGGTGTGTTCCTTATCTAATCCTAGTGTCTAAACTCTTCTCCATGGCTGGACCCCCAAATAATATTCCTTTATGTGCTAAGGGGTATCTAGAGAGTGGGATAGGTTTAATCACTACCCTAACCCTAACGCGTACCATAACCCTAACCGCTACCCTAACCCTAACACGTACCCTAATCCTAACGCGTAGCCTAAACCGAGCCCTAACCCTAACACTAACCCTAACCCTAACCCTAACCCATACCCTACGCCGTACCCGAAGCCCTCCCCGAACCCGTACCCTAAGCCTACCCCTAAGCCTAACCCTAACCCTAGGCTACCCTTGACTGCTTCTGCCTCCAATAGATTTCCTAAGCACTAGTGTTTTAAGGAACAGCTTAAAAAGAGAATCCTAATGTGATTTCTTTATAATGTGTGTGTTCCTTATATTATCTGAGTGTCTAAACTCTTCTCCATGGTTGGACCCCCAAATAATATTCCTTTACGTGCTAAGGGGTATCTAGAGAGTGGGATAGGTTTAATCACTACCCTAACCCTAACGTGTAACATAACCCTAACCCCTACCCTAACCCTAACACGTACCCTAATCCTAACCCATACCCTAAACCGAGTCCTAACCCTATCACTAACCCTAAACCTAACCCTAACCCATACCCTACGCCGTACCCGAAGCCCTCCCCGAACCCGTACCCTAAGCCGTACCCTAAGCCTAACCCTAACCCTAGGTTACCCTTGACTGCTTCTGCCTCCAATAGATTTCCTAAGCACTAGTGTTTTAAGGAACAGCTTAAAAAGAGAATCCTAATGTGATTTCTTTATAATGTGTGTGTTCCTTATATTATCTTAGTGTCTAAACTCTTCTCCATGGCTGGACCCCCAAATAATATTCCTTTACGTGCTAAGGGGTATCTAGAGAGAGGGATAGGTTTAATAACTACCCTAACCCTAACACGTACCCTAACCCTAACCCCTAACCTAACACTAACACGTACCCTAATCCTAACCCGTACACTAAACCGAGCCCTAACCCTAACACTAACCCTAACCCTAACCCTAACCCATACCCTACGCCGTACCCGAAGCCCTCCCTGAACCCGTACCCTAAGCCGTACCCTAAGCCTACCCCTAAGCCTAACCCTAACCCTAGGCTACCCTTGACTGCTTCTGCCTCCAATAGATTTCCTAAGCACTAGTGTTTTAAGGAACAGCTTAAAAAGAGAATCCTAATGTGATTTCTTTATAATGTGTGTGTTCCTTATATTATCTTAGTGTCTAATCTCTTCTCCATGGCTGGACCCCCAAATAATATTCCTTTACGTGCTAAGGGGTATCTAGAGAGTGGGATAGGTTTAATCACTACCCTAACCCTAACGCGTACCATAACCCTAACCCCTACCCTAACCCTAACACGTACCCTAATCCTAACCCGTACCCTAAACCGAGCCCCAACCCTAACACTAACCCTAACCCTAACCCTAACCCATACCCTACGCCGCACCCGAAGCCCTCCCCGAACCCGTACCCTAAGCCGTACCCTAAGCCTAACCCTAAGCCTAACCCTAACCCTAGGCTACCCTTGACTGCTTCTGCCTCCAATAGATTTCCTAAGCACTAGTGTTTTAAGGAACAGCTTAAAAAGAGAATCCTAATGTGATTTCTTTATAATGTGTGTGTTCCTTATATTATCTTAGAGTCTAAACTCTTCTCCATGGCTGGACCCCCAAATAATATTCCTTTACGTGCTAAGGGGTATCTAGAGAGTGGGATAGGTTTAATAACTACTCTAACCCTAACGCGTAACCTAACCCTAACACCTACCCTAACCCTAACACGTACCCTAATCCTAACCTGTACCCTAAACCGAGCCCTAACCCTAACCCTCACCCATACCCTACGCCGTACCCGAAACCCTACCCAAACCCGTACCCTAAGCCGTGCCCTAAGCCTAACCCTAAGCCTAACCCTAACCCTAGGCTACCCTTGACTGCTTCTGCCTCCAATATATTTCCTAAGCACTAGTGTTTTAAGGAACAGCTTAAAAAGAGAATCCTAATGTGATTTCTTTATAATGGGTGTGTTCTTATCTGATCCTAGTGTCTAAACTCTTCTCCATGGCAGGACCCCCAAATAATATTCCTTTACGTGCTAAGGGGTATCTAGAGAGTGGGATATGTTTAATAACTACCCTAACCCTAACGCGTACCCTAACCCTAACCCCTACCCTAACCCTAACACGTACCCTAATCCTAACCCGTACCCTAAACCGAGCCCTAACCCTAACACTAACCCTAACCCTAACCCTAACCCATACCCTACGCCGTACCGGAAGCCCTCCCCGAACCCGTACCCTAAGCCGTACCCTAAGCCTAACCCTAAGCATAACCCTAACCCTAGGCTACCCTTGACTTCTTCTGCCTCCAATAGATTTCCTAAGCACTAGTGTTTTAAGGAACAGCTTAAAAAGAGAATCCTAATGTGATTTCTTTATAATGGGTGTGTTCCTTATCTAATCCTAGTGTCTAAACTCTTCTCCATGGCTGGACCCCCAAATAATATTCCTTTATGTGCTAAGGGGTATCTAGAGAGTGGGATAGGTTTAATCACTACCTTAACCCTAACGCGTACCCTAACCCTAACCCCTACCCTAACCCTAACACGTACCCTAATCCTAACCCGTACCCTAAACCGAGCCCTAACCCTAACACTAACCCTAACACTAACCCTAACCCATACCCTACGCCGCACCCGAAGCCCTCCCCGAACCCGTACCCTAAGCCGTACCCTAAGCCTACCCCTAAGCCTAAACCTAACCCTAGGCTACCCTTGACTGCTTCTGCCTCCAATAGATTTCCTAAGCACTAGTGTTTTAAGGAACAGCTTAAAAAGAGAATCCTAATGTGATTTCTTTATAATGTGTGTGTTCCTTATATTATCTTAGAGTCTAAACTCTTCTCCATGGCTGGACCCCCAAATAATATTCCTTTACGTGCTAAGGGGTATCTAGAGAGTGGGATAGGTTTAATAACTACCCTAACCCTAACGCGTACCCTAACCCTAACCCCTACCCTAACCCTAACACGTACCCTAATCCTAACCCGTACCCTAAACCGAGCCCTAACCCTAACACTAACCCTAACCCTAACCCTAACCCATACCCTACGCCGTACCCGAAGCCCTCCCCGAACCCGTACCCTAAGCCGTACCCTAAGCCTAACCCTAAGCCTAACCCTAACCCTAGGCTACCCTTGACTTCTTCTGCCTCCAATAGATTTCCTAAGCACTAGTGTTTTAAGGAACAGCTTAAAAAGAGAATCCTAATGTGATTTCTTTATAATGGGTGTGTTCCTTATCTTATCCTAGTGTCTAAACTCTTCTCCATGGCTGGACCCCCAAATAATATTCCTTTACGTGCTAATGTTTATCTAGAGAGTATGATAGGTTTAGTAACTACCCTAACCCTAACACGTACCCTAACCCTAACCCCTACCCTAACACTAACGCGTACCCTAACCCTAACCCCTACCCTAACCCTAACACGTACCCTAATCCTAACCCGTACCCTAAACCGAGCCCTAACCCTAACACTAACCCTAACCCTAACCCTAACCCATACCCTACGCCGTACCCGAAGCCCTCCCCGAACCCGTACCCTAAGCCGTACCCTAAGCCTAACCCAAAGCCTAACCCTAACCGTAGGCTACCCTTGACTGCTTTTGCCTCCAATAGATTTCCTAAGCACTAGTGTTTTAAGGAACAGCTTAAAAAGAGAATCCTAATGTGATTTCTTTATAATGGGTGTGTTCCTTATCTTATCCTAGTGTCTAAACTCTTCTCCATGGCTGGACCCCCAAATAATATTACTTTACGTGCTAAGGGGTAACTAGAGAGTGGGATAGGTTTAATAACTACCCTAACCCTAACGCGTACCCTAACGCTAACCGCTACCCTAACCCTAACAGGTACCCTAATCCTAACCCGTACCCTAAACCGAGCCCTAACCCTAACACTAACCCTAACCCTAACCCTAACCCATACCCTACGCCGTACCCGAAGCCCTCCCCGAACCCATACCCTAAGCCGTACCCTAACCCTAACCCTAAGCCTAACCCTAACCCTAGGCTACCCTTGACTGCTTCTGCCTCCAATAGATTTCCTAAGCACTAGTGTTTTAAGGAACAGCTTAAAAAGAGAATCCTAATGTGATTTCTTTATAATGTGTGTGTTCCTTATATTATCTTAGAGTCTAAACTCTTCTCCATGGCTGGACCCCCAAATAATATTCCTTTACGTGCTAAGGGGTATCTAGAGAGCGGGATAGGTTTAATAACTACCCTAACCCTAACGCGTAACCTAACCCTAACCCCTACCCTAACCCTAACACGTACCCTAATCCTAACCTGTACCCTAAACCGAGCCCTAACCCTAACCCTCACCCATACCCTACGCCGTACCCGAAACCCTACACGAACCCGTACCCTAAGCCGTACCCTAAGCCTAACCCTAAGCCTAACCCTAACCCTAGGCTACCCTTGACTGCTTCTGCCTCCAATATATTTCCTAAGCACTAGTGTTTTAAGGAACAGCTTAAAAAGAGAATCCTAATGTGATTTCTTTATAATGGGTGTGTTCTTATCTGATCCTAGTGTCTAAACTCTTCTCCATGGCAGGACCCCCAAATAATATTCCTTTACGTGCTAAGGGGTATCTAGAGAGTGGGATATGTTTAATAACTACCCTAACCCTAACGCGTACCCTAACCCTAACCCCTACCCTAACCCTAACACGTACGCTAATCCTAACCCGTACCCTAAACCGAGCCCTAACCCTAACACTAACCCTAACCCTAACCCTAACCCATACCCTACGCCATAACGGAAGCCCTCCCCGAACCCGTACCCTAAGGCGTACCCTAAGCCTAACCCTAAGCCTAACCCTAACCCTAGGCTACCCTTGACTTCTTCTGCCTCCAATAGATTTCCTAAGCACTAGTGTTTTAAGGAACAGCTTAAAAAGAGAATCCTAATGTGATTTCTTTATAATGGGTGTGTTCCTTATCTTATCCTAGTGTCTAAACTCTTCTCCATGGCTGGACCCCCAAATAATATTCCTTTACGTGCTAATGTTTATCTAGAGAGTATGATAGGTTTAATAACTACCCTAACCCTAACACATACCCTAACCCTAACCCCTACCCTAACACTAACGCGTACCCTAACCCTAACCCCTACCCTAACCCTAACACGTACCCTAATCCTAACCCGTACCCTAAACCGAGCCCTAAAACTAACACTAACCCAAACCCTAATCCTAACCCATACATTACGCCGTACCCGAACCCCTCCCCGAACCCGTACCCTAAGCCGTACCCTAAGCCTAACCCTATGCCTAACACTAACCCTAGGCTACCCTTGACTGCTTCTGCCTCCAATAGATTTCCTAAGCACTAGTGTTTTAAGGAACAGCTTAAAAAGAGAATCCTAATGTGATTTCTTTATAATGGGTGTGTTCCTTATCTAATCCTAGTGTCTAAACTCTTCTCCATGGCTGGACCCCCAAATAATATTCCTTTATGTGCTAAGGGGTATCTAGAGAGTGGGATAGGTTTAATCACTACCCTAACCCTAACGCGTACCCTAACCCTAACCCCTACCCTAACCCTAACACGTACCCTAATCCTAACCCGTACCCTAAACCGAGCCCTAACCCTAACACTAACCCTAACCCTAACCCTAACCCATACCCTACGCCGTACCCGAAGCCCTCCCCGAACCCGTACCCTAAGCCGTACCCTAAGCCTAACCCTAAGCCTAACCCTAACCCTAGGCTACCCTTCACTGCTTCTGCCTCCAATAGATTTCCTAAGCACTAGTGTTTTAAGGAACAGCTTAAAAAGAGAATCCTAATGTGATTTCTTTATAATGTGTGTGTTCCTTATATTATCTTAGTGTCTAAACTCTTCTCCATGGCTAGACCCCCAAATAATATTCCTTTACGTGCTAAGGGGTATCTAGAAAGTGGGTAGGTTTAATAACTACCCTAACCCTAACGCGTACCCTAACCCTAACCCCTACCATAACCCTCACACGTACCCTAATCCTAACCCGTACCCTAAACCGAGCCCTAACCCTAACACTAACCCTAACCCTAACCCTAACCCATACCCTACGCTGTACCCGAAGCCCTCCCCGAACCCGTACCCTAAGCCGTACCCTAAGCCTAACCCTAAGCCTAACCCTAACCCTAGGCTACCCTTGACTGCTTCTGCCTCCAATAGATTTCCTAAGCACTAGTGTTTTAAGGAACAGCTTAAAAAGAGAATCCTAATGTGATTTCTTTATAATGTGTGTGTTCCTTATATTATCTTAGTGTCTAAACTCTTCTCCATGGCTGGACCCCCAAATAATATTCCTTTACGTGCTAAGGGGTATCTAGAGAGTGGGATAGGTTTAATCACTACCCTAACCCTAACGCGTATCATAACCCTAACCCCTACCCTAACCCTAACACGTACCCTAATCCTAACCCGTACCCTAAACCGAGCCCTAACCCTAACACTAACCCTAACCCTAACCCTAACCCATACCCTACGCCGCACCCGAAGCCCTCCCCGAACCCGTACCCTAAGCCGTACCGTAAGCCTACCCCTAAGCCTAACCCTAACCCTAGGCTACCCTTGACTGCTTCTGCCTCCAATAGATTTCCTAAGCACTAGTGTTTTAAGGAACAGCTTAAAAAGAGAATCCTAATGTGATTTCTTTATAATGTGTGTGTTCCTTATATTATCTTAGAGTCTAAACTCTTCTCCATGGCTGGACCCCCAAATAATATTCCTTTACGTGCTAAGGGGTATCTAGAGAGTGGGATAAGTTTAATAACTACCCTAACCCTAACGCGTACCCTAACCCTAACCACTACCCTAACCCTAACACGTACCCTAATCCTAACCCGTACCCTAAACCGAGCCCTAACCCTAACACTAACCCTAACCCTAACCCTAACCCATACCCTACGCCGTACCCGAAGCCCTCCCCGAACCCGTACCCTAAGCCGTACCCTAAGCCTAACCCTAAGCCTAACCCTAACCCTAGGCTACCCTTGACTTCTTCTGCCTCCAATAGATTTCCTAAGCACTAGTGTTTTAAGGAACAGCTTAAAAAGAGAATCCTAATGTGATTTCTTTATAATGGGTGTGTTCCTTATCTTATCCTAGTGTCTAAACTCTTCTCCATGGCTGGACCCCCAAATAATATTCCTTTACGTGCTAATGTTTATCTAGAGAGTATGATAGGTTTAGTAACTACCCTAACCCTAACACGTACCCTAACCCTAACCCCTACCCTAACACTAACGCGTACCCTAACCCTAACCCCTACCCTAACCCTAACACGTACCCTAATCCTAACCCGTACCCTAAACCGAGCCCTAACCCTAACACTAACCCTAACCCTAACCCTAACCCATACCCTACGCCGTACCCGAAGCCCTCCCCGAACCCGTACCCTAAGCCGTACCCTAAGCCTAACCCAAAGCCTAACCCTAACCGTAGGCTACCCTTGACTGCTTTTGCCTCCAATAGATTTCCTAAGCACTAGTGTTTTAAGGAACAGCTTAAAAAGAGAATCCTAATGTGATTTCTTTATAATGGGTGTGTTCCTTATCTTATCCTAGTGTCTAAACTCTTCTCCATGGCTGGACCCCCAAATAATATTCCTTTACGTGCTAAGGGGTAACTAGAGAGTGGGATAGGTTTAATAACTACCCTAACCCTAACGCGTACCCTAACGCTAACCGCTACCCTAACCCTAACAGGTACCCTAATCCTAACCCGTACCCTAAACCGAGCCCTAACCCTAACACTAACCCTAACCCTAACCCTAACCCATACCCTACGCCGTACCCGAAGCCCTCCCCGAACCCGTACCCTAAGCCGTACCCTAAGCCTAACCCTAAGCCTAACCCTAACCCTAGGCTACCCTTGACTTCTTCTGCCTCCAATAGATTTCCTAAGCACTAGTGTTTTAAGGAACAGCTTAAAAAGAGAATCCTAATGTGATTTCTTTATAATGGGTGTGTTCCTTATCTAATCCTAGTGTCTAAACTCTTCTCCATGGCTGGACCCCCAAATAATATTCCTTTATGTGCTAAGGGGTATCTAGAGAGTGGGATAGGTTTAATCACTACCCTAACCCTAACGCGTACCCTAACCCTAACCCCTACCCTAACCCTAACACGTACCCTAATCCTAACCCGTACCCTAAACCGAGCCCTAACCCTAACACTAACCCTAACCCTAACCCTAACCCATACCCTACGCCGTACCCGAAGCCCTCCCTGAACCCGTACCCTAAGCCGTACCCTAAGCCTAACCCTAAGCCTAACCCTAACCCTAGGCTATCCTTCACTGCTTCTGCCTCCAATAGATTTCCTAAGCACTAGTGTTTTAAGGAACAGCTTAAAAAGAGAATCCTAATGTGATTTCTTTATAATGTGTGTGTTCCTTATATTATCTTAGTGTCTAAACTCTTCTCCATGGCTGGACCCCCAAATAATATTCCTTTACGTGCTAAGGGGTATCTAGAAAGTGGGATAGGTTTAATAACTACCCTAACCCTAACGCGTACCCTAACCCTAACCCCTACCATATCCCTAACACGTACCCTAATCCTAACCCGTACCCTAAACCGAGCCCTAAGCGTAACACTAACCCTAACCCTAACCCTAACCCATACCCTACGCCGTACCCGAAGCCCTCCCCGAACCCGTACCCTAAGCCTAACCCTAACCCTAGGCTACCCTTGACTGCTTCTGCCTCCAATAGATTTCCTAAGCACTAGTGTTTTAAGGAACAGCTTAAAAAGAGAATCCTAATGTGATTTCTTTATAATGGGTGTGTTCCTTATCTTATACTAGTGTCTAAACTCTTCTCCATGGCTGGACCCCCAAATAATATTCCTTTACGGGCTAAGGGGTAACTAGAGAGTGGGATAGGTTTAATAACTACCCTAACCCTAACGCGTACCCTAACGCTAACCGCTACCCTATCCCTAACACGTACCCTAATCCTAACCCGTACCCTAAACCGAGCCCTAACCCTAACACTAACCCTAACCCTAACCCTAACACATACCCTACACCGTATCCGAAGCCCTCCCCGAACCCATACCCTAAGCCGTACCCTAAGCCTAAACCTAAGCCTAACCCTAACCCTAGGCTACCCTTGACTGCTTCTGCCTCCAATAGATTTCCTAAGCACTAGTGTTTTATCGAACAGCTTAAAAAGAGAATCCTAATGTGATTTCTTTATAATGGGTGTGTTCCTTATCTAATCCTAGTGTCTAAACTCTTCTCCATGGCTGGACCCCCAAATAATATTCCTTTATGTGCTAAGGGGTATCTAGAGAGTGGGATAGGTTTAATCACTACCCTAACCCTAACGCGTACCATAACCCTAACCGCTACCCTAACCCTAACACGTACCCTAATCCTAACGCGTAGCCTAAACCGAGCCCTAACCCTAACACTAACCCTAACCCTAACCCTAACCCATACCCTACGCCGTACCCGAAGCCCTCCCCGAACCCGTACCCTAAGCCTACCCCTAAGCCTAACCCTAACCCTAGGCTACCCTTGACTGCTTCTGCCTCCAATAGATTTCCTAAGCACTAGTGTTTTAAGGAACAGCTTAAAAAGAGAATCCTAATGTGATTTCTTTATAATGTGTGTGTTCCTTATATTATCTTAGTGTCTAAACTCTTCTCCATGGTTGGACCCCCAAATAATATTCCTTTACGTGCTAAGGGGTATCTAGAGAGTGGGATAGGTTTAATCACTACCCTAACCCTAACGTGTAACATAACCCTAACCCCTACCCTAACCCTAACACGTACCCTAATCCTAACCCATACCCTAAACCGAGTCCTAACCCTATCACTAACCCTAAACCTAACCCTAACCCATACCCTACGCCGTACCCGAAGCCCTCCCCGAACCCGTACCCTAAGCCGTACCCTAAGCCTAACCCTAACCCTAGGTTACCCTTGACTGCTTCTGCCTCCAATAGATTTCCTAAGCACTAGTGTTTTAAGGAACAGCTTAAAAAGAGAATCCTAATGTGATTTCTTTATAATGTGTGTGTTCCTTATATTATCTTAGTGTCTAAACTCTTCTCCATGGCTGGACCCCCAAATAATATTCCTTTACGTGCTAAGGGGTATCTAGAGAGAGGGATAGGTTTAATAACTACCCTAACCCTAACACGTACCCTAACCCTAACCCCTAACCTAACACTAACACGTACCCTAATCCTAACCCGTACACTAAACCGAGCCCTAACCCTAACACTAACCCTAACCCTAACCCTAACCCATACCCTACGCCGTACCCGAAGCCCTCCCTGAACCTGTACCCTAAGCCGTACCCTAAGCCTACCCCTAAGCCTAACCCTAACCCTAGGCTACCCTTGACTGCTTCTGCCTCCAATAGATTTCCTAAGCACTAGTGTTTTAAGGAACAGCTTAAAAAGAGAATCCTAATGTGATTTCTTTATAATGTGTGTGTTCCTTATATTATCTTAGTGTCTAATCTCTTCTCCATGGCTGGACCCCCAAATAATATTCCTTTACGTGCTAAGGGGTATCTAGAGAGTGGGATAGGTTTAATCACTACCCTAACCCTAACGCGTACCATAACCCTAACCCCTACCCTAACCCTAACACGTACCCTAATCCTAACCCGTACCCTAAACCGAGCCCTAACCCTAACACTAACCCTAACCCTAACCCTAACCCATACCCTACGCCGCACCCGAAGCCCTCCCCGAACCCGTACCCTAAGCCGTACCCTAAGCCTAACCCTAAGCCTAACCCTAACCCTAGGCTACCCTTGACTGCTTCTGCCTCCAATAGATTTCCTAAGCACTAGTGTTTTAAGGAACAGCTTAAAAAGAGAATCCTAATGTGATTTCTTTATAATGTGTGTGTTCCTTATATTATCTTAGAGTCTAAACTCTTCTCCATGGCTGGACCCCCAAATAATATTCCTTTACGTGCTAAGGGGTATCTAGAGAGTGGGATAGGTTTAATAACTACTCTAACCCTAACGCGTAACCTAACCCTAACACCTACCCTAACCCTAACACGTACCCTAATCCTAACCTGTACCCTAAACCGAGCCCTAACCCTAACCCTCACCCATACCCTACGCCGTACCCGAAACCCTACCCAAACCCGTACCCTAAGCCGTGCCCTAAGCCTAACCCTAAGCCTAACCCTAACCCTAGGCTACCCTTGACTGCTTCTGCCTCCAATATATTTCCTAAGCACTAGTGTTTTAAGGAACAGCTTAAAAAGAGAATCCTAATGTGATTTCTTTATAATGGGTGTGTTCTTATCTGATCCTAGTGTCTAAACTCTTCTCCATGGCAGGACCCCCAAATAATATTCCTTTACGTGCTAAGGGGTATCTAGAGAGTGGGATATGTTTAATAACTACCCTAACCCTAACGCGTACCCTAACCCTAACCCCTACCCTAACCCTAACACGTACCCTAATCCTAACCCGTACCCTAAACCGAGCCCTAACCCTAACACTAACCCTAACCCTAACCCTAACCCATACCCTACGCCGTACCGGAAGCCCTCCCCGAACCCGTACCCTAAGCCGTACCCTAAGCCTAACCCTAAGCATAACCCTAACCCTAGGCTACCCTTGACTTCTTCTGCCTCCAATAGATTTCCTAAGCACTAGTGTTTTAAGGAACAGCTTAAAAAGAGAATCCTAATGTGATTTCTTTATAATGGGTGTGTTCCTTATCTAATCCTAGTGTCTAAACTCTTCTCCATGGCTGGACCCCCAAATAATATTCCTTTATGTGCTAAGGGGTATCTAGAGAGTGGGATAGGTTTAATCACTACCTTAACCCTAACGCGTACCCTAACCCTAACCCCTACCCTAACCCTAACACGTACCCTAATCCTAACCCGTACCCTAAACCGAGCCCTAACCCTAACACTAACCCTAACACTAACCCTAACCCATACCCTACGCCGCACCCGAAGCCCTCCCCGAACCCGTACCCTAAGCCGTACCCTAAGCCTACCCCTAAGCCTAACCCTAACCCTAGGCTACCCTTGACTGCTTCTGCCTCCAATAGATTTCCTAAGCACTAGTGTTTTAAGGAACAGCTTAAAAAGAGAATCCTAATGTGATTTCTTTATAATGTGTGTGTTCCTTATATTATCTTAGAGTCTAAACTCTTCTCCATGGCTGGACCCCCAAATAATAATCCTTTACGTGCTAAGGGGTATCTAGAGAGTGGGATAGGTTTAATAACTACCCTAACCCTAACGCGTACCCTAACCCTAACCCCTACCCTAACCCTAACACGTACCCTAATCCTAACCCGTACCCTAAACCGAGCCCTAACCCTAACACTAACCCTAACCCTAACCCTAACCCATACCCTACGCCGTACCCGAAGCCCTCCCCGAACCCGTACCCTAAGCCGTACCCTAAGCCTAACCCTAAGCCTAACCCTAACCCTAGGCTACCCTTGACTTCTTCTGCCTCCAATAGATTTCCTAAGCACTAGTGTTTTAAGGAACAGCTTAAAAAGAGAATCCTAATGTGATTTCTTTATAATGGGTGTGTTCCTTATCTTATCCTAGTGTCTAAACTCTTCTCCATGGCTGGACCCCCAAATAATATTCCTTTACGTGCTAATGTTTATCTAGAGAGTATGATAGGTTTAGTAACTACCCTAACCCTAACACGTACCCTAACCCTAACCCCTACCCTAACACTAACGCGTACCCTAACCCTAACCCCTACCCTAACCCTAACACGTACCCTAATCCTAACCCGTACCCTAAACCGAGCCCTAACCCTAACACTAACCCTAACCCTAACCCTAACCCATACCCTACGCCGTACCCGAAGCCCTCCCCGAACCCGTACCCTAAGCCGTACCCTAAGCCTAACCCAAAGCCTAACCCTAACCGTAGGCTACCCTTGACTGCTTTTGCCTCCAATAGATTTCCTAAGCACTAGTGTTTTAAGGAACAGCTTAAAAAGAGAATCCTAATGTGATTTCTTTATAATGGGTGTGTTCCTTATCTTATCCTAGTGTCTAAACTCTTCTCCATGGCTGGACCCCCAAATAATATTCCTTTACGTGCTAAGGGGTAACTAGAGAGTGGGATAGGTTTAATAACTACCCTAACCCTAACGCGTACCCTAACGCTAACCGCTACCCTAACCCTAACAGGTACCCTAATCCTAACCCGTACCCTAAACCGAGCCCTAAACCTAACACTAACCCTAACCCTAACCCTAACCCATACCCTACGCCGTACCCGAAGCCCTCCCCGAACCCATACCCTAAGCCGTACCCTAACCCTAACCCTAAGCCTAACCCTAACCCTAGGCTACCCTTGACTGCTTCTGCCTCCAATAGATTTCCTAAGCACTAGTGTTTTAAGGAACAGCTTAAAAAGAGAATCCTAATGTGATTTCTTTATAATGTGTGTGTTCCTTATATTATCTTAGAGTCTAAACTCTTCTCCATGGCTGGACCCCCAAATAATATTCCTTTACGTGCTAAGGGGTATCTAGAGAGCGGGATAGGTTTAATAACTACCCTAACCCTAACGCGTAACCTAACCCTAACCCCTACCCTAACCCTAACACGTACCCTAATCCTAACCTGTACCCTAAACCGAGCCCTAACCCTAACCCTCACCCATACCCTACGCCGTACCCGAAACCCTACCCGAACCCGTACCCTAAGCCGTACCCTAAGCCTAACCCTAAGCCTAACCCTAACCCTAGGCTACCCTTGACTGCTTCTGCCTCCAATATATTTCCTAAGCACTAGTGTTTTAAGGAACAGCTTAAAAAGAGAATCCTAATGTGATTTCTTTATAATGGGTGTGTTCTTATCTGATCCTAGTGTCTAAACTCTTCTCCATGGCAGGACCCCCAAATAATATTCCTTTACGTGCTAAGGAGTATCTAGAGAGTGGGATATGTTTAATAACTACCCTAACCCTAACGCGTACCCTAACCCTAACCCCTACCCTAACCCTAACACGTACGCTAATCCTAACCCGTACCCTAAACCGAGCCCTAACCCTAACACTAACCCTAACCCTAACCCTAACCCATACCCTACGCCATACCGGAAGCCCTCCCCGAACCCGTACCCTAAGCCGTACCCTAAGCCTAACCCTAAGCCTAACCCTAACCCTAGGCTACCCTTGACTTCTTCTGCCTCCAATAGATTTCCTAAGCACTAGTGTTTTAAGGAACAGCTTAAAAAGAGAATCCTAATGTGATTTCTTTATAATGGGTGTGTTCCTTATCTTATCCTAGTGTCTAAACTCTTCTCCATGGCTGGACCCCCAAATAATATTCCTTTACGTGCTAATGTTTATCTAGAGAGTATGATAGGTTTAATAACTACCCTAACCCTAACACATACCCTAACCCTAACCCCTACCCTAACACTAACGCGTACCCTAACCCTAACCCCTACCCTAACCCTAACACGTACCCTAATCCTAACCCGTACCCTAAACCGAGCCCTAAAACTAACACTAACCCAAACCCTAATCCTAACCCATACATTACGCCGTACCCGAACCCCTCCCCGAACCCGTAACCTAAGCCGTACCCTAAGCCTAACCCTATGCCTAACACTAACCCTAGGCTACCCTTGACTGCTTCTGCCTCCAATAGATTTCCTAAGCACTAGTGTTTTAAGGAACAGCTTAAAAAGAGAATCCTAATGTGATTTCTTTATAATGGGTGTGTTCCTTATCTAATCCTAGTGTCTAAACTCTTCTCCATGGCTGGACCCCCAAATAATATTCCTTTATGTGCTAAGGGGTATCTAGAGAGTGGGATAGGTTTAATCACTACCCTAACCCTAACGCGTACCCTAACCCTAACCCCTACCCTAACCCTAACACGTACCCTAATCCTAACCCGTACCCTAAACCGAGCCCTAACCCTAACACTAACCCTAACCCTAACCCTAACCCATACCCTACGCCGTACCCGAAGCCCTCCCCGAACCCGTACCCTAAGCCGTACCCTAAGCCTAACCCAAAGCCTAACCTTAACCGTAGGCTACCCTTGACTGCTTTTGCCTCCAATAGATTTCCTAAGCACTAGTGTTTTAAGGAACAGCTTAAAAAGAGAATCCTAATGTGATTTCTTTATAATGGGTGTGTTCCTTATCTTATCCTAGTGTCTAAACTCTTCTCCATGGCTGGACCCCCAAATAATATTCCTTTACGTGCTAAGGGGTAACTAGAGAGTGGGATAGGTTTAATAACTACCCTAACCCTAACGCGTACCCTAACGCTAACCGCTACCCTAACCCTAACAGGTACCCTAATCCTAACCCGTACCCTAAACCGAGCCCTAACCCTAACACTAACCCTAACACTAACCCTAACCCATACCCTACGCCGTACCCGAAGCCCTCCCCGAAACCGTACCCTAAGCCGTACCCTAAGCCTAAACCTAAGCCTAACCCTAACCCTAGGCTACCCTTGACTGCTTCTGCCTCCAATAGATTTCCTAAGCACTAGTGTTTTAAGGAACAGCTTAAAAAGAGAATCCTAATGTGATTTCTTTATAATGTGTGTGTTCCTTATATTATCTTAGAGTCTAAACTCTTCTCCATGGCTGGACCCCCAAATAATATTCCTTTACGTGCTAAGGGGTATCTAGAGAGTGGGATAGGTTTAATAACTACCCTAACCCTAACGCGTAACCTAACCCTAACCCCTACCCTAACCCTAACACGTACCCTAATCCTAACCTGTACCATAAACCGAGCCCTAACCCTAACCCTCACCCATACCCTACGCCGTACCCGAAACCCTACCCGAACCCGTACCCTAAGCCGTACCCTAAGCCTAACCCTAAGCCTAACCCTAACCCTAGGCTACCCTTGACTGCTTCTGCCTCCAATATATTTCCTAAGCACTAGTGTTTTAAGGAACAGCTTAAAAAGAGAATCCTAATGTGATTTCTTTATAATGGGTGTGTTCTTATCTGATCCTAGTGTCTAAACTCTTCTCCATGGCAGGACCCCCAAATAATATTCCTTTACGTGCTAAGGGGTATCTAGAGAGTGGGATATGTTTAATAACTACCCTAACCCTAACGCGTACCCTAACCCTAACCCCTACCCTAACCCTAACACGTACCCTAATCCTAACCCGTACCCTAAACCGAGCCCTAACCCTAACACTAACCCTAACCCTAACCCTAACCCATACCCTACGCCGTACCGGAAGCCCTCCCCGAACCCGTACCCTAAGCCGTACCCTAAGCCTAACCCTAAGCCTAACCCTAACCCTAGGCTACCCTTGACTTCTTCTGCCTCCAATAGATTTCCTAAGCACTAGTGTTTTAAGGAACAGCTTAAAAAGAGAATCCTAATGTGATTTCTTTATAATGGGTGTGTTCCTTATCTTATCCTAGTGTCTAAACTCTTCTCCATGGCTGGACCCCCAAATAATATTCCTTTACGTGCTAATGTTTATCTAGAGAGTATGATAGGTTTAATAACTACCCTAACCCTAACACATACCCTAACCCTAACCCCTACCCTAACACTAATGCGTACCCTAACCCTAACCCCTACCCTAAACCTAACACGTACCCTAATCCTAACCCGTACCCTAAACCGAGCCCTAAAACTAACACTAACCCAAACCCTAATCCTAACCCATACATTACGCCGTACCCGAACCCCTCCCCGAACCCGTACCCTAAGCCGTACCCTAAGCCTAACCCTATGCCTAACACTAACCCTAGGCTACCCTTGACTGCTTCTGCCTCCAATAGATTTCCTAAGCACTAGTGTTTTAAGGAACAGCTTAAAAAGAGAATCCTAATGTGATTTCTTTATAATGGGTGTGTTCCTTATCTAATCCTAGTGTCTAAACTCTTCTCCATGGCTGGACCCCCAAATAATATTCCTTTATGTGCTAAGGGGTATCTAGAGAGTGGGATAGGTTTAATCACTACCCTAACCCTAACGCGTACCCTAACCCTAACCCCTACCCTAACCCTAACACGTACCCTAATCCTAACCCGTACCCTAAACCGAGCCCTAACCCTAACACTAACCCTAACACTAACCCTAACCCATACCCTACGCCGTACCCGAAGCCCTCCCCGAACCCGTACCCTAAGCCGTACCCTAAGCCTAACCCTAAGCCTAACCCTAACCCTAGGCTACCCTTCACTGCTTCTGCCTCCAATAGATTTCCTAAGCACTAGTGTTTTAAGGAACAGCTTAAAAAGAGAATCCTAATGTGATTTCTTTATAATGTGTGTGTTCCTTATATTATCTTAGTGTCTAAACTCTTCTCCATGGCTAGACCCCCAAATAATATTCCTTTACGTGCTAAGGGGTATCTAGAAAGTGGGTAGGTTTAATAACTACCCTAACCCTAATGCGTACCCTAACCCTAACCCCTACCATAACCCTCACACGTACCCTAATCCTAACCCGTACCCTAAACCGAGCCCTAACCCTAACACTAACCCTAACCCTAACCCTAACCCATACCCTACGCTGTACCCGAAGCCCTCCCCGAACCCGTACCCTAAGCCGTACCCTAAGCCTAACCCTAAGCCTAACCCTAACCCTAGGCTACCCTTGACTGCTTCGGCCTCCAATAGATTTCCTAAGCACTAGTGTTTTAAGGAACAGCTTAAAAAGAGAATCCTAATGTGATTTCTTTATAATGTGTGTGTTCCTTATATTATCTTAGTGTCTAAACTCTTCTCCATGGCTGGACCCCCAAATAATATTCCTTTACGTGCTAAGGGGTATCTAGAGAGTGGGATAGGTTTAATCACTACCCTAACCCTAACGCGTATCATAACCCTAACCCCTACCCTAACCCTAACACGTACCCTAATCCTAACCCGTACCCTAAACCGAGCCCTAACCCTAACACTAACCCTAACCCTAACCCTAACCCATACCCTACGCCGCACCCGAAGCCCTCCCCGAACCCGTACCCTAAGCCGTACCGTAAGCCTACCCCTAAGCCTAACCCTAACCCTAAGCTACCCTTGACTGCTTCTGCCTCCAATAGATTTCCTAAGCACTAGTGTTTTAAGGAACAGCTTAAAAAGAGAATCCTAATGTGATTTCTTTATAATGTGTGTGTTCCTTATATTATCTTAGAGTCTAAACTCTTCTCCATGGCTGGACCCCCAAATAATATTCCTTTACGTGCTAAGGGGTATCTAGAGAGTGGGATAAGTTTAATAACTACCCTAACCCTAACGCGTACCCTAACCCTAACCACTACCCTAACCCTAACACGTACCCTAATCCTAACCCGTACCCTAAACCGAGCCCTAACCCTAACACTAACCCTAACCCTAACCCTAACCCATACCCTACGCCGTACCCGAAGCCCTCCCCGAACCCGTACCCTAAGCCGTACCCTAAGCCTAACCCTAAGCCTAACCCTAACCCTAGGCTACCCTTGACTTCTTCTGCCTCCAATAGATTTCCTAAGCACTAGTGTTTTAAGGAACAGCTTAAAAAGAGAATCCTAATGTGATTTCTTTATAATGGGTGTGTTCCTTATCTTATCCTAGTGTCTAAACTCTTCTCCATGGCTGGACCCCCAAATAATATTCCTTTACGTGCTAATGTTTATCTAGAGAGTATGATAGGTTTAGTAACTACCCTAACCCTAACACGTACCCTAACCCTAACCCCTACCCTAACACTAACGCGTACCCTAACCCTAACCCCTACCCTAACCCTAACACGTACCCTAATCCTAACCCGTACCCTAAACCGAGCCCTAACCCTAACACTAACCCTAACCCTAACCCTAACCCATACCCTACGCCGTACCCGAAGCCCTCCCCGAACCCGTACCCTAAGCCGTACCCTAAGCCTAACCCAAAGCCTAACCCTAACCGTAGGCTACCCTTGACTGCTTTTGCCTCCAATAGATTTCCTAAGCACTAGTGTTTTAAGGAACAGCTTAAAAAGAGAATCCTAATGTGATTTCTTTATAATGGGTGTGTTCCTTATCTTATCCTAGTGTCTAAACTCTTCTCCATGGCTGGACCCCCAAATAATATTCCTTTACGTGCTAAGGGGTAACTAGAGAGTGGGATAGGTTTAATAACTACCCTAAACCTAACGCGTACCCTAACGCTAACCGCTACCCTAACCCTAACAGGTACCCTAATCCTAACCCGTACACTAAACCGAGCCCTAACCCTAACACTAACCCTAACACTAACCCTAACCCATAACCTACGCCGTACCCGAAGCCCTCCCCGAAACCGTACCCTAAGCCGTACCCTAAGCCTAACCCTAAGCCTAACCCTAACCCTAGGCTACCCTTGACTTCTTCTGCCTCCAATAGATTTCCTAAGCACTAGTGTTTTAAGGAACAGCTTAAAAAGAGAATCCTAATGTGATTTCTTTATAATGGGTGTGTTCCTTATCTTATCCTAGTGTCTAAACTCTTCTCCATGGCTGGACCCCCAAATAATATTCCTTTACGTGCTAATGTTTATCTAGAGAGTATGATAGGTTTAATAACTACCCTAACCCTAACACATACCCTAACCCTAACCCCTACCCTAACACTAACGCGTACCCTAACCCTAACCCCTACCCTAACCCTAACACGTACCCTAATCCTAACCCGTACCCTAAACCGAGCCCTAAAACTCACACTAACCCAAACCCTAATCCTAACCCATACATTACGCCGTACCCGAACCCCTCCCCGAACCCGTACCCTAAGCCGTACCCTAAGCCTAACCCTATGCCTAACACTAACCCTAGGCTACCCTTGACTGCTTCTGCCTCCAATAGATTTCCTAAGCACTAGTGTTTTAAGGAACAGCTTAAAAAGAGAATCCTAATGTGATTTCTTTATAATGGGTGTGTTCCTTATCTAATCCTAGTGTCTAAACTCTTCTCCATGGCTGGACCCCCAAATAATATTCCTTTATGTGCTAAGGGGTATCTAGAGAGTGGGATAGGTTTAATCACTACCCTAACCCTAACGCGTACCCTAACCCTAACCCCTACCCTAACCCTAACACGTACCCTAATCCTAACCTGTACCCTAAACCGAGCCCTAACCCTAACACTAACCCTAGCCCTAACCCTAACCCATACCCTACGCCGTACCCGAAGCCCTCCCCGAACCCGTACCCTAAGCCGTACCCTAAGCCTTACCCTAACCCTAACCCTAACCCTAGGCTACCCTTGACTGCTTCTGCCTCCAATATATTTCCTAAGCACTAGTGTTTTAAGGAACAGCTTAAAAAGAGAATCCTAATGTGATTTCTTTATAATGGGTTTGTTCCTTATCTTATCCTAGTGTCTAAACTCTTCTCCATGGCTGGACCCCCAAATAATATTCCTTTACGTGCTAATGTTTATCTAGAGAGTATGATAGGTTTAGTAACTACCCTAACCCTAACACGTACCCTAACCCTAACCCCTACCCTAACACTAACGCGTACCCTAACCCTAACCCCTACCCTAACCCTAACACGTACCCTAATCCTAACCCGTACCCTAAACCGAGCCCTAACCCTAACACTAACCCTAACCCTAACCCTAACCCATACCCTACGCCGTACCCGAAGCCCTCCCCGAACCCGTACCCTAAGCCGTACCCTAAGCCTAACCCAAAGCCTAACCCTAACCGTAGGCTACCCTTGACTGCTTTTGCCTCCAATAGATTTCCTAAGCACTAGTGTTTTAAGGAACAGCTTAAAAAGAGAATCCTAATGTGATTTCTTTATAATGGGTGTGTTCCTTATCTTATCCTAGTGTCTAAACTCTTCTCCATGGCTGGACCCCCAAATAATATTCCTTTACGTGCTAAGGGGTAACTAGAGAGTGGGATAGGTTTAATAACTACCCTAACCCTAACGCGTACCCTAACGCTAACCGCTACCCTAACCCTAACAGGTACCCTAATCCTAACCCGTACCCTAAACCGAGCCCTAACCCTAACACTAACCCTAACACTAACCCTAACCCATACCCTACGCCGTACCCGAAGCCCTCCCCGAAACCGTACCCTAAGCCGTACCCTAAGCCTAAACCTAAGCCTAACCCTAATCCTAGGCTACCCTTGACTGCTTCTGCCTCCAATAGATTTCCTAAGCACTAGTGTTTTAAGGAACAGCTTAAAAAGAGAATCCTAATGTGATTTCTTTATAATGGGTGTGTTCCTTATCTAATCCTAGTGTCTAAACTCTTCTCCATGGCTGGACCCCCAAATAATATTCCTTTATGTGCTAAGGGGTATCTAGAGAGTGGGATAGGTTTAATCACTACCCTAACCCTAACGCGTAACCTAACCCTAACCCCTACCCTAACCCTAACACGTACCCTAATCCTAACCCGTACCCTAAACCGAGCCCTAACCCTAACACTAACCCTAACCCTAACCCTAACCCATACCCTACGCCGTACCCGAAGCCCTCCCCGAACCCGTACCCTAAGCCTAACCCTAAGCCTAACCCTAACCCTAGGCTACCCTTCACTGCTTCTGCCTCCAATAGATTTCCTAAGCACTAGTGTTTTAAGGAACAGCTTAAAAAGAGAATCCTAATGTGATTTCTTTATAATGTGTGTGTTCCTTATATTATCTTAGTGTCTAAATTCTTCTCCATGGCTGGACCCCCAAATAATATTCCTTTACGTGCTAAGGGGTATCTAGAAAGTGGGATAGGTTTAATAACTACCCTAACCCTAACGCGTACCCTAACCCTAACCCCTACCATAACCCTCACACGTACCCTAATCCTAACCCGTACCCTAAACCGAGCCCTAACCCTAACACTAACCCTAACCCTAACCCTAATCCATACCCTACGCCGTACCTGAAGCCCTCCCCGAACCCGTACCCTAAGCCGTACCCTAAGCCTAACCCTAAGCCTAACCCTAACCCTAGGCTACCCTTGACTGCTTCTGCCTCCAATAGATTTCCTAAGCACTAGTGTTTTAAGGAACAGCTTAAAAAGACAATCCTAATGTGATTTCTTTATAATGTGTGTGTTCCTTATATTATCTTAGTGTCTAAACTCTTCTCCATGGCTGGACCCCCAAATAATATTCCTTTACGTGCTAAGGGCTATCTAGAGAGTGGGATAGGTTTAATCACTACCCTAACCCTAACGCGTATCATAACCCTAACCCCTACCCTAACCCTAACACGTACCCTAATCCTAACCCGTACCCTAAACCGAGCCCTAACCCTAACACTAACCCTAACCCTAACCCTAACCCATACCCTACGCCGCACCCGAAGCCCTCCCCGAACCCGTACCCTAAGCCGTACCCTAAGCCTACTCCTAAGCCTAACCCTAACCCTAGGCTACCCTTGACTGCTTCTGCCTCCAATAGATTTCCTAAGCACTAGTGTTTTAAGGAACAGCTTAAAAAGAGAATCCTAATGTGATTTCTTTATAATGTGTGTGTTCCTTATATTATCTTAGAGTCTAAACTCTTCTCCATGGCTGGACCCCCAAATAATATTCCTTTACGTGCTAAGGGGTATCTAGAGAGTGGGATAAGTTTAATAACTACCCTAACCCTAACGCGTACCCTAACCCTAACCCCTACCCTAACCCTAACACGTACCCTAATCCTAACCCGTACCCTAAACCGAGCCCTAACCCTAACACTAACCCTAACCCTAACCCTAACCCATACCCTACGCCGTACCCGAAGCCCTCCCCGAACCCGTACCCTAAGCCGTACCCTAAGCCTAACCCTAAGCCTAACCCTAACCCTAGGCTACCCTTGACTTCTTTTGCCTCCAATAGATTTCCTAAGCACTAGTGTTTTAAGGAACAGCTTAAAAAGAGAATCCTAATGTGATTTCTTTATAATGGGTGTGTTCCTTATCTTATCCTAGTGTCTAAACTCTTCTCCATGGCTGGACCCCCAAATAATATTCCTTTACGTGCTAATGTTTATCTAGAGAGTATGATAGGTTTAGTAACTACCCTAACCCTAACACGTACCCTAACCCTAACCCCTACCCTAACACTAACGCGTACCCTAACCCTAACCCCTACCCTAACCCTAACACGTACCCTAATCCTAACCCGTACCCTAAACCGAGCCCTAACCCTAACACTAACCCTAACCCTAACCCTAACCCATACCCTACGCCGTACCCGAAGCCCTCCCCGAACCCGTACCCTAAGCCGTACCCTAAGCCTAACCCAAAGCCTAACCCTAACCGTAGGCTACCCTTGACTGCTTTTGCCTCCAATAGATTTCCTAAGCACTAGTGTTTTAAGGAACAGCTTAAAAAGAGAATCCTAATGTGATTTCTTTATAATGGGTGTGTTCCTTATCTTATCCTAGTGTCTAAACTCTTCTCCATGGCTGGACCCCCAAATAATATTCCTTTACGTGCTAAGGGGTAACTAGAGAGTGGGATAGGTTTAATAACTACCCTAACCCTAACGCGTACCCTAACGCTAACCGCTACCCTAACCCTAACAGGTACCCTAATCCTAACCCGTACCCTAAACCGAGCCCTAACCCTAACACTAACCCTAACACTAACCCTAACCCATACCCTACGCCGTACCCGAAGCCCTCCCCGAAACCGTACCCTAAGCCGTACCCTAAGCCTAACCCTAAGCCTAACCCTAACCCTAGGCTACCCTTGACTTCTTCTGCCTCCAATAGATTTCCTAAGCACTAGTGTTTTAAGGAACAGCTTAAAAAGAGAATCCTAATGTGATTTCTTTATAATGGGTGTGTTCCTTATCTTATCCTAGTGTCTAAACTATTCTCCATGGCTGGACCCCCAAATAATATTCCTTTACGTGCTAATGTTTATCTAGAGAGTATGATAGGTTTAATAACTACCCTAACCCTAACACATACCCTAACCCTAACCCCTACCCTAACACTAACGCGTACCCTAACCCTAACCCCTACCCTAACCCTAACACGTACCCTAATCCTAACCCGTACCCTAAACCGAGCCCTAAAACTCACACTAACCCAAACCCTAATCCTAACCCATACATTACGCCGTACCCGAACCCCTCCCCGAACCCGTACCCTAAGCCGTACCCTAAGCCTAACCCTATGCCTAACACTAACCCTAGGCTACCCTTGACTGCTTCTGCCTCCAATAGATTTCCTAAGCACTAGTGTTTTAAGGAACAGCTTAAAAAGAGAATCCTAATGTGATTTCTTTATAATGGGTGTGTTCCTTATCTAATCCTAGTGTCTAAACTCTTCTCCATGGCTGGACCCCCAAATAATATTCCTTTATGTGCTAAGGGGTATCTAGAGAGTGGGATAGGTTTAATCACTACCCTAACCCTAACGCGTACCCTAACCCTAACCCCTACCCTAACCCTAACACGTACCCTAATCCTAACCCGTACCCTAAACCGAGCCCTAACCCTAACACTAACCCTAACCCTAACCCTAACCCATACCCTACGCCTTACCCGAAGCCCTCCCCGAACCCGTACCCTAAGCCGTACCCTAAGCCTAACCCTAAGCCTAACCCTAACCCTAGGCTACCCTTCACTGCTTCTGCCTCCAATAGATTTCCTAAGCACTAGTGTTTTAAGGAACAGCTTAAAAAGAGAATCCTAATGTGATTTCTTTATAATGTGTGTGTTCCTTATATTATCTTAGTGTCTAAACTCTTCTCCATGGCTGGACCCCCAAATAATATTCCTTTACGTGCTAAGGGGTATCTAGAAAGTGGGATAGGTTTAATAACTACCCTAACCCTAACGCGTACCCTAACCCTAACCCCTACCATAACCCTCACACGTACCCTAATCCTAACCCGTACCCTAAACCGAGCCCTAACCCTAACACTAACCCTAACCCTAACCCTAACCCATACCCTACGCCGTACCCGAAGCCCTCCCCGAACCCGTACCCTAAGCCGTACCCTAAGCCTAACCCTAACCCTAACCCTAACCCTAGGCTACCCTTGACTGCTTCTGCCTCCAATAGATTTCCTAAGTACTAGTGTTTTAAGGAACAGCTTAAAAAGAGAATCCTAATGTGATTTCTTTATAATGTGTGTGTTCCTTATATTATCTTAGTGTCTAAACTCTTCTCCATGGCTGGACCCCCAAATAATATTCCTTTACGTGCTAAGGGGTATCTAGAGAGTGGGATAGGTTTAATCACTACCCTAACCCTAACGCGTATCATAACCCTAACCCCTACCCTAACCCTAACACGTACCCTAATCCTAACCCTTACCCTAAACCGAGCCCTAACCCTAACACTAACCCTAACCCTAACCCTAACCCATACCCTACGCCGCACCCGAAGCCCTCCCCGAACCCGTAACCTAAGCCGTACCCTAAGCCTACCCCTAAGCCTAACCCTAACCCTAGGCTACCCTTGACTGCTTCTGCCTCCAATAGATTTCCTAAGCACTAGTGTTTTAAGGAACAGCTTAAAAAGAGAATCCTAATGTGATTTCTTTATAATGTGTGTGTTCCTTATATTATCTTAGAGTCTAAACTCTTCTCCATGGCTGGACCCCCAAATAATATTCCTTTACGTGCTAAGGGGTATCTAGAGAGTGGGATAGGTTTAATAACTACCCTAACCCTAACGCGTACCCTAACCCTAACCCCTACCCTAACCCTAACACGTACCCTAATCCTAACCCGTACCCTAAACCGAGCCCTAACCCTAACACTAACCCTAACCCTAACCCTAACCCATACCCTACGCCGTACCCGAAGCCCTCCCCGAACCCGTACCCTAAGCCGTACCCTAAGCCTAACCCTAAGCCTAACCCTAACCCTAGGCTACCCTTGACTTCTTCTGACTCCAATAGATTTCCTAAGCACTAGTGTTTTAAGGAACAGCTTAAAAAGAGAATCCTAATGTGATTTCTTTATAATGGGTGTGTTCCTTATCTTATCCTAGTGTCTAAACTCTTCTCCATGGCTGGACCCCCAAATAATATTCCTTTACGTGCTAAGGGGTAACTAGAGAGTGGGATAGGTTTAATAACAACCCTAACCCTAACGCGTACCCTAACGCTAACCGCTACCCTAACCCTAACAGGTACCCTAATCCTAACCCGTACCCTAAACCGAGCCCTAACCCTAACACTAACCCTAACACTAACCCTAACCCATACCCTACGCCGTACCCGAAGCCCTCCCCGAAACCGTACCCTAAGCCGTACCCTAAGCCTAACCCTAAGCCTAACCCTAACCCTAGGCTACCCTTGACTTCTTCTGCCTCCAATAGATTTCCTAAGCACTAGTGTTTTAAGGAACAGCTTAAAAAGAGAATCCTAATGTGATTTCTTTATAATGGGTGTGTTCCTTATCTTATCCTAGTGTCTAAACTATTCTCCATGGCTGGACCCCCAAATAATATTCCTTTACGTGCTAATGTTTATCTAGAGAGTATGATAGGTTTAATAACTACCCTAACCCTAACACATACCCTAACCCTAACCCCTACCCTAACACTAACGCGTACCCTAACCCTAACCCCTACCCTAACCCTAACACGTACCCTAATCCTAACCCGTACCCTAAACCGAGCCCTAAAACTCACACTAACCCAAACCCTAATCCTAACCCATACATTACGCCGTACCCGAACCCCTCGCCGAACCCGTACCCTAAGCCGTACCCTAAGCCTAACCCTAACCCTAACCCTAGGCTACCCTTGACTGCTTTTGCCTCCAATAGATTTCCTAAGCACTAGTGTTTTAAGGAACAGCTTAAAAAGAGAATCCTAATGTGATTTCTTTATAATGGGTGTGTTCCTTATCTAATCCTAGTGTCTAAACTCTTCTCCATGGCTGGACCCCCAAATAATATTCCTTTATGTGCTAAGGGGTATCTAGAGAGTGGGATAGGTTTAATCACTACCCTAACCCTAACGCGTACCCTAACCCTAACCCCTACCCTAACCCTAACACGTACCCTAATCCTAACCCGTACCCTAAACCGAGCCCTAACCCTAACACTAACCCTAACCCTAACCCTAACCCATACCCTACGCCTTACCCGAAGCCCTCCCCGAACCCGTACCCTAAGCCGTACCCTAAGCCTAACCCTAAGCCTAACCCTAACCCTAGGCTACCCTTCACTGCTTCTGCCTCCAATAGATTTCCTAAGCACTAGTGTTTTAAGGAACAGCTTAAAAAGAGAATCCTAATGTGATTTCTTTATAATGTGTGTGTTCCTTATATTATCTTAGTGTCTAAACTCTTCTCCATGGCTGGACCCCCAAATAATATTCCTTTACGTGCTAAGGGGTATCTAGAAAGTGGGATAGGTTTAATAACTACCCTAACCCTAACGCGTACCCTAACCCTAACCCCTACCATAACCCTCACACGTACCCTAATCCTAACCCGTACCCTAAACCGAGCCCTAACCCTAACACTAACCCTAACCCTAACCCTAACCCATACCCTACGCCGTACCCGAAGCCCTCCCCGAACCCGTAACCTAAGCCGTACCCTAAGCCTAACCCTAACCCTAACCCTAACCCTAGGCTACCCTTGACTGCTTCTGCCTCCAATAGATTTCCTAAGTACTAGTGTTTTAAGGAACAGCTTAAAAAGAGAATCCTAATGTGATTTCTTTATAATGTGTGTGTTCCTTATATTATCTTAGTGTCTAAACTCTTCTCCATGGCTGGACCCCCAAATAATATTCCTTTAAGTGCTAAGGGGTATCTAGAGAGTGGGATAGGTTTAATCACTACCCTAACCCTAACGCGTATCATAACCCTAACCCCTACCCTAACCCTAACACGTACCCTAATCCTAACCCGTACCCTAAACCGAGCCCTAACCCTAACACTAACCCTAACCCTAACCCTAACCCATACCCTACGCCGCACACGAAACCCTCCCCGAACCCGTACCCTAAGCCGTACCCTAAGCCTAACCCTAAGCCTAACCCTAACCCTAGGCTACCCTTGACTGCTTCTGCCTCCAATAGATTTCCTAAGCACTAGTGTTTTAAGGAACAGCTTAAAAAGAGAATCCTAATGTGATTTCTTTATAATGTGTGTGTTCCTTATATTATCTTAGAGTCTAAACTCTTCTCCATGGCTGGACCCCCAAATAATATTCCTTTACGTGCTAAGGGGTATCTAGAGAGTGGGATAGGTTTAATAACTACCCTAACCCTAACGCGTACCCTAACCCTAACCCCTACCCTAACCCTAACACATACCCTAATCCTAACCCGTACCCTAAACCGAGCCCTAACCCTAACACTAACCCTAACCCTAACCCTAACCCATACCCTACGCCGTACCCGAAGCCCTCCCCGAACCCGTACCCTAAGCCGTACCCTAAGCCTAACCCTAAGCCTAACCCTAACCCTAGGCTACCCTTGACTTTTTCTGCATCCAATAGATTTCCTAAGCACTAGTGTTTTAAGGAACAGCTTAAAAAGAGAATCCTAATGTGATTTCTTTATAATGGGTGTGTTCCTTATCTTATCCTAGTGTCTAAACTCTTCTCCATGGCTGGACCCCCAAATAATATTCCTTTACGTGCTAATGTTTATCTAGAGAGTATGATAGGTTTAGTAACTACCCTAACCCTAACACGTACCCTAACCCTAACCCCTACCCTAACACTAACGCGTACCCTAACCCTAACCCCTACCCTAACCCTAACACGTACCCTAATCCTAACCCGTACCCTAAACCGAGCCCTAACCCTAACACTAACCCTAACCCTAACCCTAACCCATACCCTACGCCGTACCCGAAGCCCTCCCCGAACCCGTACCCTAAGCCGTACCCTAAGCCTAACCCAAAGCCTAACCCTAACCGTAGGCTACCCTTGACTGCTTTTGCCTCCAATAGATTTCCTAAGCACTAGTGTTTTAAGGAACAGCTTAAAAAGAGAATCCTAATGTGATTTCTTTATAATGGGTGTGTTCCTTATCTTATCCTAGTGTCTAAACTCTTCTCCATGGCTGGACCCCCAAATAATATTCCTTTACGTGCTAAGGGGTAACTAGAGAGTGGGATAGGTTTAATAACTACCCTAACCCTAACGCGTACCCTAACGCTAACCGCTACCCTAACCCTAACAGGTACCCTAATCCTAACCCGTACCCTAAACCGAGCCCTAACCCTAACACTAACCCTAACACTAACCCTAACCCATACCCTACGCCGTACCCGAAGCCCTCCCCGAAACCGTACCCTAAGCCGTACCCTAAGCCTAACCCTAAGCCTAACCCTAATCCTAGGCTACCCTTGACTGCTTCTGCCTCCAATAGATTTCCTAAGCACTAGTGTTTTAAGGAACAGCTTAAAAAGAGAATCCTAATGTGATTTCTTTATAATGGGTGTGTTCCTTATCTAATCCTAGTGTCTAAACTCTTCTCCATGGCTGGACCCCCAAATAATATTCCTTTATGTGCTAAGGGGTATCTAGAGAGTGGGATAGGTTTAATCACTACCCTAACCCTAACGCGTACCATAACCCTAACCCCTACCCTAACCCTAACACGTACCCTAATCCTAACCCGTACCCTAAACCGAGTCCTAACCCTAACACTAACCCTAACCCTAACCCTAACCCATACCCTACGCCGTACCCGAAGCCCTCCCCGAACCCGTACCCTAAGCCGTACCCTAAGCCTAACCCTAAGCCTAACCCTAACCCTAGGCTACCCTTGACTGCTTCTGCCTCCAATAGATTTCCTAAGCACTAGTGTTTTAAGGAACAGCTTAAAAAGAGAATCCTAATGTGATTTCTTTATAATGTGTGTGTTCCTTATATTATCTTAGTGTCTAAACTCTTCTCCATGGCTGGACACCCAAATAATATTCCTTTACGTGCTAAGGGGTATCTAGAGAGAGGGATACGTTTAATAACTACCCTAACCCTAACGCGTACCCTAACCCTAACCCCTACCCTAACCCTAACACGTACCCTAATCCTAACCCGTACCCTAAACCGAGCCCTAACCCTAACACTAACCCTAACCCTAACCCTAACCCATACCCTACGCCGTACCCGAAGCCCTCCCCGAACCCGTACCCTAAGCCGTACCCTAAGCCTAACCCTAAGCCTAACCCTAACCCTAGGCTACCCTTGACTGCTTCTGCCTCCAATAGATTTCCTAAGCACTAGAGTTTTAAGGAACAGCTTAAAAAGAGAATCCTAATGTGATTTCTTTATAATGGGTGTGTTCCTTATCTTATCCTAGTGTCTAAACTCTTCTCCATGGCTGGACCCCCAAATAATATTCCTTTACGTGCTAAGGGGTAACTAGAGAGTGGGATAGGTTTAATAACTACCCTAACCCTAACGCGTACCCTAACGCTAACCGCTACCCTAACCCTAACAGGTACCCTAATCCTAACCCGTACCCTAAACCGAGCCCTAACCCTAACACTAACCCTAACACTAACCCTAACCCATACCCTACGCCGTACCCAAAGCCCTCCCCGAAACCGTACCCTAAGCCGTACCCTAAGCCTAAACCTAAGCCTAACCCTAACCCTAGGCTACCCTTGACTGCTTCTGCCTCCAATAGATTTCCTAAGCACTAGTGTTTTAAGGAACAGCTTAAAAAGAGAATCCTAATGTGATTTCTTTATAATGGGTGTGTTCCTTACCTAATCCTAGTGTCTAAACTCTTCTCCATGGCTGGACCCCCAAATAATATTCCTTTATGTGCTAAGGGGTATCTAGAGAGTGGGATAGGTTTAATCACTACCCTAACCCTAACGCGTACCATAACCCTAACCCCTACCCTAACCCTAACACGTACCCTAATCCTAACCCGTACCCTAAACCGAGTCCTAACCCTAACACTAACCCTAACCCTAACCCTAACCCATACCCTACGCCGTACCCGAAGCCCTCCCCGAACCCGTACCCTAAGCCGTACCCTAAGCCTAACCCTAAGCCTAACCCTAACCCTAGGCTACCCTTGACTGCTTCTGCCTCCAATAGATTTCCTAAGCACTAGTGTTTTAAGGAACAGCTTAAAAAGAGAATCCTAATGTGATTTCTTTATAATGGGTGTGTTCTTATCTGATCCTAGTGTCTAAACTCTTCTCCATGGCAGGACCCCCAAATAATATTCCTTTACGTGCTAAGGGGTATCTAGAGAGTGGGATAGGTTTAATAACTACCCTAACCCTAACGCGTACCCTAACCCTAACCCCTACCCTAACCCTAACACGTACCCTAATCCTAACCCGTACCCTAAACCGAGCCCTAACCCTAACACTAACCCTAACCCTAACCCTAACCCATACCCTACGCCGTACCGGAAGCCCTCCCCAAACCCGTACCCTAAGCCGTACCCTAAGCCTAACCCTAAGCCTAACCCTAACCCTAGGCTACCCTTGACTTCTTCTGCCTCCAATAGATTTCCTAAGCACTAGTGTTTTAAGGAACAGCTTAAAAAGAGAATCCTAATGTGATTTCTTTATAATGGGTGTGTTCCTTATCTTATCCTAGTGTCTAAACTCTTCTCCATGGCTGGACCCCCAAATAATATTCCTTTACGTGCTAATGTTTATCTAGAGAGTATGATAGGTTTAATAACTACCCTAACCCTAACACATACCCTAACCCTAACCCCTACCCTAACACTAACGCGTACCCTAACCCTAACCCCTACCCTAACCCTAACACGTACCCTAATCCTAACCCGTATCCTAAACCGAGCCCTAAAAGTAACACTAACCCAAACCCTAATCCTAACCCATACATTACGCCGTACCCGAACCCCTCCTCGAACCCGTACCCTAAGCCGTACCCTAAGCCTAACCATATGCCTAACACTAACCCTACGCTACCCTTGACTGCTTCTGCCTCCAATAGATTTCCTAAGCACTAGTGTTTTAAGGAACAGCTTAAAAAGAGAATCCTAATGTGATTTCTTTATAATGGGTGTGTTCCTTATCTAATCCTAGTGTCTAAACTCTTCTCCATGGCTGGACCCCCAAATAATATTCCTTTATGTGCTAAGGGGTATCTAGAGAGTGGGATAGGTTTAATCACTACCCTAACCCTAACGCGTACCCTAACCCTAACCCCTACCCTAACCCTAACACGTACCCTAATCCTAACCCGTACCCTAAACCGAGCCCTAACCCTAACACTAACCCTAACCCTAACCCTAAACCATACCCTACGCCGCACCCGAAGCCCTCCCCGCACCCGTAACCTAAGCCGTACCCTAAGCCTACCCCTAAGCCTAACCCTAACCCTAGGCTACCCTTGACTGCTTCTGCCTCCAATAGATTTCCTAAGCACTAGTGTTTTAAGGAACAGCTTAAAAAGAGAATCCTAATGTGATTTCTTTATAATGTGTGTGTTCCTTATACTATCTTAGAGTCTAAACTCTTCTCCATGGCTGGACCCCCAAATAATATTCCTTTACGTGCTAAGGGGTATCTAGAGAGTGGGATAGGTTTAATAACTACCCTAACCCTAACGCGTACCCTAACCCTAACCCCTACCCTAACCCTAACACGTACCCTAATCCTAACCCGTACCCTAAACCGAGCCCTAACCCTAACACTAACCCTAACCCTAACCCATACCCTACGCCGTACCCGAAGCCCTCCCCGAACCCGTACCCTAAGCCGTACCCTAAGCCTAACCCAAAGCCTAACCCTAACCGTAGGCTACCCTTGACTGCTTTTGCCTCCAATAGATTTCCTAAGCACTAGTGTTTTAAGGAACAGCTTAAAAAGAGAATCCTAATGTGATTTCTTTATAATGGGTGTGTTCCTTATCTTATCCTAGTGTCTAAACTCTTCTCCATGGCTGGACCCCCAAATAATATTCCTTTACGTGCTAAGGGGTAACTAGAGAGTGGGATAGGTTTAATAACTACCCTAACCCTAACGCGTACCCTAACGCTAACCGCTACCCTAACCCTAACAGGTACCCTAATCCTAACCCGTACCCTAAACCGAGCCCTAACCCTAACACTAACCCTAACCCTAACCCTAACCCATACCCTACGCCGTACCCGAAGCCCTCCCCGAAACCGTACCCTAAGCCGTACCCTAAGCCTAAACCTAAGCCTAACCCTAACCCTAGGCTACCCTTGACTGCTTCTGCCTCCAATAGATTTCCTAAGCACTAGTGTTTTAAGGAACAGCTTAAAAAGAGAATCCTAATGTGATTTCTTTATAATGGGTGTGTTCCTTATCTAATCCTAGTGTCTAAACTCTTCTCCATGGCTGGACCCCCAAATAATATTCCTTTATGTGCTAAGGGGTATCTAGAGAGTGGGATAGGTTTAATCACTACCCTAACCCTAACGCGTACCATAACCCTAACCCCTACCCTAACCCTAACACGTACCCTAATCCTAACCCGTACCCTAAACCGAGTCCTAACCCTAACACTAACCCTAACCCTAACCCTAACCCATACCCTACGCCGTACCCGAAGCCCTCCCCGAACCCGTACCCTAAGCCGTACCCTAAGCCTAACCCTAAGCCTAACCCTATCCCTAGGCTACCCTTGACTGCTTCTGCCTCCAATAGATTTCCTAAGCACTAGTGTTTTAAGGAACAGCTTAAAAAGAGAATCCTAATGTGATTTCTTTATAATGTGTGTGTTCCTTATATTATCTTAGTGTCTAAACTCTTCTCCATGGCTGGACACCCAAATAATATTCCTTTACGTGCTAAGGGGTATCTAGAGAGAGGGATAGGTTTAATAACTACCCTAACCCTAACGCGTACCCTAACCCTAACCCCTACCCTAACCCTAACACGTACCCTAATCCTAACCCGTACCCTAAACCGAACCCTAACCCTAACACCAACCCTAACCCTAACCCTAACCCATACCCTACGCCGTACCCGAAGCCCTCCCCGAACCCGTACCCTAAGCCGTACCCTAAGCCTAACCCTAAGCCTAACCCTAACCCTAGGCTACCCTTGACTGCTTCTGCCTCCAATAGATTTCCTAAGCACTAGTGTTTTAAGGAACAGCTTAAAAAGAGAATCCTAATGTGATTTCTTTATAATGTGTGTGTTCCTTATATTATCTTAGTGTCTAAACTCTTCTCCATGGCTGGACCCCCAAATAATATTCCTTTACGTGCTAAGGGGTATCTAGAGAGTGGGATAGGTTTAATCACTACCCTAACCCTAACGCGTATCATAACCCTAACCCCTACCCTAACCCTAACACGTACCCTAATCCTAACCCGTACCCTAAACCGAGCCCTAACCCTAACACTAACCCTAACCCTAACCCTAACCCATACCCTACGCCGCACCCGAAGCCCTCCCCGAACCCGTACCCTAAGCCGTACCCTAAGCCTACCCCTAAGCCTAACCCTAACCCTAGGCTACCCTTGACTGCTTCTGCCTCCAATAGATTTCCTAAGCACTAGTGTTTTAAGGAACAGCTTAAAAAGAGAATCCTAATGTGATTTCTTTATAATGTGTGTGTTCCTTATATTATCTTAGAGTCTAAACTCTTCTCCATGGCTGGACCCCCAAATAATATTCCTTTACGTGCTAAGGGGTAACTAGAGAGTGGGATAGGTTTAATAACTACCCTAACCCTAACGCGTACCCTAACGCTAACCGCTACCCTAACCCTAACAGGTACCCTAATCCTAACCCGTACCCTAAACCGAGCCCTAACCCTAACACTAACCCTAACACTAACCCTAACCCATACCCTACGCCGTACCCGAAGCCCTCCCCGAAACCGTACCCTAAGCCGTACCCTAAGCCTAAACCTAAGCCTAACCCTAACCCTAGGCTACCCTTGACTGCTTCTGCCTCCAATAGATTTCCTAAGCACTAGTGTTTTAAGGAACAGCTTAAAAAGAGAATCCTAATGTGATTTCTTTATAATGGGTGTGTTCCTTATCTAATCCTAGTGTTTAAACTCTTCTCCATGGCTGGACCCCCAAATAATATTCCTTTATGTGCTAAGGGGTATCTAGAGAGTGGGATAGGTTTAATCACTACCCTAACCCTAACGCGTACCATAACCCTAACCCCTACCCTAAGCCTAACACGTACCCTAATCCTAACCCGTACCCTAAACCGAGTCCTAACCCTAACACTAACCCTAACCCTAACCCTAACCCATACCCTATGCCGTACCCGAAGCCCTCCCTGAACCCGTACCCTAAGCCGTACCCTAAGCCTAACCCTAAGCCTAACCCTAACCCTAGGCTACCCTTGACTGCTTCTGCCTCCAATAGATTTCCTAAGAACTAGTGTTTTAAGGAACAGCTTAAAAAGAGAATCCTAATGTGATTTCTTTATAATGTGTGTGTTCCTTATATTATCTTAGTGTCTAAAGTCTTCTCCATGGCTGGACCCCCAAATAATATTCCTTTACGTGCTAAGGGGTATCTAGAGAGTGGGATAGGTTTAATAACTACCCTAACCCTAACGCGTACCCTAACCCTAACCCCTAACCTAACCCTAACACGTACCCTAATCCTAACCCGTACCCTAAACCGAGCCCTAACCCTAACACTAACCCTAACCCTAACACTAACCCATACCCTACGCCGTACCCGAAGCCCTCCCCGAACCCGTACCCTAAGCCGTACCCTAAGCCTAACCCTAAGCCTAACCCTAACCCTAGGCTACCCTTGACTGCTTCTGCCTCCAACAGATTTCCTAAGCACTAGTGTTTTAAGGAACAGCTTAAAAAGAGAATCCTAATGTGATTTCTTTATAATGGGTGTGTTCCTTATCTTATCCTAGTGTCTAAACTCTTCTCCATGGCTGGACCCCCAAATGATATTCCTTTACGTGCTAAGGGGTATCTAGAGAGTGGGATAGGTTTAATAACTACCCTAACCCTAACGCGTACCTTAACCCTAACCCCTACCCTAACCCTAACACGTACCCTAATCCTAACCCGTACCCTAAACCGAGCCCTAACCCTAACACTAACCCTAACCCTAACCCTAACCCATACCCTACGCCGTACCCGAAGCCCTCCCCGAACCCATACCCTAAGCCGTACCCTAAGCCTAACCCTAAGCCTAACCCTAACCCTAGGCTAACCTTGACTTCTTCTGCCTCCAATAGATTTCCTAAGCACTAGTGTTTTAAGGAACAGCTTAAAAAGAGAATCCTAATGTGATTTCTTTATAATGTGTGTGTTCCTTATATTATCTTAGTGTCTAAACTCTTCTCCATGGCTGTACCCCCAAATAATATTCCTTTACGTGCTAATGTTTATCTAGAGAGTATGATAGGTTTAATAACTACCCTAACCCTAACACGTACCCTAACCCTAACCCCTACCCTAACACTAACGCGTACCCTAACCCTAACCCCTACCCTAACCCTAACACGTACCCTAATCCTAACCCGTACCCTAAACCGAGCCCTAACCCTAACACTAACCCAAACCCTAACCCTAACCCATACCTTACGCCGTACCCGAACCCCTCCCCGAACCCGTACCCTAAGCCGTACCCTAAGCCTAACCCTATGCCTAACAGTAACCCTAGGCTACCCTTGACTGCTTCTGCCTCCAATAGATTTCCTAAGCACTGGTGTTTTAAGGAACAGCTTAAAAAGAGAATCCTAATGTGATTTCTTTATAATGGGTGTGTTCCTTATCTAATCCTAGTGTCTAAACTCTTCTCCATGGCTGGACCCCCAAATAATATTCCTTTATGTGCTAAGGGGTATCTAGAGAGTGGGATAGGTTTAATCACTACCCTAACCCTAACGCGTACCCTAACCCTAACCCCTACCCTAACCCTAACACGTACCCTAATCCTAACCCGTACCCTAAACCGAGCCCTAACCCTAACACTAACCCTAACCCTAACCCTAACCCATACCCTACGCCGTACCCGAAGCCCTCCCCGAACCCGTACCCTAATCCGTACCCTAAGCCTAACCCTAAGCCTAACCCTAACCCTAGGCTACCCTTCACTGCTTCTGCCTCCAATAGATTTCCTAAGCACTAGTGTTTTAAGGAACAGCTTAAAAAGATAATCCTAATGTGATTTCTTTATAATGTGTGTGTTCCTTATATTATCTTAGTGTCTAAACTCTTCTCCATGGCTGGACCCCCAAATAATATTCCTTTACGTGCTAAGGGGTATCTAGAAAGTGGGATAGGTTTAATAACTACCCTAACCCTAACGCGTACCCTAACCCTAACCCCTACCATAACCCTCACACGTACCCTAATCCTAACCCGTACCCTAAACCGAGCCCTAACCCTAACACTAACCCTAACCCTAACCCTAACCCATACCCTACGCCGTACCCGAACCCCTCCCCGAACCCGTACCCTAAGCCGTACCCTAAGCCTAACCCTAAGCCTAACCCTAACCCTAGGCTACCCTTGACTGCTTCTGCCTCCAATAGATTTCCTAAGCACTAGTGTTTTAAGGAACAGCTTAAAAAGAGAATCCTAATGTGATTTCTTTATAATGGGTGTGTTCCTTATCTAATCCTAGTGTCTAAACTCTTCTCCATGGCTGGACCCCCAAATAATATTCCTTTATGTGCTAAGGGGTATCTAGAGAGTGGGATAGGTTTAATCACTACCCTAACCCTAACTTGTACCATAACCCTAACCCCTACCCTAACCCTAACACGTACCCTAATCCTAACCCGTACCCTAAACCGAGTCCTAACCCTAACACTAACCCTAACCCTAAGCCTAACCCATACCCTACGCCGTACCCGAAGCCCTCCCCGAACCCGTACCCTAAGCCGTACCCTAAGCCTAACCCTAAGCCTAACCCTAACCCTAGGCTACCCTTGACTGCTTCTGCCTCCAATAGATTTCCTAAGCACTAGTGTTTTAAGGAACAGCTTAAAAAGAGAATCCTAATGTGATTTCTTTATAATGTGTGTGTTCCTTATATTATCTTAGTGTCTAAACTCTTCTCCATGGCTGGACACCCAAATAATATTCCTTTACGTGCTAAGGGGTATCTAGAGAGAAGGATAGGTTTAATAACTACCCTAACCCTAACGCGTACCCTAACCCTAACCCCTACCCTAACCCTAACACGTACCCTAATCCTAACCCGTACCCTAAACCGAACCCTAACCCTAACACCAACCCTAACCCTAACCCTAACCCATACCCTACGCCGTACCCGAAGCCCTCCCCGAACCCGTACCCTAAGCCGTACCCTAAGCCTAACCCTAAGCCTAACCCTAACCCTAGGCTACCCTTGACTGCTTCTGCCTCCAATAGATTTCCTAAGCACTAGAGTTTTAAGGAACAGCTTAAAAAGAGAATCCTAATGTGATTTCTTTATAATGGGTGTGTTCCTTATCTTATCCTAGTGTCTAAACTCTTCTCCATGGCTGGACCCCCAAATAATATTCCTTTACGTGCTAAGGGGTAACTAGAGAGTGGGATAGGTTTAATAACTACCCTAACCCTAACGCGTACCCTAACGCTAACCGCTACCCTAACCCTAACAGGTACCCTAATCCTAACCCGTACCCTAAACCGAGCCCTAACCCTAACACTAACCCTAACACTAACCCTAACCCATACCCTACGCCGTACCCGAAGCCCTCCCCGAAACCGTACCCTAAGCCGTACCCTAAGCCTAAACCTAAGCCTAACCCTAACCCTAGGCTACCCTTGACTGCTTCTGCCTCCAATAGATTTCCTAAGCACTAGTGTTTTAAGGAACAGCTTAAAAAGAGAATCCTAATGTGATTTCTTTATAATGGGTGTGTTCCTTACCTAATCCTAGTGTCTAAACTCTTCTCCATGGCTGGACCCCCAAATAATATTCCTTTATGTGCTAAGGGGTATCTAGAGAGTGGGATAGGTTTAATCACTACCCTAACCCTAACGCGTACCATAACCCTAACCCCTACCCTAACCCTAACACGTACCCTAATCCTAACCCGTACCCTAAACCGAGTCCTAACCCTAACACTAACCCTAACCCTAACCCTAACCCATACCCTACGCCGTACCCGAAGCCCTCCCCGAACCCGTACCCTAAGCCGTACCCTAAGCCTAACCCTAAGCCTAACCCTAACCCTAGGCTACCCTTGACTGCTTCTGCCTCCAATAGATTTCCTAAGCACTAGTGTTTTAAGGAACAGCTTAAAAAGAGAATCCTAATGTGATTTCTTTATAATGGGTGTGTTCTTATCTGATCCTAGTGTCTAAACTCTTCTCCATGGCAGGACCCCCAAATAATATTCCTTTACGTGCTAAGGGGTATCTAGAGAGTGGGATATGTTTAATAACTACCCTAACCCTAACGCGTACCCTAACCCTAACCCCTACCCTAACCCTAACACGTACCCTAATCCTAACCCGTACCCTAAACCGAGCCCTAACCCTAACACTAACCCTAACCCTAACCCTAACCCATACCCTACGCCGTACCGGAAGCCCTCCCCGAACCCGTACCCTAAGCCGTACCCTAAGCCTAACCCTAAGCCTAACCCTAACCCTAGGCTACCCTTGACTTCTTCTGCCTCCAATAGATTTCCTAAGCACTAGTGTTTTAAGGAACAGCTTAAAAAGAGAATCCTAATGTGATTTCTTTATAATGGGTGTGTTCCTTATCTTATCCTAGTGTCTAAACTCTTCTCCATGGCTGGACCCCCAAATAATATTCCTTTACGTGCTAATGTTTATCTAGAGAGTATGATAGGTTTAATAACTACCCTAACCCTAACACATACCCTAACCCTAACCCCTACCCTAACACTAACGCGTACCCTAACCCTAACCCCTACCCTAACCCTAACACGTACCCTAATCCTAACCCGTATCCTAAACCGAGCCCTAAAAGTAACACTAACCCAAACCCTAATCCTAACCCATACATTACGCCGTACCCGAACCCCTCCTCGAACCCGTACCCTAAGCCGTACCCTAAGCCTAACCATATGCCTAACACTAACCCTACGCTACCCTTGACTGCTTCTGCCTCCAATAGATTTCCTAAGCACTAGTGTTTTAAGGAACAGCTTAAAAAGAGAATCCTAATGTGATTTCTTTATAATGGGTGTGTTCCTTATCTAATCCTAGTGTCTAAACTCTTCTCCATGGCTGGACCCCCAAATAATATTCCTTTATGTGCTAAGGGGTATCTAGAGAGTGGGATAGGTTTAATCACTACCCTAACCCTAACGCGTACCCTAACCCTAACCCCTACCCTAACCCTAACACGTACCCTAATCCTAACCCGTACCCTAAACCGAGCCCTAACCCTAACACTAACCCTAACCCTAACCCTAAACCATACCCTACGCCGCACCCGAAGCCCTCCCCGCACCCGTAACCTAAGCCGTACCCTAAGCCTACCCCTAAGCCTAACCCTAACCCTAGGCTACCCTTGACTGCTTCTGCCTCCAATAGATTTCCTAAGCACTAGTGTTTTAAGGAACAGCTTAAAAAGAGAATCCTAATGTGATTTCTTTATAATGTGTGTGTTCCTTATACTATCTTAGAGTCTAAACTCTTCTCCATGGCTGGACCCCCAAATAATATTCCTTTACGTGCTAAGGGGTATCTAGAGAGTGGGATAGGTTTAATAACTACCCTAACCCTAACGCGTACCCTAACCCTAACCCCTACCCTAACCCTAACACGTACCCTAATCCTAACCCGTACCCTAAACCGAGCCCTAACCCTAACACTAACCCTAACCCTAACCCTAACCCACACCCTACGCCGTACCCGAAGCCCTCCCCGATCCCGTAGCCTAAGCCGTACCCTAAGCCTAACCCTAAGCCTAACCCTAACCCTAGGCTATCCTTGACTTCTCCTGCCTCCAATAGATTTCCTAAGCACTAGTGTTTTAAGGAACAGCTTAAAAAGAGAATCCTAATGTGATTTCTTTATAATGGGTGTGTTCCTTATCTTATCCTAGTGTCTAAACTCTTCTCCATGGCTGGACCCCCAAATAATATTCCTTTACGTGCTAATGTTTATCTAGAGAGTATGATAGGTTTAGTAACTACCCTAACCCTAACACGTACCCTAACCCTAACCCCTACACTAACACTAACGCGTACCCTAACCCTAACCCCTACCCTAACCCTAACACGAACCCTAATCCTAACCCGTACCCTAAACCGAGCCCTAACCCTAACACTAACCCTAACCCTAACCCATACCCTACGCCGTACCCGAAGCCCTCCCCGAACCCGTACCCTAAGCCGTACCCTAAGCCTAACCCAAAGCCTAACCCTAACCGTAGGCTACCCTTGACTGCTTTTGCCTCCAATAGATTTCCTAAGCACTAGTGTTTTAAGGAACAGCTTAAAAAGAGAATCCTAATGTGATTTCTTTATAATGGGTGTGTTCCTTATCTTATCCTAGTGTCTAAACTCTTCTCCATGGCTGGACCCCCAAATAATATTCCTTTACGTGCTAAGGGGTAACTAGAGAGTGGGATAGGTTTAATAACTACCCTAACCCTAACGCGTACCCTAACGCTAACCGCTACCCTAACCCTAACAGGTACCCTAATCCTAACCCGTACCCTAAACCGAGCCCTAACCCTAACACTAACCCTAACCCTAACCCTAACCCATACCCTACGCCGTACCCGAAGCCCTCCCCGAAACCGTACCCTAAGCCGTACCCTAAGCCTAAACCTAAGCCTAACCCTAACCCTAGGCTACCCTTGACTGCTTCTGCCTCCAATAGATTTCCTAAGCACTAGTGTTTTAAGGAACAGCTTAAAAAGAGAATCCTAATGTGATTTCTTTATAATGGGTGTGTTCCTTATCTAATCCTAGTGTCTAAACTCTTCTCCATGGCTGGACCCCCAAATAATATTCCTTTATGTGCTAAGGGGTATCTAGAGAGTGGGATAGGTTTAATCACTACCCTAACCCTAACGCGTACCATAACCCTAACCCCTACCCTAACCCTAACACGTACCCTAATCCTAACCCGTACCCTAAACCGAGTCCTAACCCTAACACTAACCCTAACCCTAACCCTAACCCATACCCTACGCCGTACCCGAAGCCCTCCCCGAACCCGTACCCTAAGCCGTACCCTAAGCCTAACCCTAAGCCTAACCCTAACCCTAGGCTACCCTTGACTGCTTCTGCCTCCAATAGATTTCCTAAGCACTAGTGTTTTAAGGAACAGCTTAAAAAGAGAATCCTAATGTGATTTCTTTATAATGTGTGTGTTCCTTATATTATCTTAGTGTCTAAACTCTTCTCCATGGCTGGACACCCAAATAATATTCCTTTACGTGCTAAGGGGTATCTAGAGAGAGGGATAGGTTTAATAACTACCCTAACCCTAACGCGTACCCTAACCCTAACCCCTACCCTAACCCTAACACGTACCCTAATCCTAACCCGTACCCTAAACCGAACCCTAACCCTAACACCAACCCTAACCCTAACCCTAACCCATACCCTACGCCGTACCCGAAGCCCTCCCCGAACCCGTACCCTAAGCCGTACCCTAAGCCTAACCCTAAGCCTAACCCTAACCCTAGGCTACCCTTGACTGCTTCTGCCTCCAATAGATTTCCTAAGCACTAGTGTTTTAAGGAACAGCTTAAAAAGAGAATCCTAATGTGATTTCTTTATAATGTGTGTGTTCCTTATATTATCTTAGTGTCTAAACTCTTCTCCATGGCTGGACCCCCAAATAATATTCCTTTACGTGCTAAGGGGTATCTAGAGAGTGGGATAGGTTTAATCACTACCCTAACCCTAACGCGTATCATAACCCTAACCCCTACCCTAACCCTAACACGTACCCTAATCCTAACCCGTACCCTAAACCGAGCCCTAACCCTAACACTAACCCTAACCCTAACCCTAACCCATACCCTACGCCGCACCCGAAGCCCTCCCCGAACCCGTACCCTAAGCCGTACCCTAAGCCTACCCCTAAGCCTAACCCTAACCCTAGGCTACCCTTGACTGCTTCTGCCTCCAATAGATTTCCTAAGCACTAGTGTTTTAAGGAACAGCTTAAAAAGAGAATCCTAATGTGATTTCTTTATAATGTGTGTGTTCCTTATATTATCTTAGAGTCTAAACTCTTCTCCATGGCTGGACCCCCAAATAATATTCCTTTACGTGCTAAGGGGTAACTAGAGAGTGGGATAGGTTTAATAACTACCCTAACCCTAACGCGTACCCTAACGCTAACCGCTACCCTAACCCTAACAGGTACCCTAATCCTAACCCGTACCCTAAACCGAGCCCTAACCCTAACACTAACCCTAACACTAACCCTAACCCATACCCTACGCCGTACCCGAAGCCCTCCCCGAAACCGTACCCTAAGCCGTACCCTAAGCCTAAACCTAAGCCTAACCCTAACCCTAGGCTACCCTTGACTGCTTCTGCCTCCAATAGATTTCCTAAGCACTAGTGTTTTAAGGAACAGCTTAAAAAGAGAATCCTAATGTGATTTCTTTATAATGGGTGTGTTCCTTATCTAATCCTAGTGTTTAAACTCTTCTCCATGGCTGGACCCCCAAATAATATTCCTTTATGTGCTAAGGGGTATCTAGAGAGTGGGATAGGTTTAATCACTACCCTAACCCTAACGCGTACCATAACCCTAACCCCTACCCTAACCCTAACACGTACCCTAATCCTAACCCGTACCCTAAACCGAGTCCTAACCCTAACACTAACCCTAACCCTAACCCTAACCCATACCCTATGCCGTACCCGAAGCCCTCCCCGAACCCGTACCCTAAGCCGTACCCTAAGCCTAACCCTAAGCCTAACCCTAACCCTAGGCTACCCTTGACTGCTTCTGCCTCCAATAGATTTCCTAAGAACTAGTGTTTTAAGGAACAGCTTAAAAAGAGAATCCTAATGTGATTTCTTTATAATGGGTGTGTTCCTTATATTATCTTAGTGTCTAAAGTCTTCTCCATGGCTGGACCCCCAAATAATATTCCTTTACGTGCTAAGGGGTATCTAGAGAGTGGGATAGGTTTAATAACTACCCTAACCCTAACGCGTACCCTAACCCTAACCCCTAACCTAACCCTAACACGTACCCTAATCCTAACCCGTACCCTAAACCGAGCCCTAACCCTAACACTAACCCTAACTCTAACACTAACCCATACCCTACGCCGTACCCGAAGCCCTCCCCGAACCCGTACCCTAAGCCGTACCCTAAGCCTAACCCTAAGCCTAACCCTAACCCTAGGCTACCCTTGACTGCTTCTGCCTCCAACAGATTTCCTAAGCACTAGTGTTTTAAGGAACAGCTTAAAAAGAGAATCCTAATGTGATTTCTTTATAATGGGTGTGTTCCTTATCTTATCCTAGTGTCTAAACTCTTCTCCATGGCTGGACCCCCAAATAATATTCCTTTACGTGCTAAGGGGTATCTAGAGAGTGGGATAGGTTTAATAACTACCCTAACCCTAACGCGTACCTTAACCCTAACCCCTACCCTAACCCTAACACGTACCCTAATCCTAACCCGTACCCTAAACCGAGCCCTAACCCTAACACTAACCCTAACCCTAACCCTAACCCATACCCTACGCCGTACCCGAAGCCCTCCCCGAACCCATACCCTAAGCCGTACCCTAAGCCTAACCCTAAGCCTAACCCTAACCCTAGGCTACCCTTGACTTCTTCTGCCTCCAATAGATTTCCTAAGCACTAGTGTTTTAAGGAACAGCTTAAAAAGAGAATCCTAATGTGATTTCTTTATAATGTGTGTGTTCCTTATATTATCTTAGTGTCTAAACTCTTCTCCATGGCTGTACCCCCAAATAATATTCCTTTACGTGCTAATGTTTATCTAGAGAGTATGATAGGTTTAATAACTACCCTAACCCTAACACGTACCCTAACCCTAACCCCTACCCTAACACTAACGCGTACCCTAACCCTAACCCCTACCCTAACCCTAACACGTACCCTAATCCTAACCCGTACCCTAAACCGAGCCCTAACCCTAACACTAACCCAAACCCTAACCCTAACCCATACCTTACGCCGTACCCGAACCCCTCCCCGAACCCGTACCCTAAGCCGTACCCTAAGCCTAACCCTATGCCTAACAGTAACCCTAGGCTACCCTTGACTGCTTCTGCCTCCAATAGATTTCCTAAGCACTGGTGTTTTAAGGAACAGCTTAAAAAGAGAATCCTAATGTGATTTCTTTATAATGGGTGTGTTCCTTATCTAATCCTAGTGTCTAAACTCTTCTCCATGGCTGGACCCCCAAATAATATTCCTTTATGTGCTAAGGGGTATCTAGAGAGTGGGATAGGTTTAATCACTACCCTAACCCTAACGCGTACCCTAACCCTAACCCCTACCCTAACCCTAACACGTACCCTAATCCTAACCCGTACCCTAAACCGAGCCCTAACCCTAACACTAACCCTAACCCTAACCCTAACCCATACCCTACGCCGTACCCGAAGCCCTCCCCGAACCCGTACCCTAATCCGTACCCTAAGCCTAACCCTAAGCCTAACCCTAACCCTAGGCTACCCTTCACTGCTTCTGCCTCCAATAGATTTCCTAAGCACTAGTGTTTTAAGGAACAGCTTAAAAAGATAATCCTAATGTGATTTCTTTATAATGTGTGTGTTCCTTATATTATCTTAGTGTCTAAACTCTTCTCCATGGCTGGACCCCCAAATAATATTCCTTTACGTGCTAAGGGGTATCTAGAAAGTGGGATAGGTTTAATAACTACCCTAACCCTAACGCGTACCCTAACCCTAACCCCTACCATAACCCTCACACGTACCCTAATCCTAACCCGTACCCTAAACCGAGCCCTAACCCTAACACTAACCCTAACCCTAACCCTAACCCATACCCTACGCCGTACCCGAACCCCTCCCCGAACCCGTACCCTAAGCCGTACCCTAAGCCTAACCCTAAGCCTAACCCTAACCCTAGGCTACCCTTGACTGCTTCTGCCTCCAATAGATTTCCTAAGCACTAGTGTTTTAAGGAACAGCTTAAAAAGAGAATCCTAATGTGATTTCTTTATAATGGGTGTGTTCCTTATCTAATCCTAGTGTCTAAACTCTTCTCCATGGCTGGACCCCCAAATAATATTCCTTTATGTGCTAAGGGGTATCTAGAGAGTGGGATAGGTTTAATCACTACCCTAACCCTAACTTGTACCATAACCCTAACCCCTACCCTAACCCTAACACGTACCCTAATCCTAACCCGTACCCTAAACCGAGTCCTAACCCTAACACTAACCCTAACCCTAACCCTAACCCATACCCTACGCCGTACCCGAAGCCCTCCCCGAACCCGTACCCTAAGCCGTACCCTAAGCCTAACCCTAAGCCTAACCCTAACCCTAGGCTACCCTTGACTGCTTCTGCCTCCAATAGATTTCCTAAGCACTAGTGTTTTAAGGAACAGCTTAAAAAGAGAATCCTAATGTGATTTCTTTATAATGTGTGTGTTCCTTATATTATCTTAGTGTCTAAACTCTTCTCCATGGCTGGACACCCAAATAATATTCCTTTACGTGCTAAGGGGTATCTAGAGAGAGGGATAGGTTTAATAACTACCCTAACCCTAACGCGTACCCTAACGCTAACCGCTACCCTAACCCTAACAGGTACCCTAATCCTAACCCGTACCCTAAACCGAGCCCTAACCCTAACACTAACCCTAACACTAACCCTAACCCATACCCTACGCCGTACCCGAAGCCCTCCCCGAAACCGTACCCTAAGCCGTACCCTAAGCCTAAACCTAAGCCTAACCCTAACCCTAGGCTACCCTTGACTGCTTCTGCCTCCAATAGATTTCCTAAGCACTAGTGTTTTAAGGAACAGCTTAAAAAGAGAATCCTAATGTGATTTCTTTATAATGGGTGTGTTCCTTATCTAATCCTAGTGTTTAAACTCTTCTCCATGGCTGGACCCCCAAATAATATTCCTTTATGTGCTAAGGGGTATCTAGAGAGTGGGATAGGTTTAATCACTACCCTAACCCTAACGCGTACCATAACCCTAACCCCTACCCTAACCCTAACACGTACCCTAATCCTAACCCGTACCCTAAACCGAGTCCTAACCCTAACACTAACCCTAACCCTAACCCTAACCCATACCCTACGCCGTACCCGAAGCCCTCCCCGAACCCGTACCCTAAGCCGTACCCTAAGCCTAACCCTAAGCCTAACCCTAACCCTAGGCTACCCTTGACTGCTTCTGCCTCCAATAGATTTCCTAAGCACTAGTGTTTTAAGGAACAGCTTAAAAAGAGAATCCTAATGTGATTTCTTTATAATGGGTGTGTTCCTTATATTATCTTAGTGTCTAAAGTCTTCTCCATGGCTGGACCCCCAAATAATATTCCTTTACGTGCTAAGGGGTATCTAGAGAGTGGGATAGGTTTAATAACTACCCTAACCCTAACGCGTACCCTAACCCTAACCCCTAACCTAACCCTAACACGTACCCTAATCCTAACCCGTACCCTAAACCGAGCCCTAACCCTAACACTAACCCTAACCCTAACCCTAACCCATACCCTACGCCGTACCCGAAGCCCTCCCCCAAAACGTACCCTAAGCCGTACCCTAAGCCTAACCCTAAGCCTAACCCTAACCCTAGGCTACCCTTGACTGCTTCTGCCTCCAATAGATTTCCTAAGCACTAGTGTTTTAAGGAAAAGCTTAAAAAGAGAATCCTAATGTGATTTCTTTATAATGGGTGTGTTCCTTATCTTATCCTAGTGTCTAAACACTTCTCCATGGCTGGACCCCCACATAATATTCCTTTACGTGCTAAGGGGTAACTAGAGAGTGGGATAGGTTTAGTAACTACCCTAACCCTAACACGTACCCTAACCCTAACCCCTACCCTAACACTAACGCGTACCCTAACCCTAAACCCTACCCTAACCCTAACACGTACCCTAATCCTAACCCGTACCCTAAACCGAGCCCTAACCCTAACACTAACCCAAACCCTAACCCTAACCCATACCTTACGCCGTACACGAACCCCTCCCCGAACCCGTACCCTAAGCCGTACCCTAAGCCTAACCCTATGCCTAACACTAACCCTAGGCTACCCTTGACTGCTTCTGCCTCCAATAGATTTCCTAAGCACTGGTGTTTTAAGGAACAGCTTAAAAAGAGAATCCTAATGTGATTTCTTTATAATGTGTGTGTTTCTTATCTAATCCTAGTGTCTAAACTCTTCTCCATGGCTGGACCCCCAAATAATATTCCTTTATGTGCTAAGGGGTATCTAGAGAGTGGGATAGGTTTAATCACTACCCTAACCCTAACTTGTACCATAACCCTAACCCCTACCCTAACCCTAACACGTACCCTAATCCTAACCTGTACCCTAAACCGAGCCCTAACCCTAACCCTAACCCATACCCTACGCCGTACCCGAAGCCCTCCCCGAACCCGTACCCTAAGCCGTACCCTAAGCCTAACCCTAAGCCTAACCCTATCCCTAGGCTACCCTTGACTGCTTCTGCCTCCAATAGATTTCCTAAGCACTGGTGTTTTAAGGAACAGCTTAAAAAGAGAATCCTAATGTGATTTCTTTATAATGTGTGTGTTTCTTATCTAATCCTAGTGTCTAAACTCTTCTCCATGGCTGGACCCCCAAATAATATTCCTTTATGTGCTAAGGGGTATCTAGAGAGTGGGATAGGTTTAATCACTACCCTAACCCTAACGCGTACCATAACACTAACCCCTACCATAACCCTAACACGTACCCTAATCCTAACCCGTACCCTAAACCGAGCCCTAACCCTAACACTAACCCTAACCCTAACCCTAACCCATACCCTACGCCGTACCCGAAGCCCTCCCCGAACCCCTACCCTAAGCCGTACCCTAAGCCTACCCCTAAGCCTAATCCTAACCCTAGGCTACCCTTGACTGCTTCTGCCTCCAATAGATTTCCTAAGCACTAGTGTTTTAAGGAACAGCTTAAAAAGAGAATCCTAATGTGATTTCTTTATAATGGGTGTGTTGCTTATTTTATCCTAGTGTCTAAACTCTTCTCCATGGCTGGACCCCCAAATAATATTCCTTTATGTGCTAAGGGGTATCTAGAGAGTGGGATAGGTTTAATCACTACCCTAACCCTAACGCGTACCATAACCCTAACCCCTACCCTAACCCTAACACGTACCCTAATCCTAACCCGTACCCTAAACCGAGTCCTAACCCTAACACTAACCCTAACCCTAACCCTAACCCATACCCTACGCCGTACCCGAAGCCCTCCCCGAACCCGTACCCTAAGCCGTACCCTAAGCCTACCCCTAAGCCTAATCCTAACCCTAGGCTACCCTTGACTGCTTCTGCCTCCAATAGATTTCCTAAGCACTAGTGTTTTAAGGAACAGCTTAAAAAGAGAATCCTAATGTGATTTCTTTATAATGGGTGTGTTGCTTATTTTATCCTAGTGTCTAAACTCTTCTCCATGGCTGGACCCCCAAATAATATTCCTTTATGTGCTAAGGGGTATCTAGAGAGTGGGATAGGTTTAATCACTACCCTAACCCTAACGCGTACCATAACCCTAACCCCTACCCTAACCCTAACACGTACCCTAATCCTAACCCGTACCCTAAACCGAGTCCTAACCCTAACACTAACCCTAACCCTAACCCTAACCCATACCCTACGCCGTACCCGAAGCCCTCCCCGAACCCGTACCCTAAGCCGTACCCTAAGCCTAACCCTAAGCCTAACCCTAACCCTAGGCTACCCTTGACTGCTTCTGCCTCCAATAGATTTCCTAAGCACTAGTGTTTTAAGGAACAGCTTAAAAAGAGAATCCTAATGTGATTTCTTTATAATGTGTGTGTTCCTTATATTATCTTAGTGTCTAAACTCTTCTCCATGGCTGGACACCCAAATAATATTCCTTTACGTGCTAAGGGGTATCTAGAGAGAGGGATAGGTTTAATAACTACCCTAACCCTAACGCGTACCCTAACCCTAACCCCTACCCTAACCCTAACACGTACCCTAATCCTAACCCGTACCCTAAACCGAACCCTAACCCTAACACCAACCCTAACCCTAACCCTAACCCATACCCTACGCCGTACCCGAAGCCCTCCCCGAACCCGTACCCTACGCCGTACCCTAAGCCTAACCCTAAGCCTAACCCTAACCCTAGGCTACCCTTGACTGCTTCTGCCTCCAATAGATTTCCTAAGCACTAGTGTTTTAAGGAACAGCTTAAAAAGAGAATCCTAATGTGATTTCTTTATAATGTGTGTGTTCCTTATATTATCTTAGTGTCTAAACTCTTCTCCATGGCTGGACCCCCAAATAATATTCCTTTACGTGCTAAGGGGTATCTAGAGAGTGGGATAGGTTTAATCACTACCCTAACCCTAACGCGTATCATAACCCTAACCCCTACCCTAACCCTAACACGTACCCTAATCCTAACCCGTACCCTAAACCGAGCCCTAACCCTAACACTAACCCTAACCCTAACCCTAACCCATACCCTACGCCGCACCCGAAGCCCTCCCCGAACCCGTACCCTAAGCCGTACCCTAAGCCTACCCCTAAGCCTAACCCTAACCCTAGGCTACCCTTGACTGCTTCTGCCTCCAATAGATTTCCTAAGCACTAGTGTTTTAAGGAACCACTTAAAAAGAGAATCCTAATGTGATTTCTTTATAATGTGTGTGTTCCTTATATTATCTTAGAGTCTAAACTCTTCTCCATGGCTGGACCCCCAAATAATATTCCTTTACGTGCTAAGGGGTAACTAGAGAGTGGGATAGGTTTAATAACTACCCTAACCCTAACGCGTACCCTAACGCTAACCGCTACCCTAACCCTAACAGGTACCCTAATCCTAACCCGTACCCTAAACCGAGCCCTAACCCTAACACTAACCCTAACACTAACCCTAACCCATACCCTACGCCGTACCCGAAGCCCTCCCCGAAACCGTACCCTAAGCCGTACCCTAAGCCTAAACCTAAGCCTAACCCTAACCCTAGGCTACCCTTGACTGCTTCTGCCTCCAATAGATTTCCTAAGCACTAGTGTTTTAAGGAACAGCTTAAAAAGAGAATCCTAATGTGATTTCTTTATAATGGGTGTGTTCCTTATCTAATCCTAGTGTTTAAACTCTTCTCCATGGCTGGACCCCCAAATAATATTCCTTTATGTGCTAAGGGGTATCTAGAGAGTGGGATAGGTTTAATCACTACCCTAACCCTAACGCGTACCATAACCCTAACCCCTACCCTAACCCTAACACGTACCCTAATCCTAACCCGTACCCTAAACCGAGTCCTAACCCTAACACTAACCCTAACCCTAACCCTAACCCATACCCTATGCCGTACCCGAAGCCCTCCCCGAACCCGTACCCTAAGCCGTACCCTAAGCCTAACCCTAAGCCTAACCCTAACCCTAGGCTACCCTTGACTGCTTCTGCCTCCAATAGATTTCCTAAGAACTAGTGTTTTAAGGAACAGCTTAAAAAGAGAATCCTAATGTGATTTCTTTATAATGTGTGTGTTCCTTATATTATCTTAGTGTCTAAAGTCTTCTCCATGGCTGGACCCCCAAATAATATTCCTTTACGTGCTAAGGGGTATCTAGAGAGTGGGATAGGTTTAATAACTACCCTAACCCTAACGCGTACCCTAACCCTAACCCCTAACCTAACCCTAACACGTACCCTAATCCTAACCCGTACCCTAAACCGAGCCCTAACCCTAACACTAACCCTAACTCTAACACTAACCCATACCCTACGCCGTACCCGAAGCCCTCCCCGAACCCGTACCCTAAGCCGTACCCTAAGCCTAACCCTAAGCCTAACCCTAACCCTAGGCTACCCTTGACTGCTTCTGCCTCCAACAGATTTCCTAAGCACTAGTGTTTTAAGGAACAGCTTAAAAAGAGAATCCTAATGTGATTTCTTTATAATGGGTGTGTTCCTTATCTTATCCTAGTGTCTAAACTCTTCTCCATGGCTGGACCCCCAAATGATATTCCTTTACGTGCTAAGGGGTATCTAGAGAGTGGGATAGGTTTAATAACTACCCTAACCCTAACGCGTACCTTAACCCTAACCCCTACCCTAACCCTAACACGTACCCTAATCCTAACCCGTACCCTAAACCGAGCCCTAACCCTAACACTAACCCTAACCCTAACCCTAACCCATACCCTACGCCGTACCCGAAGCCCTCCCCGAACCCATACCCTAAGCCGTACCCTAAGCCTAACCCTAAGCCTAACCCTAACCCTAGGCTACCCTTGACTTCTTCTGCCTCCAATAGATTTCCTAAGCACTAGTGTTTTAAGGAACAGCTTAAAAAGAGAATCCTAATGTGATTTCTTTATAATGTGTGTGTTCCTTATATTATCTTAGTGTCTAAACTCTTCTCCATGGCTGTACCCCCAAATAATATTCCTTTACGTGCTAATGTTTATCTAGAGAGTATGATAGGTTTAATAACTACCCTAACCCTAACACGTACCCTAACCCTAACCCCTACCCTAACACTAACGCGTACCCTAACCCTAACCCCTACCCTAACCCTAACACGTACCCTAATCCTAACCCGTACCCTAAACCGAGCCCTAACCCTAACACTAACCCAAACCCTAACCCTAACCCATACCTTACGCCGTACCCGAACCCCTCCCCGAACCCGTACCCTAAGCCGTACCCTAAGCCTAACCCTATGCCTAACAGTAACCCTAGGCTACCCTTGACTGCTTCTGCCTCCAATAGATTTCCTAAGCACTGGTGTTTTAAGGAACAGCTTAAAAAGAGAATCCTAATGTGATTTCTTTATAATGGGTGTGTTCCTTATCTAATCCTAGTGTCTAAACTCTTCTCCATGGCTGGACCCCCAAATAATATTCCTTTATGTGCTAAGGGGTATCTAGAGAGTGGGATAGGTTTAATCACTACCCTAACCCTAACGCGTACCCTAACCCTAACCCCTACCCTAACCCTAACACGTACCCTAATCCTAACCCGTACCCTAAACCGAGCCCTAACCCTAACACTAACCCTAACCCTAACCCTAACCCATACCCTACGCCGTACCCGAAGCCCTCCCCGAACCCGTACCCTAATCCGTACCCTAAGCCTAACCCTAAGCCTAACCCTAACCCTAGGCTACCCTTCACTGCTTCTGCCTCCAATAGATTTCCTAAGCACTAGTGTTTTAAGGAACAGCTTAAAAAGATAATCCTAATGTGATTTCTTTATAATGTGTGTGTTCCTTATATTATCTTAGTGTCTAAACTCTTCTCCATGGCTGGACCCCCAAATAATATTCCTTTACGTGCTAAGGGGTATCTAGAAAGTGGGATAGGTTTAATAACTACCCTAACCCTAACGCGTACCCTAACCCTAACCCCTACCATAACCCTCACACGTACCCTAATCCTAACCCGTACCCTAAACCGAGCCCTAACCCTAACACTAACCCTAACCCTAACCCTAACCCATACCCTACGCCGTACCCGAACCCCTCCCCGAACCCGTACCCTAAGCCGTACCCTAAGCCTAACCCTAAGCCTAACCCTAACCCTAGGCTACCCTTGACTGCTTCTGCCTCCAATAGATTTCCTAAGCACTAGTGTTTTAAGGAACAGCTTAAAAAGAGAATCCTAATGTGATTTCTTTATAATGGGTGTGTTCCTTATCTAATCCTAGTGTCTAAACTCTTCTCCATGGCTGGACCCCCAAATAATATTCCTTTATGTGCTAAGGGGTATCTAGAGAGTGGGATAGGTTTAATCACTACCCTAACCCTAACTTGTACCATAACCCTAACCCCTACCCTAACCCTAACACGTACCCTAATCCTAACCCGTACCCTAAACCGAGTCCTAACCCTAACACTAACCCTAACCCTAACCCTAACCCATACCCTACGCCGTACCCGAAGCCCTCCCCGAACCCGTACCCTAAGCCGTACCCTAAGCCTAACCCTAAGCCTAACCCTAACCCTAGGCTACCCTTGACTGCTTCTGCCTCCAATAGATTTCCTAAGCACTAGTGTTTTAAGGAACAGCTTAAAAAGAGAATCCTAATGTGATTTCTTTATAATGTGTGTGTTCCTTATATTATCTTAGTGTCTAAACTCTTCTCCATGGCTGGACACCCAAATAATATTCCTTTACGTGCTAAGGGGTATCTAGAGAGAGGGATAGGTTTAATAACTACCCTAACCCTAACGCGTACCCTAACGCTAACCGCTACCCTAACCCTAACAGGTACCCTAATCCTAACCCGTACCCTAAACCGAGCCCTAACCCTAACACTAACCCTAACACTAACCCTAACCCATACCCTACGCCGTACCCGAAGCCCTCCCCGAAACCGTACCCTAAGCCGTACCCTAAGCCTAAACCTAAGCCTAACCCTAACCCTAGGCTACCCTTGACTGCTTCTGCCTCCAATAGATTTCCTAAGCACTAGTGTTTTAAGGAACAGCTTAAAAAGAGAATCCTAATGTGATTTCTTTATAATGGGTGTGTTCCTTATCTAATCCTAGTGTTTAAACTCTTCTCCATGGCTGGACCCCCAAATAATATTCCTTTATGTGCTAAGGGGTATCTAGAGAGTGGGATAGGTTTAATCACTACCCTAACCCTAACGCGTACCATAACCCTAACCCCTACCCTAACCCTAACACGTACCCTAATCCTAACCCGTACCCTAAACCGAGTCCTAACCCTAACACTAACCCTAACCCTAACCCTAACCCATACCCTACGCCGTACCCGAAGCCCTCCCCGAACCCGTACCCTAAGCCGTACCCTAAGCCTAACCCTAAGCCTAACCCTAACCCTAGGCTACCCTTGACTGCTTCTGCCTCCAATAGATTTCCTAAGCACTAGTGTTTTAAGGAACAGCTTAAAAAGAGAATCCTAATGTGATTTCTTTATAATGGGTGTGTTCCTTATATTATCTTAGTGTCTAAAGTCTTCTCCATGGCTGGACCCCCAAATAATATTCCTTTACGTGCTAAGGGGTATCTAGAGAGTGGGATAGGTTTAATAACTACCCTAACCCTAACGCGTACCCTAACCCTAACCCCTAACCTAACCCTAACACGTACCCTAATCCTAACCCGTACCCTAAACCGAGCCCTAACCCTAACACTAACCCTAACCCTAACCCTAACCCATACCCTACGCCGTACCCGAAGCCCTCCCCCAAAACGTACCCTAAGCCGTACCCTAAGCCTAACCCTAAGCCTAACCCTAACCCTAGGCTACCCTTGACTGCTTCTGCCTCCAATAGATTTCCTAAGCACTAGTGTTTTAAGGAAAAGCTTAAAAAGAGAATCCTAATGTGATTTCTTTATAATGGGTGTGTTCCTTATCTTATCCTAGTGTCTAAACACTTCTCCATGGCTGGACCCCCACATAATATTCCTTTACGTGCTAAGGGGTAACTAGAGAGTGGGATAGGTTTAGTAACTACCCTAACCCTAACACGTACCCTAACCCTAACCCCTACCCTAACACTAACGCGTACCCTAACCCTAAACCCTACCCTAACCCTAACACGTACCCTAATCCTAACCCGTACCCTAAACCGAGCCCTAACCCTAACACTAACCCAAACCCTAACCCTAACCCATACCTTACGCCGTACACGAACCCCTCCCCGAACCCGTACCCTAAGCCGTACCCTAAGCCTAACCCTATGCCTAACACTAACCCTAGGCTACCCTTGACTGCTTCTGCCTCCAATAGATTTCCTAAGCACTGGTGTTTTAAGGAACAGCTTAAAAAGAGAATCCTAATGTGATTTCTTTATAATGTGTGTGTTTCTTATCTAATCCTAGTGTCTAAACTCTTCTCCATGGCTGGACCCCCAAATAATATTCCTTTATGTGCTAAGGGGTATCTAGAGAGTGGGATAGGTTTAATCACTACCCTAACCCTAACTTGTACCATAACCCTAACCCCTACCCTAACCCTAACACGTACCCTAATCCTAACCTGTACCCTAAACCGAGCCCTAACCCTAACCCTAACCCATACCCTACGCCGTACCCGAAGCCCTCCCCGAACCCGTACCCTAAGCCGTACCCTAAGCCTAACCCTAAGCCTAACCCTATCCCTAGGCTACCCTTGACTGCTTCTGCCTCCAATAGATTTCCTAAGCACTAGTGTTTTAAGGAACAGCTTAAAAAGAGAATCCTAATGTGATTTCTTTATAATGTGTGTGTTCCTTATATTATCTTAGTGTCTAAACTCTTCTCCATGGCTGGACACCCAAATAATATTCCTTTACGTGCTAAGGGGTATCTAGAGAGAGGGATAGGTTTAATAACTACCCTAACCCTAACGCGTACCCTAACCCTAACCCCTACCCTAACCCTAACACGTACCCTAATCCTAACCCGTACCCTAAACCGAACCCTAACCCTAACACCAACCCTAACCCTAACCCTAACCCATACCCTACGCCGTACCCGAAGCCCTCCCCGAACCCGTACCCTAAGCCGTACCCTAAGCCTAACCCTAAGCCTAACCCTAACCCTAGGCTACCCTTGACTGCTTCTGCCTCCAATAGATTTCCTAAGCACTAGAGTTTTAAGGAACAGCTTAAAAAGAGAATCCTAATGTGATTTCTTTATAATGGGTGTGTTCCTTATCTTATCCTAGTGTCTAAACTCTTCTCCATGGCTGGACCCCCAAATAATATTCCTTTACGTGCTAAGGGGTATCTAGAGAGTGGGATAGGTTTAATAACTACCCTAACCCTAACGCGTACCCTAACGCTAACCGCTACCCTAACCCTAACAGGTACCCTAATCCTAACCCGTACCCTAAACCGAGCCCTAACCCTAACACTAACCCTAACCCATACCCTACGCCGTACCCGAAGCCCTCCCCGAAACCGTACCCTAAGCCGTACCCTAAGCCTAAACCTAAGCCTAACCCTAACCCTAGGCTACCCTTGACTGCTTCTGCCTCCAATAGATTTCCTAAGCACTAGTGTTTTAAGGAACAGTTTAAAAAGAGAATCCTAATGTGATTTCTTTATAATGGGTGCGTTCCTGATCTAATCCTAGTGTTTAAACTCTTCTCCATGGCTGGACCCCCAAATAATATTCCTTTATGTGCTAAGGGGTATCTAGAGAGTGGGATAGGTTTAATCACTACCCTAACCCTAACGCGTACCATAACCCTAACCCCTACCCTAACCCTAACACGTACCCTAATCCTAACCCGTACCCTAAACCGAGTCCTAACCCTAACACTAACCCTAACCCTAACCCTAACCCATACCCTACGCCGTACCCGAAGCCCTCCCCGAACCCGTACCCTAAGCCGTACCCTAAGCCTAACCCTAAGCCTAACCCTAACCCTAGGCTACCCTTGACTGCTTCTGCCTCCAATAGATTTCCTAAGCACTAGTGTTTTAAGGAACACCTTAAGAAGAGAATCCTAATGTGATTTCTTTATAATGGGTGTGTTCCTTATATTATCTTAGTGTCTAAAGTCTTCTCCATGGCTGGACCCCCAAATAATATTCCTTTACGTGCTAAGGGGTATCTAGAGAGTGGGATAGGTTTAATAACTACCCTAACCCTAACGCGTACCCTAACCCTAACCCCTAACCTAACCCTAACACGTACCCTAATCCTAACCCGTACCCTAAACCGAGCCCTAACCCTAACACTAACCCTAACCCTAACCCTAACCCATACCCTACGCCGTACCCGAAGCCCTCCCCGAAAACGTACCCTAAGCCGTACCCTAAGCCTAACCCTAAGCCTAACCCTAACCCTAGGCTACCCTTGACTGCTTCTGCCTCCAATAGATTTCCTAAGCACTAGTGTTTTAAGGAAAAGCTTAAAAAGAGAATCCTAATGTGATTTCTTTATAATGGGTGTGTTCCTTATCTTATCCTAGTGTCTAAACACTTCTCCATGGCTGGACCCCCACATAATATTCCTTTACGTGCTAAGGGGTAACTAGAGAGTGGGATAGGTTTAATAACTACCCTAACCCTAACGCGTACCCTAACGCTAACCCCTACCCTAACCCTAACATGTACCCTAATCCTAACCCGTAACCTAAACCGAGTCCTAACCCTAACACTAACCCTAACCCTAACCCTAACCCATACCCTACGCCGTACCCGAAGCCCTCCCCGAACCCGTACCCTAAGCCGTACCCTAAGCCTAACCCTAAGCCTAACCCTAACCCTAGGCTACCCTTGACTGCTTCTGCCTCCAACTGATTTCCTAAGCACTAGTGTTTTAAGGAACAGCTTAAAAAGAGAATCCTAATGTGATTTCTTTATAATGGGTGTGTTCCTTATCTTATCCTAGTGTCTAAACTCTTCTCCATGGCTGGACCCCCAAATAATATTCCTTTACGTGCTAAGGGTTATCTAGAGAGTGGGATAGGTTTAATAACTACCCTAACCCTAAAGCGTACCCTAACCCTAACCCCTACCCTAACCCTAGCACGTACCCTAATCCTAACCCGTACCCTAAACCGAGCCCTAACCCTAACACTAACCCTAACCCTAACCCTAACCCATACCCTACGCCGTACCCGAAGCCCTCCCCTAACCCATACCCTAAGCCGTACCCTAAGCCTAACCCTAAGCCTAACCCTAACCCTAGGCTACCCTTGATTTCTTCTGCCTCCAATAGATTTCCTAAGCACTAGTGTTTTAAGGAACAGCTTAAAAAGAGAATCCTAATGTGATTTCTTTATAATGTGTGTGTTCCTTATATTATCTTAGTGTCTAAACTCTTCTCCATGGCTGTACCCCCAAATAATATTCCTTTACGTGCTAATGTTTATCTAGAGAGTATGATAGGTTTAATAACTACCCTAACCCTAACACGTACCCTAACCCTAACCCCTACCCTAACACTAACGCGTACCCTAACCCTAACCCCTACCCTAACCCTAACACGTACCCTAATCCTAACCCGTACCCTAAACCGAGCCCTAACCCTAACACTAACCCAAACCCTAACCCTAACCCATACCTTACGCCGTACCCGAACCCCTCCCCGAACCCGTACCCTAAGCCGTACCCTAAGCCTAACCCTATGCCTAACAGTAACCCTAGGCTACCCTTGACTGCTTCTGCCTCCAATAGATTCCCTAAGCACTGGTGTTTTAAGGAACAGCTTAAAAAGAGAATCCTAATGTGATTTCTTTATAATGGGTGTGTTCCTTATCTAATCCTAGTGTCTAAACTCTTCTCCATGGCTGGACCCCCAAATAATATTCCTTTATGTGCTAAGGGGTATCTAGAGAGTGGGATAGGTTTAATCACTACCCTAACCCTAACGCGTACCCTAACCCTAACCCCTACCCTAACCCTAACACGTACCCTAATCCTAACCCGTACCCTAAACCGAGCCCTAACCCTAACACTAACCCTAACCCTAACCCTAACCCATACCCTACGCCGTACCCGAAGCCCTCCCCGAACCCGTACCCTAATCCGTACCCTAAGCCTAACCCTAAGCCTAACCCTAACCCTAGGCTACCCTTCACTGCTTCTGCCTCCAATAGATTTCCTAAGCACTAGTGTTTTAAGGAACAGCTTAAAAAGATAATCCTAATGTGATTTCTTTATAATGTGTGTGTTCCTTATATTATCTTAGTGTCTAAACTCTTCTCCATGGCTGGACCCCCAAATAATATTCCTTTACGTGCTAAGGGGTATCTAGAGAGTGGGATAGGTTTAATAACTACCCTAACCCTAACGCGTACCCTAACGCTAACCGCTACCCTAACCCTAACAGGTACCCTAATCCTAACCCGTACCCTAAACCGAGCCCTAACCCTAACACTAACCCTAACACTAACCCTAACCCATACCCTACGCCTTACCCGAAGCCCTCCCCGAAACCGTACCCTAAGCCGTACCCTAAGCCTAAACCTAAGCCTAACCCTAACCCTAGGCTACCCTTGACTGCTTCTGCCTCCAATAGATTTCCTAAGCACTAGTGTTTTAAGGAACAGCTTAAAAAGAGAATCCTAATGTGATTTCTTTATAATGGGTGTGTTCCTTATATTATCTTAGTGTCTAAAGTCTTCTCCATGGCTGGACCCCCAAATAATATTCCTTTACGTGCTAAGGGGTATCTAGAGAGTGGGATAGGTTTAATAACTACCCTAACCCTAACGCGTACCCTAACCCTAACCCCTAACCTAACCCTAACACGTACCCTAATCCTAACCCGTACCCTAAACCGAGCCCTAACCCTAACACTAACCCTAACCCTAACCCTAACCCATACCCTACGCCGTACCCGAAGCCCTCCCCCAAAACGTACCCTAAGCCGTACCCTAAGCCTAACCCTAAGCCTAACCCTAACCCTAGGCTACCCTTGACTGCTTCTGCCTCCAATAGATTTCCTAAGCACTAGTGTTTTAAGGAAAAGCTTAAAAAGAGAATCCTAATGTGATTTCTTTATAATGGGTGTGTTCCTTATCTTATCCTAGTGTCTAAACACTTCTCCATGGCTGGACCCCCACATAATATTCCTTTACGTGCTAAGGGGTAACTAGAGAGTGGGATAGGTTTAGTAACTACCCTAACCCTAACACGTACCCTAACCCTAACCCCTACCCTAACACTAACGCGTACCCTAACCCTAACCCCTACCCTAACCCTAACACGTACCCTAATCCTAACCCGTACCCTAAACCGAGCCCTAACCCTAACACTAACCCAAACCCTAACCCTAACCCATACCTTACGCCGTACACGAACCCCTCCCCGAACCCGTACCCTAAGCCGTACCCTAAGCCTAACCCTATGCCTAACACTAACCCTAGGCTACCCTTGACTGCTTCTGCCTCCAATAGATTTCCTAAGCACTGGTGTTTTAAGGAACAGCTTAAAAAGAGAATCCTAATGTGATTTCTTTATAATGTGTGTGTTTCTTATCTAATCCTAGTGTCTAAACTCTTCTCCATGGCTGGACCCCCAAATAATATTCCTTTATGTGCTAAGGGGTATCTAGAGAGTGGGATAGGTTTAATCACTACCCTAACCCTAACTTGTACCATAACCCTAACCCCTACCCTAACCCTAACACGTACCCTAATCCTAACCTGTACCCTAAACCGAGCCCTAACCCTAACCCTAACCCATACCCTACGCCGTACCCGAAGCCCTCCCCGAACCCGTACCCTAAGCCGTACCCTAAGCCTAACCCTAAGCCTAACCCTAACCCTAGGCTACCCTTGACTGCTTCTGCCTCCAATAGATTTCCTAAGCACTAGTGTTTTAAGGAACAGCTTAAAAAGAGAATCCTAATGTGATTTCTTTATAATGTGTGTGTTCCTTATATTATCTTAGTGTCTAAACTCTTCTCCATGGCTGGACACCCAAATAATATTCCTTTACGTGCTAAGGGGTATCTAGAGAGAGGGATAGGTTTAATAACTACCCTAACCCTAACGCGTACCCTAACCCTAACCCCTACCCTAACCCTAACACGTACCCTAATCCTAACCCGTACCCTAAACCGAACCCTAACCCTAACACCAACCCTAACCCTAACCCTAACCCATACCCTACGCCGTACCCGAAGCCCTCCCCGAACCCGTACCCTAAGCCGTACCCTAAGCCTAACCCTAAGCCTAACCCTAACCCTAGGCTACCCTTGACTGCTTCTGCCTCCAATAGATTTCCTAAGCACTAGAGTTTTAAGGAACAGCTTAAAAAGAGAATCCTAATGTGATTTCTTTATAATGGGTGTGTTCCTTATCTTATCCTAGTGTCTAAACTCTTCTCCATGGCTGGACCCCCAAATAATATTCCTTTACGTGCTAAGGGGTATCTAGAGAGTGGGATAGGTTTAATAACTACCCTAACCCTAACGCGTACCCTAACGCTAACCGCTACCCTAACCCTAACAGGTACCCTAATCCTAACCCGTACCCTAAACCGAGCCCTAACCCTAACACTAACCCTAACACTAACCCTAACCCATACCCTACGCCGTACCCGAAGCCCTCCCCGAAACCGTACCCTAAGCCGTACCCTAAGCCTAAACCTAAGCCTAACCCTAACCCTAGGCTACCCTTGACTGCTTCTGCCTCCAATAGATTTCCTAAGCACTAGTGTTTTAAGGAACAGTTTAAAAAGAGAATCCTAATGTGATTTCTTTATAATGGGTGTGTTCCTTATCTAATCCTAGTGTTTAAACTCTTCTCCATGGCTGGACCCCCAAATAATATTCCTTTATGTGCTAAGGGGTATCTAGAGAGTGGGATAGGTTTAATCACTACCCTAACCCTAACGCGTACCATAACCCTAACCCCTACCCTAACCCTAACACGTACCCTAATCCTAACCCGTACCCTAAACCGAGTCCTAACCCTAACACTAACCCTAACCCTAACCCTAACCCATACCCTACGCCGTACCCGAAGCCCTCCCCGAACCCGTACCCTAAGCCGTACCCTAAGCCTAACCCTAAGCCTAACCCTAACCCTAGGCTACCCTTGACTGCTTCTGCCTCCAATAGATTTCCTAAGCACTAGTGTTTTAAGGAACACCTTAAAAAGAGAATCCTAATGTGATTTCTTTATAATGGGTGTGTTCCTTATATTATCTTAGTGTCTAAAGTCTTCTCCATGGCTGGACCCCCAAATAATATTCCTTTACGTGCTAAGGGGTATCTAGAGAGTGGGATAGGTTTAATAACTACCCTAACCCTAACGCGTACCCTAACCCTAACCCCTAACCTAACCCTAACACGTACCCTAATCCTAACCCGTACCCTAAACCGAGCCCTAACCCTAACACTAACCCTAACCCTAACCCTAACCCATACCCTACGCCGTACCCGAAGCCCTCCCCGAAAACGTACCCTAAGCCGTACCCTAAGCCTAACCCTAAGCCTAACCCTAACCCTAGGCTACCCTTGACTGCTTCTGCCTCCAATAGATTTCCTAAGCACTAGTGTTTTAAGGAAAAGCTTAAAAAGAGAATCCTAATGTGATTTCTTTATAATGGGTGTGTTCCTTATCTTATCCTAGTGTCTAAACACTTCTCCATGGCTGGACCCCCACATAATATTCCTTTACGTGCTAAGGGGTAACTAGAGAGTGGGATAGGTTTAATAACTACCCTAACCCTAACGCGTACCCTAACGCTAACCCCTACCCTAACCCTAACATGTACCCTAATCCTAACCCGTAACCTAAACCGAGCCCTAACCCTAACACTAACCCTAACCCTAACCCTAACCCATACCCTACGCCGTACCCGAAGCCCTCCCCGAACCCGTACCCTAAGCCGTACCCTAAGCCTAACCCTAAGCCTAACCCTAACCCTAGGCTACCCTTGACTGCTTCTGCCTCCAACTGATTTCCTAAGCACTAGTGTTTTAAGGAACAGCTTAAAAAGAGAATCCTAATGTGATTTCTTTATAATGGGTGTGTTCCTTATCTTATCCTAGTGTCTAAACTCTTCTCCATGGCTGGACCCCCAAATAATATTCCTTTACGTGCTAAGGGGTATCTAGAGAGTGGGATAGGTTTAATAACTACCCTAACCCTAAAGCGTACCCTAACCCTAACCCCTACCCTAACCCTAGCACGTACCCTAATCCTAACCCGTACCCTAAACCGAGCCCTAAACCTAACACTAACCCTAACCCTAACCCTAACCCATACCCTACGCCGTACCCGAACCCCTCCCCGAACCCGTACCCTAAGCCGTACCCTAAGCCTAACCCTAAGCCTAACCCTAACCCTAGGCTACCCTTGACTGCTTCTGCCTCCAATATATTTCCTAAGCACTAGAGTTTTAAGGAACAGCTTAAAAAGAGATTCCTAATGTGATTTCTTTATAATGGGTGTGTTCCTTATCTGATCCTAGTGTCTAAACTCTTCTCCATGGCTGGACCCCCAAATAATATTCCTTTACGTGCTAAGGGGTATCTAGAGAGTGGGATATGTTTAATAACTACCCTAACCCTAACGCGTACCCTAACGCTAACCGCTACCCTAACCCTAACAGGTACACTAATCCTAACCCGTACCCTAAACCGAGCCCTAACCCTAACACTAACCCTAACACTAACCCTAACCCATACCCTACGCCGTACCCGAAGCCCTCCCCGAAACCATACCCTAAGCCGTACCCTAAGCCTAAACCTAAGCCTAACCCTAACCCTAGGCTACCCTTGACTGCTTCTGCCTCCAATAGATTTCCTAAGCACTAGTGTTTTAAGGAACAGCTTAAAAAGAGAATCCTAATGTGATTTCTTTATAATGGGTGTGTTCCTTATCTAATCCTAGTGTCTAAACTCTTCTCCATGGCTGGACCCCCAAATAATATTCCTTTATGTGCTAAGGGGTATCTAGAGAGTGGGATAGGTTTAATCACTACCCTAACCCTAACGCGTACCATAACCCTAACCCCTACCCTAACCCTAACACGTACCCTAATCCTAACCCGTACCCTAAACCGAGCCCTAACCATAACACTAACCCTAACCCTAACCCTAACCCATACCCTACGCCGTACCCGAAGCCCTCCCCGAACCCGTACCCTAAGCCGTACCCTAAGCCTAACCCTAAGCCTAACCCTAACCCTAGGCTACCCTTGACTGCTTCTGCCTCCAATAGATTTCCTAAGCACTAGTGTTTTAAGGAACAGCTTAAAAAGAGATTCCTAATGTGATTTCTTTATAATGTGTGTGTTCCTTATATTATCTTAGTGTCTAAACTCTTCTCCATGGCTGGACACCCAAATAATATTCCTTTACGTGCTAAGGGGTATCTAGAGAGAGGGATAGGTTTAATAACTACCCTAACCCTAACGCGTACCCTAACCCTAACCCCTAACCTAACCCTAACACGTACCCTAATCCTAACCCGTACCCTAAACCGAGCCCTAACCCTAACACAAACCCTAACCCTAACCCTAACCCATACCCTACGCCGTACCCGAAGCCCTCCCCGAACCCGTACCCTAAGCCGTACCCTAAGCCTAACCCTAAGCCTAACCCTAACCCTAGGCTACCCTTGACTGCTTCTGCCTCCAATAGATTTCCTAAGCACTAGTGTTTTAAGGAACAGCTTAAAAAGAGAATCCTAATGTGATTTCTTTATAATGGGTGTGTTCCTTATCTTATCCTAGTGTCTAAACACTTCTCCATGGCTGGACCCCCAAATAATATTCCTTTACGTGCTAAGGGGTAACTAGAGAGTGGGATAGGTTTAATAACTACCCTAACGCTAACGCGTACCCTAACGCTAACCCCTACCCTAACCCTAACACGTACCCTAATCCTAACCCGTAACCTAAACCGAGCCCTAACCCTAACACTAACCCTAACCCTAACCCTAAACCATACCCTACGCCGTACCCGAAGCCTTCCCCGAACCCGTACCCTAAGCCGTACCCTAAGCCTAACCCTAAGCCTAACCCTAACCCTAGGCTACCCTTGACTGCTTCTGCCTCCAATAGATTTCCTAAGCACTAGAGTTTTAAGGAACAGCTTAAAAAGAGAATCCTAATGTGATTTCTTTATAATGGGTGTGTTCCTTATCTGATCCTAGTGTCTAAACTTTTCTCCATGGCTGGACCCCCAAATAATATTCCTTTACGTGCTAAGGGGTAACTAGAGAGTGGGATAGGTTTAATAACTACCCTAACCCTAATGCGTACCCTAACGCTAACCGCTACCCTAACCCTAACAGGTACCCTAATCCTAACCCGTACCCTAAACCGAGCCCTAACCCTAACACTAACCCTAACCCTAACCCTAACCCATACCCTACGCCGTACCCGAAGCCCTCCCCGAAACCGTACCCTAAGCCGTACCCTAAGCCTAACCCTAAGCCTAACCCTAACCCTAGGCTACCCTTGACTGCTTCTGCCTCCAATAGATTTCCTAAGCACTGGTGTTTTAAGGAACAGCTTAAAAAGAGAATCCTAATGTGATTTCTTTATAATGGGTGTGTTCCTTATCTAATCCTAGTGTCTAAACTCTTCTCCATGGCTGGACCCCCAAATAATATTCCTTTATGTGCTAAGGGGTATCTAGAGAGTGGGATAGGTTTAATCACTACCCTAACCCTAACGCGTACCCTAACCCTAACCCCTACCCTAACCCTAACACGTACCCTAATCCTAACCCGTACCCTAAACCGAGCCCTAACCGTAACACTAACCCTAACCCTAACCCTAACCCATACCCTACGCCGTACCCGAAGCCCTCCCCGAAAACGTACCCTAAGCCGTACCCTAAGCCTAACCCTAAGCCTAACCCTAACCCTAGGCTACCCTTGAGTGCTTCTGCCTCCAATAGATTTCCTAAGCACTAGTGTTTTAAGGAAAAGCTTAAAAAGAGAATCCTAATGTGATTTCTTTATAATGGGTGTGTTCCTTATCTTATCCTAGTGTCTAAACACTTCTCCATGGCTGGACCCCCACATAATATTCCTTTACGTGCTAAGGGGTAACTAGAGAGTGGGATAGGTTTAATAACTACCCTAACCCTAACGCGTACCCTAACGCTAACCCCTACCCTAACCCTAACATGTAACCTAATCCTAACCCGTAACCTAAACCGAGCCCTAACCCTAACACAAACCCTAACCCTAACCCTAACCCATACCCTACGCCGTACCCGAAGCCCTCCCCGAACCCGTACCCTAAGCCGTACCCTAAGCCTAACCCTAAGCCTAACCCTAACCCTAGGCTACCCTTGACGGCTTCTGCCTCCAACAGATTTCCTAAGCACTAGTGTTTTAAGGAACAGCTTAAAAAGAGAATCCTAATGTGATTTCTTTATAATGGGTGTGTTCCTTATCTTATCCTAGTGTCTAAACTCTTCTCCATGGCTGGACCCCCAAATAATATTCCTTTACGTGCTAAGGGGTATCTAGAGAGTGGGATAGGTTTAATAACTAACCTAACCCTAAAGCGTACCCTAACCCTAACCCCTACCCTAACCCTAGCACGTACCCTAATCCTAACCCGTACCCTAAACCGAGCCCTAACCCTAACACTAACCCTAACCCTAACCCTAACCCATACCCTACGCCGTACCCGAAGCCCTCCCCGAACCCATACCCTAAGCCGTACCCTAAGCCTAACCCTAAGCCTAACCCTAACCCTAGGCTACCCTTGACTTCTTCTGCCTCCAATAGATTTCCTAAGCACTAGTGTTTTAAGGAACAGCTTAAAAAGAGAATCCTAATGTGATTTCTTTATAATGTGTGTGTTCCTTATATTATCTTAGTGTCTAAACTCTTCTCCATGGCTGGACCCCCAAATAATATTCCTTTACGTGCTAATGTTTATCTAGAGAGTATGATAGGTTTAGTAACTACCCTAACCCTAACACGTACCCTAACCCTAACCCCTACCCTAACACTAACGCGTACCCTAACCCTAACCCCTACCCTAACCCTAACACGTACCCTAATCCTAACCCGTACCCTAAACCGAGCCCTAACCCTAACACTAACCCAAACACTAACCCTAACCCATACCTTACGCCGTACACGAACCCCTCCCCGAACCCGTACCCTAAGCCGTACCCTAAGCCTAACCCTATGCCTAACACTAACACTAGGCTACCCTTGACTGCTTCTGCCTCCAATAGATTTCCTAAGCACTGGTGTTTTAAGGAACAGCTTAAAAAGAGAATCCTAATGTGATTTCTTTATAATGGGTGTGTTCCTTATCTAATCCTAGTGTCTAAACTCTTCTCCATGGCTGGACCCCCAAATAATATTCCTTTATGTGCTAAGGGGTATCTAGAGAGTGGGATAGGTTTAATCACTACCCTAACCCTAACGCGTACCCTAACCCTAACCCCTACCCTAACCCTAACACGTACCCTAATCCTAACCCGTACCCTAAACCGAGCCCTAACCCTAACACTAACCCTAACCCTAACCCTAACCCATACCCTACGCCGTACCCGAAGCCCTCCCCGAACCCGTACCCTAATCCGTACCCTAAGCCTAACCCTAAGCCTAACCCTAACCCTAGGCTACCCTTCACTGCTTCTGCCTCCAATAGATTTCCTAAGCACTAGTGTTTTAAGGAACAGCTTAAAAAGATAATCCTAATGTGATTTCTTTATAATGTGTGTGTTCCTTATATTATCTTAGTGTCTAAACTCTTCTCCATGGCTGGACCCCCAAATAATATTCCTTTACGTGCTAAGGGGTATCTAGAAAGTGGGATAGGTTTAATAACTACCCTAACCCTAACGCGTACCCTAACCCTAACCCCTACCATAACCCTCACACGTACCCTAATCCTAACCCGTACCCTAAACGGAGCCCTAACCCTAACACTAACCCTAACCCTAACCCTAACCCATACCCTACGCCGTACCCGAACCCCTCCCCGAACCCGTACCCTAAGCCGTACCCTAAGCCTAACCCTAAGCCTAACCCTAACCCTAGGGTACCCTTGACTGCTTCTGCCTCCAATATATTTCCTAAGCACTAGAGTTTTAAGGAACAGCTTAAAAAGAGATTCCTAATGTGATTTCTTTATAATGGGTGTGTTCCTTATCTGATCCTAGTGTCTAAACTCTTCTCCATGGCTGGACCCCCAAATAATATTCCTTTACGTGCTAAGGGGTATCTAGAGAGTGGGATATGTTTAATAACTACCCTAACCCTAACGCGTACCCTAACGCTAACCGCTACCCTAACCCTAACAGGTACCCTAATCCTAACCCGTACCCTAAACCGAGCCCTAACCCTAACACTAACCCTAACACTAACCCTAACCCATACCCTACGCCGTACCCGAAGCCCTCCCCGAAACCGTACCCTAAGCCGTACCCTAAGCCTAAACCTAAGCCTAACCCTAACCCTAGGCTACCCTTGACTGCTTCTGCCTCCAATAGATTTCCTAAGCACTAGTGTTTTAAGGAACAGCTTAAAAAGAGAATCCTAATGTGATTTCTTTATAATGGGTGTGTTCCTTATCTAATCCTAGTGTCAAAACTCTTCTCCATGGCTGGACCCCCAAATAATATTCCTTTATGTGCTAAGGGGTATCTAGAGAGTGGGATAGGTTTAATCACTACCCTAACCCTAACGCGTACCATAACCCTAACCCCTACCCTAACCCTAACACGTACCCTAATCCTAACCCGTACCCTAAACCGAGCCCTAACCCTAACACTAACCCTAACCCTAACCCTAACCCATACCCTACGCCGTACCCGAAGCCCTCCCCGAACCCGTACCCTAAGCCGTACCCTAAGCCTAACCCTAAGCCTAACCCTAACCCTAGGCTACCCTTGACTGCTTCTGCCTCCAATAGATTTCCTAAGCACTAGTGTTTTAAGGAACAGCTTAAAAAGAGAATCCTAATGTGATTTCTTTATAATGTGTGTGTTCCTTATATTATCTTAGTGTCTAAACTCTTCTCCATGGCTGGACACCCAAATAATATTCCTTTACGTGCTAAGGGGTATCTAGAGAGAGGGATAGGTTTAATAACTACCCTAACCCTAACGCGTACCCTAACCCTAACCCCTAACCTAACCCTAACACGTACCCTAATCCTAACCCGTACCCTAAACCGAGCCCTAACCCTAACACAAACCCTAACCCTAACCCTAACCCATACCCTACGCCGTACCCGAAGCCCTCCCCTAACCCGTACCCTAAGCCGTACCCTAAGCCTAACCCTAAGCCTAACCCTAACCCTAGGCTACCCTTGACTGCTTCTGCCTCCAATAGATTTCCTAAGCACTAGTGTTTTAAGGAACAGCTTAAAAGAGAATCCTAATGTGATTTCTTTATAATGGGTGTGTTCCTTATCTTATCCTAGTGTCTAAACACTTCTCCATGGCTGGACCCCCAAATAATATTCCTTTACGTGCTAAGGGGTAACTAGAGAGTGGGATAGGTTTAATAACTACCCTAACGCTAACGCGTACCCTAACGCTAACCCCTACCCTAACCCTAACACGTACCCTAATCCTAACCCGTAACCTAAACCGAGCCCTAACCCTAACACTAACCCTAACCCTAACCCTAAACCATACCCTACGCCGTACCCGAAGCCTTCCCCGAACCCGTACCCTAAGCCGTACCCTAAGCCTAACCCTAAGCCTAACCCTAACCCTAGGCTACCCTTGACTGCTTCTGCCTCCAATAGATTTCCTAAGCACTAGAGTTTTAAGGAACAGCTTAAAAAGAGAATCCTAATGTGATTTCTTTATAATGGGTGTGTTCCTTATCTGATCCTAGTGTCTAAACTCTTCTCCATGGCTGGACCCCCAAATAATATTCCTTTACGTGCTAAGGGGTATCTAGAGAGTGGGATATGTTTAATAACTACCCTAACCCTAACGCGTACACTAACCATAACCCCTACCCTAACCCTAACACGTACCCTAATCCTAACCCGTACCCTAAACCGAGCCCTAACACTAACACTAACCCTAACCCTAACCCTAACCCATACCCTACGCCGTACCCGAAGCCCTCCCCGAACCCGTACCCTAAGCCGTACCCTAAGCCTAACCCTAAGCCTAACCCTAACCCTAGGCTACCCTTGACTGCTTCTGCCTCCAACAGATTTCCTAAGCACTAGTGTTTTAAGGAACAGCTTAAAATGAGAATCCTTATGTGATTTCTTTATAATGGGTGTTTTCCTTATCTTATCCTAGTGTCTAAAGTCTTCTCCATGGCTGGACCCCCAAATAATATTCCTTTACGTGCTAAGGGGTATTTAGAGAGTGGGATATGTTTAATAACTACCCTAACCCTAACGCGTACCCTAACCCTAACCCCTACCCTAACCCTAACACGTACCCTAATCCTAACCCGTATCCTAAACCGAGCCCTAACCCTAACACTAACCCTAACCCTAACCCTAACCCATACCCTACGCCGTACCCGAAGCCCTCCCCGAACCCGTACCCTAAGCCGTACCCTAAGCCTAACCCTAAGCCTAACACTAACCGTAGGCTACCCTTGACTGCTTTTGCCTCCAATAGATTTCCTAAGCACTAGTGTTTTAAGGAACAGCTTAAAAAGAGAATCCTAATGTGATTTCTTTATAATGGGTGTGTTCCTTATCTTATCCTAGTGTCTAAACTCTTCTCCATGGCTGGACCCCCAAATAATATTCCTTTACGTGCTAAGGGGTAACTAGAGAGTGGGATAGGTTTAATAACTACCCTAACCCTAATGCGTACCCTAACGCTAACCGCTACCCTAACCCTAACAGGTACCCTAATCCTAACCCGTACCCTAAACCGAGCCCTAACCCTAACACTAACCCTAACCCTAACCCTAACCCATACCCTACGCCGTACCCGAAGCCCTCCCCGAAACCGTACCCTAAGCCGTACCCTAAGCCTAACCCTAAGCCTAACCCTAACCCTAGGCTACCCTTGACTGCTTCTGCCTCCAATAGATTTCCTAAGCACTGGTGTTTTAAGGAACAGCTTAAAAAGAGAATCCTAATGTGATTTCTTTATAATGGGTGTGTTCCTTATCTAATCCTAGTGTCTAAACTCTTCTCCATGGCTGGACCCCCAAATAATATTCCTTTATGTGCTAAGGGGTATCTAGAGAGTGGGATAGGTTTAATCACTAGCCTAACCCTAACGCGTACCCTAACCCTAACCCCTACCCTAACCCTAACACGTACCCTAATCCTAACCCGTACCCTAAACCGAGCCCTAACCCTAACACTAACCCTAACCCTAACGCTAACCCATACCCTACGCCGTACCCGAAGCCCTCCCCGAACCCGTACCCTAATCCGTACCCTAAGCCTAACCCTAAGCCTAACCCTAACCCTAGGCTACCCTTCACTGCTTCTGCCTCCAATAGATTTCCTAAGCACTAGTGTTTTAAGGAACAGCTTATAAAGATAATCCTAATGTGATTTCTTTATATTGTGTGTGTTCCTTATATTATCTTAGTGTCTAAACTCTTCTCCATGGCTGGACCCCCAAATAATATTCCTTTACGTGCTAAGGGGTATCTAGAAAGTGGGATAGGTTTAATAACTACCCTAACCCTAACGCGTACCCTAACCCTAACCCCTACCATAACCCTCACACGTACCCTAATCCTAACCCGTACCCTAAACCGAGCCCTAACCCTAACACTAACCCTAACCCTAACCCTAACCCATACCCTACGCCGTACCCGAACCCCTCCCCGAACCCGTACCCTAAGCCGTACCCTAAGCTTAACCCTAAGCCTAACCCTAACCCTAGGCTACCCTTGACTGCTTCTGCCTCCAATATATTTCCTAAGCACTAGAGTTTTAAGGAACAGCTTAAAAAGAGATTCCTAATGTGATTTCTTTATAATGGGTGTGTTCCTTATCTGATCCTAGTGTCTAAACTCTTCTCCATGGCTGGACCCCCAAATAATATTCCTTTACGTGCTAAGGGGTATCTAGAGAGTGGGATATGTTTAATAACTACCCTAACCCTAACGCGTACCCTAACGCTAACCGCTACCCTAACCCTAACAGGTACCCTAATCCTAACCCGTACCCTAAACCGAGCCCTAACCCTAACACTAACCCTAACACTAACCCTAACCCATACCCTACGCCGTACCCGAAGCCCTCCCCGAAACCGTACCCTAAGCCGTACCCTAAGCCTAAACCTAAGGCTAACCCTAACCCTAGGCTACCCTTGACTGCTTCTGCCTCCAATAGATTTCCTAAGCACTAGTGTTTTAAGGAACAGCTTAAAAAGAGAATCCTAATGTGATTTCTTTATAATGGGTGTGTTCCTTATCTAATCCTAGTGTCTAAACTCTTCTCCATGGCTGGACCCCCAAATAATATTCCTTTATGTGCTAAGGGGTATCTAGAGAGAGGGATAGGTTTAATCACTACCCTAACCCTAACGCGTACCATAACCCTAACCCCTACCCTAACCCTAACACGTACCCTAATCCTAACCCGTACCCTAAACCGAGTCCTAACCCTAACACTAACCCTAACCCTAACCCTAACCCATACCCTACGCCGTACCCGAAGCCCTCCCCGAACCCGTACCCTAAGCCGTACCCTAAGCCTAACCCTAAGCCTAACCCTAACCCTAGGCTACCCTTGACTGCTTCTGCCTCCAATAGATTTCCTAAGCACTAGTGTTTTAAGGAACAGCTTAAAAAGAGAATCCTAATGTGATTTCTTTATAATGTGTGTGTTCCTTATATTATCTTAGTGTCTAAACTCTTCTCCATGGCTGGACACCCAAATAATATTCCTTTACGTGCTAAGGGGTATCTAGAGAGAGGGATAGGTTTAATAACTACCCTAACCCTAACGCGTACCCTAACCCTAACCCCTACCCTAACCCTAACACGTACCCTAATCCTAACCCGTACCCTAAACCGAACCCTAACCCTAACACCAACCCTAACCCTAACCCTAACCCATACCCTACGCCGTACCCGAAGCCCTCCCCGAACCCGTACCCTAAGCCGTACCCTAAGCCTAACCCTAAGCCTAACCCTAACCCTAGGCTACCCTTGACTGCTTCTGCCTCCAATAGATTTCCTAAGCACTAGAGTTTTAAGGAACAGCTTAAAAAGAGAATCCTAATGTGATTTCTTTATAATGGGTGTGTTCCTTATCTTATCCTAGTGTCTAAACTCTTCTCCATGGCTGGACCCCCAAATAATATTCCTTTACGTGCTAAGGGGTATCTAGAGAGTGGGATAGGTTTAATAACTACCCTAACCCTAACGCGTACCCTAACGCTAACCGCTACCCTAACCCTAACAGGTACCCTAATCCTAACCCGTACCCTAAACCGAGCCCTAACCCTAACACTAACCCTAACACTAACCCTAACCCATACCCTACGCCGTACCCGAAGCCCTCCCCGAAACCGTACCCTAAGCCGTACCCTAAGCCTAAACCTAAGCCTAACCCTAACCCTAGGCTACCCTTGACTGCTTCTGCCTCCAATAGATTTCCTAAGCACTAGTGTTTTAAGGAACAGCTTAAAAAGAGAATCCTAATGTGATTTCTTTATAATGGGTGTGTTCCTTATCTAATCCTAGTGTTTAAACTCTTCTCCATGGCTGGACCCCCAAATAATATTCCTTTATGTGCTAAGGGGTATCTAGAGAGTGGGATAGGTTTAATCACTACCCTAACCCTAACGCGTACCATAACCCTAACCCCTACCCTAACCCTAACACGTACCCTAATCCTAACCCGTACCCTAAACCGAGTCCTAACCCTAACACTAACCCTAACCCTAACCCTAACCCATACCCTACGCCGTACCCGAAGCCCTCCCCGAACCCGTACCCTAAGCCGTACCCTAAGCCTAACCCTAAGCCTAACCCTAACCCTAGGCTACCCTTGACTGCTTCTGCCTCCAATAGATTTCCTAAGCACTAGTGTTTTAAGGAACAGCTTAAAAAGAGAATCCTAATGTGATTTCTTTATAATGGGTGTGTTCCTTATATTATCTTAGTGTCTAAAGTCTTCTCCATGGCTGGACCCCCAAATAATATTCCTTTACGTGCTAAGGGGTATCTAGAGAGTGGGATAGGTTTAATAACTACCCTAACCCTAACGCGTACCCTAACCCTAACCCCTAACCTAACCCTAACACGTACCCTAATCCTAACCCGTACCCTAAACCGAGCCCTAACCCTAACACTAACCCTAACCCTAACCCTAACCCATACCCTACGCCGTACCCGAAGCCCTCCCCCAAAACGTACCCTAAGCCGTACCCTAAGCCTAACCCTAAGCCTAACCCTAACCCTAGGCTACCCTTGACTGCTTCTGCCTCCAATAGATTTCCTAAGCACTAGTGTTTTAAGGAAAAGCTTAAAAAGAGAATCCTAATGTGATTTCTTTATAATGGGTGTGTTCCTTATCTTATCCTAGTGTCTAAACACTTCTCCATGGCTGGACCCCCACATAATATTCCTTTACGTGCTAAGGGGTAACTAGAGAGTGGGATAGGTTTAGTAACTACCCTAACCCTAACACGTACCCTAACCCTAACCCCTACCCTAACACTAACGCGTACCCTAACCCTAACCCCTACCCTAACCCTAACACGTACCCTAATCCTAACCCGTACCCTAAACCGAGCCCTAACCCTAACACTAAACCAAACCCTAACCCTAACCCATACCTTACGCCGTACACGAACCCCTCCCCGAACCCGTACCCTAAGCCGTACCCTAAGCCTAACCCTATGCCTAACACTAACCCTAGGCTACCCTTGACTGCTTCTGCCTCCAATAGATTTCCTAAGCACTGGTGTTTTAAGGAACAGCTTAAAAAGAGAATCCTAATGTGATTTCTTTATAATGTGTGTGTTTCTTATCTAATCCTAGTGTCTAAACTCTTCTCCATGGCTGGACCCCCAAATAATATTCCTTTATGTGCTAAGGGGTATCTAGAGAGTGGGATAGGTTTAATCACTACCCTAACCCTAACTTGTACCATAACCCTAACCCCTACCCTAACCCTAACACGTACCCTAATCCTAACCTGTACCCTAAACCGAGCCCTAACCCTAACCCTAACCCATACCCTACGCCGTACCCGAAGCCCTCCCCGAACCCGTACCCTAAGCCGTACCCTAAGCCTAACCCTAAGCCTAACCCTATCCCTAGGCTACCCTTGACTGCTTCTGCCTCCAATAGATTTCCTAAGCACTAGTGTTTTAAGGAACAGCTTAAAAAGAGAATCCTAATGTGATTTCTTTATAATGTGTGTGTTCCTTATATTATCTTAGTGTCTAAACTCTTCTCCATGGCTGGACACCCAAATAATATTCCTTTACGTGCTAAGGGGTATCTAGAGAGAGGGATAGGTTTAATAACTACCCTAACCCTAACGCGTACCCTAACCCTAACCCCTACCCTAACCCTAACACGTACCCTAATCCTAACCCGTACCCTAAACCGAACCCTAACCCTAACACCAACCCTAACCCTAACCCTAACCCATACCCTACGCCGTACCCGAAGCCCTCCCCGAACCCGTACCCTAAGCCGTACCCTAAGCCTAAACCTAAGCCTAACCCTAACCCTAGGCTACCCTTGACTGCTTCTGCCTCCAATAGATTTCCTAAGCACTAGTGTTTTAAGGAACAGTTTAAAAAGAGAATCCTAATGTGATTTCTTTATAATGGGTGTGTTCCTTATCTAATCCTAGTGTTTAAACTCTTCTCCATGGCTGGACCCCCAAATAATATTCCTTTATGTGCTAAGGGGTATCTAGAGAGTGGGATAGGTTTAATCACTACCCTAACCCTAACGCGTACCATAACCCTAACCCCTACCCTAACCCTAACACGTACCCTAATCCTAACCCGTACCCTAAACCGAGTCCTAACCCTAACACTAACCCTAACCCTAACCCTAACCCATACCCTACGCCGTACCCGAAGCCCTCCCCGAACCCGTACCCTAAGCCGTACCCTAAGCCTAACCCTAAGCCTAACCCTAACCCTAGGCTACCCTTGACTGCTTCTGCCTCCAATAGATTTCCTAAGCACTAGTGTTTTAAGGAACACCTTAAAAAGAGAATCCTAATGTGATTTCTTTATAATGGGTGTGTTCCTTATATTATCTTAGTGTCTAAAGTCTTCTCCATGGCTGGACCCCCAAATAATATTCCTTTACGTGCTAAGGGGTATCTAGAGAGTGGGATAGGTTTAATAACTACCCTAACCCTAACGCGTACCCTAACCCTAACCCCTAACCTAACCCTAACACGTACCCTAATCCTAACCCGTACCCTAAACCGAGCCCTAACCCTAACACTAACCCTAACCCTAACCCTAACCCATACCCTACGCCGTACCCGAAGCCCTCCCCGAAAACGTACCCTAAGCCGTACCCTAAGCCTAACCCTAAGCCTAACCCTAACCCTAGGCTACCCTTGACTGCTTCTGCCTCCAATAGATTTCCTAAGCACTAGTGTTTTAAGGAAAAGCTTAAAAAGAGAATCCTAATGTGATTTCTTTATAATGGGTGTGTTCCTTATCTTATCCTAGTGTCTAAACACTTCTCCATGGCTGGACCCCCACATAATATTCCTTTACGTGCTAAGGGGTAACTAGAGAGTGGGATAGGTTTAATAACTACCCTAACCCTAACGCGTACCCTAACGCTAACCCCTACCCTAACCCTAACATGTACCCTAATCCTAACCCGTAACCTAAACCGATTCCTAACCCTAACACTAACCCTAACCCTAACCCTAACCCATACCCTACGCCGTACCCGAAGCCCTCCCCGAACCCGTACCCTAAGCCGTACCCTAAGCCTAACCCTAAGCCTAACCCTAACCCTAGGCTACCCTTGACTGCTTCTGCCTCCAACTGATTTCCTAAGCACTAGTGTTTTAAGGAACAGCTTAAAAAGAGAATCCTAATGTGATTTCTTTATAATGGGTGTGTTCCTTATCTTATCCTAGTGTCTAAACTCTTCTCCATGGCTGGACCCCCAAATAATATTCCTTTACGTGCTAAGGGTTATCTAGAGAGTGGGATAGGTTTAATAACTACCCTAACCCTAAAGCGTACCCTAACCCTAACCCCTACCCTAACCCTAGCACGTACCCTAATCCTAACCCGTACCCTAAACCGAGCCCTAACCCTAACACTAACCCTAACCCTAACCCTAACCCATACCCTACGCCGTACCCGAAGCCCTCCCCTAACCCATACCCTAAGCCGTACCCTAAGCCTAACCCTAAGCCTAACCCTAACCCTAGGCTACCCTTGATTTCTTCTGCCTCCAATAGATTTCCTAAGCACTAGTGTTTTAAGGAACAGCTTAAAAAGAGAATCCTAATGTGATTTCTTTATAATGTGTGTGTTCCTTATATTATCTTAGTGTCTAAACTCTTCTCCATGGCTGTACCCCCAAATAATATTCCTTTACGTGCTAATGTTTATCTAGAGAGTATGATAGGTTTAATAACTACCCTAACCCTAACACGTACCCTAACCCTAACCCCTACCCTAACACTAACGCGTACCCTAACCCTAACCCCTACCCTAACCCTAACACGTACCCTAATCCTAACCCGTACCCTAAACCGAGCCCTAACCCTAACACTAACCCAAACCCTAACCCTAACCCATACCTTACGCCGTACCCGAACCCCTCCCCGAACCCGTACCCTAAGCCGTACCCTAAGCCTAACCCTATGCCTAACAGTAACCCTAGGCTACCCTTGACTGCTTCTGCCTCCAATAGATTTCCTAAGCACTGGTGTTTTAAGGAACAGCTTAAAAAGAGAATCCTAATGTGATTTCTTTATAATGGGTGTGTTCCTTATCTAATCCTAGTGTCTAAACTCTTCTCCATGGCTGGACCCCCAAATAATATTCCTTTATGTGCTAAGGGGTATCTAGAGAGTGGGATAGGTTTAATCACTACCCTAACCCTAACGCGTACCCTAACCCTAACCCCTACCCTAACCCTAACACGTACCCTAATCCTAACCCGTACCCTAAACCGAGCCCTAACCCTAACACTAACCCTAACCCTAACCCTAACCCATACCCTACGCCGTACCCGAAGCCCTCCCCGAACCCGTACCCTAATCCGTACCCTAAGCCTAACCCTAAGCCTAACCCTAACCCTAGGCTACCCTTCACTGCTTCTGCCTCCAATAGATTTCCTAAGCACTAGTGTTTTAAGGAACAGCTTAAAAAGATAATCCTAATGTGATTTCTTTATAATGTGTGTGTTCCTTATATTATCTTAGTGTCTAAACTCTTCTCCATGGCTGGACCCCCAAATAATATTCCTTTACGTGCTAAGGGGTATCTAGAGAGTGGGATAGGTTTAATAACTACCCTAACCCTAACGCGTACCCTAACGCTAACCGCTACCCTAACCCTAACAGGTACCCTAATCCTAACCCGTACCCTAAACCGAGCCCTAACCCTAACACTAACCCTAACACTAACCCTAACCCATACCCTACGCCGTACCCGAAGCCCTCCCCGAAACCGTACCCTAAGCCGTACCCTAAGCCTAAACCTAAGCCTAACCCTAACCCTAGGCTACCCTTGACTGCTTCTGCCTCCAATAGATTTCCTAAGCACTAGTGTTTTAAGGAACAGCTTAAAAAGAGAATCCTAATGTGATTTCTTTATAATGGGTGTGTTCCTTATATTATCTTAGTGTCTAAAGTCTTCTCCATGGCTGGACCCCCAAATAATATTCCTTTACGTGCTAAGGGGTATCTAGAGAGTGGGATAGGTTTAATAACTACCCTAACCCTAACGCGTACCCTAACCCTAACCCCTAACCTAACCCTAACACGTACCCTAATCCTAACCCGTACCCTAAACCGAGCCCTAACCCTAACACTAACCCTAACCCTAACCCTAACCCATACCCTACGCCGTACCCGAAGCCCTCCCCCAAAACGTACCCTAAGCCGTACCCTAAGCCTAACCCTAAGCCTAACCCTAACCCTAGGCTACCCTTGACTGCTTCTGCCTCCAATAGATTTCCTAAGCACTAGTGTTTTAAGGAAAAGCTTAAAAAGAGAATCCTAATGTGATTTCTTTATAATGGGTGTGTTCCTTATCTTATCCTAGTGTCTAAACACTTCTCCATGGCTGGACACCCACATAATATTCCTTTACGTGCTAAGGGGTAACTAGAGAGTGGGATAGGTTTAGTAACTACCCTAACCCTAACACGTACCCTAACCCTAACCCCTACCCTAACACTAACGCGTACCCTAACCCTAACCCCTACCCTAACCCTAACACGTACCCTAATCCTAACCCGTACCCTAAACCGAGCCCTAACCCTAACACTAACCCAAACCCTAACCCTAACCCATACCTTACGCCGTACACGAACCCCTCCCCGAACCCGTACCCTAAGCCGTACCCTAAGCCTAACCCTATGCCTAACACTAACCCTAGGCTACCCTTGACTGCTTCTGCCTCCAATAGATTTCCTAAGCACTGGTGTTTTAAGGAACAGCTTAAAAAGAGAATCCTAATGTGATTTCTTTATAATGTGTGTGTTTCTTATCTAATCCTAGTGTCTAAACTCTTCTCCATGGCTGGACCCCCAAATAATATTCCTTTATGTGCTAAGGGGTATCTAGAGAGTGGGATAGGTTTAATCACTACCCTAACCCTAACTTGTACCATAACCCTAACCCCTACCCTAACCCTAACACGTACCCTAATCCTAACCTGTACCCTAAACCGAGCCCTAACCCTAACCCTAACCCATACCCTACGCCGTACCCGAAGCCCTCCCCGAACCCGTACCCTAAGCCGTACCCTAAGCCTAACCCTAAGCCTAACCCTATCCCTAGGCTACCCTTGACTGCTTCTGCCTCCAATAGATTTCCTAAGCACTAGTGTTTTAAGGAACAGCTTAAAAAGAGAATCCTAATGTGATTTCTTTATAATGTGTGTGTTCCTTATATTATCTTAGTGTCTAAACTCTTCTCCATGGCTGGACACCCAAATAATATTCCTTTACGTGCTAAGGGGTATCTAGAGAGAGGGATAGGTTTAATAACTACCCTAACCCTAACGCGTACCCTAACCCTAACCCCTACCCTAACCCTAACACGTACCCTAATCCTAACCCGTACCCTAAACCGAACCCTAACCCTAACACCAACCCTAACCCTAACCCTAACCCATACCCTACGCCGTACCCGAAGCCCTCCCCGAACCCGTACCCTAAGCCGTACCCTAAGCCTAAACCTAAGCCTAACCCTAACCCTAGGCTACCCTTGACTGCTTCTGCCTCCAATAGATTTCCTAAGCACTAGTGTTTTAAGGAACAGTTTAAAAAGAGAATCCTAATGTGATTTCTTTATAATGGGTGTGTTCCTTATCTAATCCTAGTGTTTAAACTCTTCTCCATGGCTGGACCCCCAAATAATATTCCTTTATGTGCTAAGGGGTATCTAGAGAGTGGGATAGGTTTAATCACTACCCTAACCCTAACGCGTACCATAACCCTAACCCCTACCCTAACCCTAACACGTACCCTAATCCTAACCCGTACCCTAAACCGAGTCCTAACCCTAACACTAACCCTAACCCTAACCCTAACCCATACCCTACGCCGTACCCGAAGCCCTCCCCGAACCCGTACCCTAAGCCGTACCCTAAGCCTAACCCTAAGCCTAACCCTAACCCTAGGCTACCCTTGACTGCTTCTGCCTCCAATAGATTTCCTAAGCACTAGTGTTTTAAGGAACACCTTAAAAAGAGAATCCTAATGTGATTTCTTTATAATGGGTGTGTTCCTTATCTTATCCTAGTGTCTAAACACTTCTCCATGGCTGGACCCCCACATAATATTCCTTTACGTGCTAAGGGGTAACTAGAGAGTGGGATAGGTTTAATAACTACCCTAACCCTAACGCGTACCCTAACGCTAACCCCTACCCTAACCCTAACATGTACCCTAATCCTAACCCGTAACCTAAACCGAGTCCTAACCCTAACACTAACCCTAACCCTAACCCTAACCCATACCCTACGCCGTACCCGAAGCCCTCCCCGAACCCGTACCCTAAGCCGTACCCTAAGCCTAACCCTAAGCCTAACCCTAACCCTAGGCTACCCTTGACTGCTTCTGCCTCCAACTGATTTCCTAAGCACTAGTGTTTTAAGGAACAGCTTAAAAAGAGAATCCTAATGTGATTTCTTTATAATGGGTGTGTTCCTTATCTTATCCTAGTGTCTAAACTCTTCTCCATGGCTGGACCCCCAAATAATATTCCTTTACGTGCTAAGGGTTATCTAGAGAGTGGGATAGGTTTAATAACTACCCTAACCCTAAAGCGTACCCTAACCCTAACCCCTACCCTAACCCTAGCACGTACCCTAATCCTAACCCGTACCCTAAACCGAGCCCTAACCCTAACACTAACCCTAACCCTAACCCTAACCCATACCCTACGCCGTACCCGAAGCCCTCCCCTAACCCATACCCTAAGCCGTACCCTAAGCCTAACCCTAAGCCTAACCCTAACCCTAGGCTACCCTTGATTTCTTCTGCCTCCAATAGATTTCCTAAGCACTAGTGTTTTAAGGAACAGCTTAAAAAGAGAATCCTAATGTGATTTCTTTATAATGTGTGTGTTCCTTATATTATCTTAGTGTCTAAACTCTTCTCCATGGCTGTACCCCCAAATAATATTCCTTTACGTGCTAATGTTTATCTAGAGAGTATGATAGGTTTAATAACTACCCTAACCCTAACACGTACCCTAACCCTAACCCCTACCCTAACACTAACGCGTACCCTAACCCTAACCCCTACCCTAACCCTAACACGTACCCTAATCCTAACCCGTACCCTAAACCGAGCCCTAACCCTAACACTAACCCAAACCCTAACCCTAACCCATACCTTACGCCGTACCCGAACCCCTCCCCGAACCCGTACCCTAAGCCGTACCCTAAGCCTAACCCTATGCCTAACAGTAACCCTAGGCTACCCTTGACTGCTTCTGCCTCCAATAGATTTCCTAAGCACTGGTGTTTTAAGGAACAGCTTAAAAAGAGAATCCTAATGTGATTTCTTTATAATGGGTGTGTTCCTTATCTAATCCTAGTGTCTAAACTCTTCTCCATGGCTGGACCCCCAAATAATATTCCTTTATGTGCTAAGGGGTATCTAGAGAGTGGGATAGGTTTAATCACTACCCTAACCCTAACGCGTACCCTAACCCTAACCCCTACCCTAACCCTAACACGTACCCTAATCCTAACCCGTACCCTAAACCGAGCCCTAACCCTAACACTAACCCTAACCCTAACCCTAACCCATACCCTACGCCGTACCCGAAGCCCTCCCCGAACCCGTACCCTAATCCGTACCCTAAGCCTAACCCTAAGCCTAACCCTAACCCTAGGCTACCCTTCACTGCTTCTGCCTCCAATAGATTTCCTAAGCACTAGTGTTTTAAGGAACAGCTTAAAAAGATAATCCTAATGTGATTTCTTTATAATGTGTGTGTTCCTTATATTATCTTAGTGTCTAAACTCTTCTCCATGGCTGGACCCCCAAATAATATTCCTTTACGTGCTAAGGGGTATCTAGAGAGTGGGATAGGTTTAATAACTACCCTAACCCTAACGCGTACCCTAACGCTAACCGCTACCCTAACCCTAACAGGTACCCTAATCCTAACCCGTACCCTAAACCGAGCCCTAACCCTAACACTAACCCTAACACTAACCCTAACCCATACCCTACGCCGTACCCGAAGCCCTCCCCGAAACCGTACCCTAAGCCGTACCCTAAGCCTAAACCTAAGCCTAACCCTAACCCTAGGCTACCCTTGACTGCTTCTGCCTCCAATAGATTTCCTAAGCACTAGTGTTTTAAGGAACAGCTTAAAAAGAGAATCCTAATGTGATTTCTTTATAATGGGTGTGTTCCTTATATTATCTTAGTGTCTAAAGTCTTCTCCATGGCTGGACCCCCAAATAATATTCCTTTACGTGCTAAGGGGTATCTAGAGAGTGGGATAGGTTTAATAACTACCCTAACCCTAACGCGTACCCTAACCCTAACCCCTAACCTAACCCTAACACGTACCCTAATCCTAACCCGTACCCTAAACCGAGCCCTAACCCTAACACTAACCCTAACCCTAACCCTAACCCATACCCTACGCCGTACCCGAAGCCCTCCCCCAAAACGTACCCTAAGCCGTACCCTAAGCCTAACCCTAAGCCTAACCCTAACCCTAGGCTACCCTTGACTGCTTCTGCCTCCAATAGATTTCCTAAGCACTAGTGTTTTAAGGAAAAGCTTAAAAAGAGAATCCTAATGTGATTTCTTTATAATGGGTGTGTTCCTTATCTTATCCTAGTGTCTAAACACTTCTCCATGGCTGGACCCCCACATAATATTCCTTTACGTGCTAAGGGGTAACTAGAGAGTGGGATAGGTTTAGTAACTACCCTAACCCTAACACGTACCCTAACCCTAACCCCTACCCTAACACTAACGCGTACCCTAACCCTAACCCCTACCCTAACCCTAACACGTACCCTAATCCTAACCCGTACCCTAAACCGAGCCCTAACCCTAACACTAACCCAAACCCTAACCCTAACCCATACCTTACGCCGTACACGAACCCCTCCCCGAACCCGTACCCTAAGCCGTACCCTAAGCCTAACCCTATGCCTAACAGTAACCCTAGGCTACCCTTGACTGCTTCTGCCTCCAATAGATTTCCTAAGCACTGGTGTTTTAAGGAACAGCTTAAAAAGAGAATCCTAATGTGATTTCTTTATAATGTGTGTGTTTCTTATCTAATCCTAGTGTCTAAACTCTTCTCCATGGCTGGACCCCCAAATAATATTCCTTTATGTGCTAAGGGGTATCTAGAGAGTGGGATAGGTTTAATCACTACCCTAACCCTAACTTGTACCATAACCCTAACCCCTACCCTAACCCTAACACGTACCCTAATCCTAACCTGTACCCTAAACCGAGCCCTAACCCTAACCCTAACCCATACCCTACGCCGTACCCGAAGCCCTCCCCGAACCCGTACCCTAAGCCGTACCCTAAGCCTAACCCTAAGCCTAACCCTAACCCTAGGCTACCCTTGACTGCTTCTGCCTCCAATAGATTTCCTAAGCACTAGTGTTTTAAGGAACAGCTTAAAAAGAGAATCCTAATGTGATTTCTTTATAATGTGTGTGTTCCTTATATTATCTTAGTGTCTAAACTCTTCTCCATGGCTGGACACCCAAATAATATTCCTTTACGTGCTAAGGGGTATCTAGAGAGAGGGATAGGTTTAATAACTACCCTAACCCTAACGCGTACCCTAACCCTAACCCCTACCCTAACCCTAACACGTACCCTAATCCTAACCCGTACCCTAAACCGAACCCTAACCCTAACACCAACCCTAACCCTAACCCTAACCCATACCCTACGCCGTACCCGAAGCCCTCCCCGAACCCGTACCCTAAGCCGTACCCTAAGCCTAACCCTAAGCCTAACCCTAACCCTAGGCTACCCTTGACTGCTTCTGCCTCCAATAGATTTCCTAAGCACTGGTGTTTTAAGGAACAGCTTAAAAAGAGAATCCTAATGTGATTTCTTTATAATGTGTGTGTTTCTTATCTAATCCTAGTGTCTAAACTCTTCTCCATGGCTGGACCCCCAAATAATATTCCTTTATGTGCTAAGGGGTATCTAGAGAGTGGGATAGGTTTAATCACTACCCTAACCCTAACTTGTACCATAACCCTAACCCCTACCCTAACCCTAACACGTACCCTAATCCTAACCTGTACCCTAAACCGAGCCCTAACCCTAACCCTAACCCATACCCTACGCCGTACCCGAAGCCCTCCCCGAACCCGTACCCTAAGCCGTACCCTAAGCCTAACCCTAAGCCTAACCCTAACCCTAGGCTACCCTTGACTGCTTCTGCCTCCAATAGATTTCCTAAGCACTAGTGTTTTAAGGAACAGCTTAAAAAGAGAATCCTAATGTGATTTCTTTATAATGTGTGTGTTCCTTATATTATCTTAGTGTCTAAACTCTTCTCCATGGCTGGACACCCAAATAATATTCCTTTACGTGCTAAGGGGTATCTAGAGAGAGGGATAGGTTTAATAACTACCCTAACCCTAACGCGTACCCTAACCCTAACCCCTACCCTAACCCTAACACGTACCCTAATCCTAACCCGTACCCTAAACCGAACCCTAACCCTAACACCAACCCTAACCCTAACCCTAACCCATACCCTACGCCGTACCCGAAGCCCTCCCCGAACCCGTACCCTAAGCCGTACCCTAAGCCTAACCCTAAGCCTAACCCTAACCCTAGGCTACCCTTGACTGCTTCTGCCTCCAATAGATTTCCTAAGCACTAGAGTTTTAAGGAACAGCTTAAAAAGAGAATCCTAATGTGATTTCTTTATAATGGGTGTGTTCCTTATCTTATCCTAGTGTCTAAACTCTTCTCCATGGCTGGACCCCCAAATAATATTCCTTTACGTGCTAAGGGGTATCTAGAGAGTGGGATAGGTTTAATAACTACCCTAACCCTAACGCGTACCCTAAGGCTAACCGCTACCCTAACCCTAACAGGTACCCTAATCCTAACCCGTACCCTAAACCGAGCCCTAACCCTAACACTAACCCTAACACTAACCCTAACCCATACCCTACGCCGTACCCGAAGCCCTCCCCGAAACCGTACCCTAAGCCGTACCCTAAGCCTAAACCTAAGCCTAACCCTAACCCTAGGCTACCCTTGACTGCTTCTGCCTCCAATAGATTTCCTAAGCACTAGTGTTTTAAGGAACAGTTTAAAAAGAGAATCCTAATGTGATTTCTTTATAATGGGTGTGTTCCTTATCTAATCCTAGTGTTTAAACTCTTCTCCATGGCTGGACCCCCAAATAATATTCCTTTATGTGCTAAGGGGTATCTAGAGAGTGGGATAGGTTTAATCACTACCCTAACCCTAACGCGTACCATAACCCTAACCCCTACCCTAACCCTAACACGTACCCTAATCCTAACCCGTACCCTAAACCGAGTCCTAACCCTAACACTAACCCTAACCCATACCCTACGCCGTACCCGAAGCCCTCCCCGAACCCGTACCCTAAGCCGTACCCTAAGCCTAACCCTAAGCCTAACCCTAACCCTAGGCTACCCTTGACTGCTTCTGCCTCCAATAGATTTCCTAAGCACTAGTGTTTTAAGGAACACCTTAAAAAGAGAATCCTAATGTGATTTCTTTATAATGGGTGTGTTCCTTATATTATCTTAGTGTCTAAAGTCTTCTCCATGGCTGGACCCCCAAATAATATTCCTTTACGTGCTAAGGGGTATCTAGAGAGTGGGCTAGGTTTAATAACTACCCTAACCCTAACGCGTACCCTAACCCTAACCCCTAACCTAACCCTAACACGTACCCTAATCCTAACCCGTACCCTAAACCGAGCCCTAACCCTAACACTAACCCTAACCCTAACCCTAACCCATACCCTACGCCGTACCCGAAGCCCTCCCCGAAAACGTACCCTAAGCCGTACCCTAAGCCTAACCCTAAGCCTAACCCTAACCCTAGGCTACCCTTGACTGCTTCTGCCTCCAATAGATTTCCTAAGCACTAGTGTTTTAAGGAAAAGCTTAAAAAGAGAATCCTAATGTGATTTCTTTATAATGGGTGTGTTCCTTATCTTATCCTAGTGTCTAAACACTTCTCCATGGCTGGACCCCCACATAATATTCCTTTACGTGCTAAGGGGTAACTAGAGAGTGGGATAGGTTTAATAACTACCCTAACCCTAACGCGTACCCTAACGCTAACCCCTACCCTAACCCTAACATGTACCCTAATCCTAACCCGTAACCTAAACCGAGCCCTAACCCTAACACTAACCCTAACCCTAACCCTAACCCATACCCTACGCCGTACCCGAAGCCCTCCCCGAAACCGTACCCTAAGCCGTACCCTAAGCCTAACCCTAAGCCTAACCCTAACCCTAGGCTACCCTTGACTTCTTAAGCCTCCAATAGATTTCCTAAGCACTAGTGTTTTAAGGAACAGCTTAAAAAGAGAATCCTAATGTGATTTCTTTATAATGTGTGTGTTCCTTATATTATCTTAGTGTCTAAACTATTCTCCATGGCTGGACCCCCAAATAATATTCCTTTACGTGCTAAGGGGTATCTAGAAAGTGGGATAGGTTTAATAACTACCCTAACCCTAACGCGTACCCTAACCCTAACCCGTACCATAACCCTCACACGTACCCTAATCCTAACCCGTACCCTAAACGGAGCCCTAACCCTAACACTAACCCTAACCCTAACCCTAACCCATACCCTACGCCGTACCCGAACCCCTCCCCGAACCCGTACCCTAAGCCGTACCCTAAGCCTAACCCTAAGCCTAACCCTAACCCTAGGCTACCCTTGACTGCTTCTGCCTCCAATATATTTCCTAAGCACTAGAGTTTTAAGGAACAGCTTAAAAAGAGATTCCTAATGTGATTTCTTTATAATGGGTGTGTTCCTTATCTGATCCTAGTGTCTAAACTCTTCTCCATGGCTGGACCCCCAAATAATATTCCTTTACGTGCTAAGGGGTATCTAGAGAGTGGGATATGTTTAATAACTACCCTAACCCTAACGCGTACCCTAACGCTAACCGCTACCCTAACCCTAACAGGTACCCTAATCCTAACCCGTACCCTAAACCGAGCCCTAACCCTAACACTAACCCTAACACTAACCCTAACCCATACCCTACGCCGTACCCGAAGCCCTCCCCGAAACCATACCCTAAGCCGTACCCTAAGCCTAAACCTAAGCCTAACCCTAACCCTAGGCTACCCTTGACTGCTTCTGCCTCCAATAGATTTCCTAAGCACTAGTGTTTTAAGGAACAGCTTAAAAAGAGAATCCTAATGTGATTTCTTTATAATGGGTGTGTTCCTTATCTAATCCTAGTGTCTAAACTCTTCTCCATGGCTGGACCCCCAAATAATATTCTTTTATGTGCTAAGGGGTATCTAGAGAGTGGGATAGGTTTAATCACTACCCTAACCCTAACGCGTACCATAACCCTAACCCCTACCCTAACCCTAACACGTACCCTAATCCTAACCCGTACCCTAAACCGAGCCCTAACCCTAACACTAACCCTAACCCTAACCCTAACCCATACCCTACGCCGTACCCGAAGCCCTCCCCGAACCCGTACCCTAAGCCGTACCCTAAGCCTAACCCTAAGCCTAACCCTAACCCTAGGCTACCCTTGACTGCTTCTGCCTCCAATAGATTTCCTAAGCACTAGTGTTTTAAGGAACAGCTTAAAAAGAGAATCCTAATGTGATTTCTTTATAATGTGTGTGTTCCTTATATTATCTTAGTGTCTAAACTCTTCTCCATGGCTGGACACCCAAATAATATTCCTTTACGTGCTAAGGGGTATCTAGAGAGAGGGATAGGTTTAATAACTACCCTAACCCTAACGCGTACCCTAACCCTAACCCCTAACCTAACCCTAACACGTACCCTAATCCTAACCCGTACCCTAAACCGAGCCCTAACCCTAACACAAACCCTAACCCTAACCCTAACCCATACCCTACGCCGTACCCGAAGCCCTCCCCTAACCCGTACCCTAAGCCGTACCCTAAGCCTAACCCTAAGCCTAACCCTAACCCTAGGCTACCCTTGACTGCTTCTGCCTCCAATAGATTTCCTAAGCACTAGTGTTTTAAGGAACAGCTTAAAAGAGAATCCTAATGTGATTTCTTTATAATGGGTGTGTTCCTTATCTTATCCTAGTGTCTAAACACTTCTCCATGGCTGGACCCCCAAATAATATTCCTTTACGTGCTAAGGGGTATCTAGAGAGAGGGATAGGTTTAATAACTACCCTAACCCTAACGCGTACCCTAACCCTAACCCCTAACCTAACCCTAACACGTACCCTAATCCTAACCCGTACCCTAAACCGAGCCCTAACCCTAACACAAACCCTAACCCTAACCCTAACCCATACCCTACGCCGTACCCGAAGCCCTCCCCTAACCCGTACCCTAAGCCGTACCCTAAGCCTAACCCTAAGCCTAACCCTAACCCTAGGCTACCCTTGACTGCTTCTGCCTCCAATAGATTTCCTAAGCACTAGTGTTTTAAGGAACAGCTTAAAAGAGAATCCTAATGTGATTTCTTTATAATGGGTGTGTTCCTTATCTTATCCTAGTGTCTAAACACTTCTCCATGGCTGGACCCCCAAATAATATTCCTTTACGTGCTAAGGGGTAACTAGAGAGTGGGATAGGTTTAATAACTACCCTAACGCTAACGCGTACCCTAACGCTAACCCCTACCCTAACCCTAACACGTACCCTAATCCTAACCCGTAACCTAAACCGAGCCCTAACCCTAACACTAACCCTAACCCTAACCCTAAACCATACCCTACGCCGTACCCGAAGCCTTCCCCGAACCCGTACCCTAAGCCGTACCCTAAGCCTAACCCTAAGCCTAACCCTAACCCTAGGCTACCCTTGACTGCTTCTGCCTCCAATAGATTTCCTAAGCACTGGTGTTTTAAGGAACAGCTTAAAAAGAGAATCCTAATGTGATTTCTTTATAATGGGTGTGTTCCTTATCTAATCCTAGTGTCTAAACTCTTCTCCATGGCTGGACCCCCAAATAATATTCCTTTATGTGCTAAGGGGTATCTAGAGAGTGGGATAGGTTTAATCACTAGCCTAACCCTAACGCGTACCCTAACCCTAACCCCTACCCTAACCCTAACACGTACCCTAATCCTAACCCGTACCCTAAACCGAGCCCTAACCCTAACACTAACCCTAACCCTAACACTAACCCATACCCTACGCCGTACCCGAAGCCCTCCCCGAACCCGTACCCTAATCCGTACCCTAAGCCTAACCCTAAGCCTAACCCTAACCCTAGGCTACCCTTCACTGCTTCTGCCTCCAGTAGATTTCCTAAGCACTAGTGTTTTAAGGAACAGCTTATAAAGATAATCCTAATGTGATTTCTTTATATTGTGTGTGTTCCTTATATTATCTTAGTGTCTAAACTCTTCTCCATGGCTGGACCCCCAAATAATATTCCTTTACGTGCTAAGGGGTATCTAGAAAGTGGGATAGGTTTAATAACTACCCTAACCCTAACGCGTACCCTAACCCTAACCCCTACCATAACCCTCACACGTACCCTAATCCTAACCCGTACCCTAAACCGAGCCCTAACCCTAACACTAACCCTAACCCTAACCCTAACCCATACCCTACGCCGTACCCGAACCCCTCCCCGAACCCGTACCCTAAGCCGTACCCTAAGCTTAACCCTAAGCCTAACCCTAACCCTAGGCTACCCTTGACTGCTTCTGCCTCCAATATATTTCCTAAGCACTAGAGTTTTAAGGAACAGCTTAAAAAGAGATTCCTAATGTGATTTCTTTATAATGGGTGTGTTCCTTATCTGATCCTAGTGTCTAAACTCTTCTCCATGGCTGGACCCCCAAATAATATTCCTTTACGTGCTAAGGGGTATCTAGAGAGTGGGATATGTTTAATAACTACCCTAACCCTAACGCGTACCCTAACGCTAACCGCTACCCTAACCCTAACAGGTACCCTAATCCTAACCCGTACCCTAAACCGAGCCCTAACCCTAACACTAACCCTAACACTAACCCTAACCCATACCCTACGCCGTACCCGAAGCCCTCCCCGAAACCGTACCCTAAGCCGTACCCTAAGCCTAAACCTAAGCCTAACCCTAACCCTAGGCTACCCTTGACTGCTTCTGCCTCCAATAGATTTCCTAAGCACTAGTGTTTTAAGGAACAGCTTAAAAAGAGAATCCTAATGTGATTTCTTTATAATGGGTGTGTTCCTTATCTAATCCTAGTGTCAAAACTCTTCTCCATGGCTGGACCCCCAAATAATATTCCTTGATGTGCTAAGGGGTATCTAGAGAGTGGGATAGGTTTAATCACTACCCTAACCCTAACGCGTACCATAACCCTAACCCCTACCCTAACCCTAACACGTACCCTAATCCTAACCCGTACCCTAAACCGAGCCCTAACCCTAACACTAACCCTAACCCTAACCCTAACCCATACCCTACGCCGTACCCGAAGCCCTCCCCGAACCCGTACCCTAAGCCGTACCCTAAGCCTAACCCTAAGCCTAACCCTAACCCTAGGCTACCCTTGACTGCTTCTGCCTCCAATAGATTTCCTAAGCACTAGTGTTTTAAGGAACAGCTTAAAAAGAGAATCCTAATGTGATTTCTTTATAATGTGTGTGTTCCTTATATTATCTTAGTGTCTAAACTCTTCTCCATGGCTGGACACCCAAATAATATTCCTTTACATGCTAAGGGGTATCTAGAGAGAGGGATAGGTTTAATAACTACCCTAACCCTAACGCGTACCCTAACCCTAACCCCTAACCTAACCCTAACACGTACCCTAATCCTAACCCGTACCCTAAACCGAGCCCTAACCCTAACACAAACCCTAACCCTAACCCTAACCCATACCCTACGCCGTACCCGAAGCCCTCCCCTAACCCGTACCCTAAGCCGTACCCTAAGCCTAACCCTAAGCCTAACCCTAACCCTAGGCTACCCTTGACTGCTTCTGCCTCCAATAGATTTCCTAAGCACTGGTGTTTTAAGGAACAGCTTAAAAAGAGAATCCTAATGTGATTTCTTTATAATGGGTGTGTTCCTTATCTAATCCTAGTGTCTAAACTCTTCTCCATGGCTGGACCCCCAAATAATATTCCTTTATGTGCTAAGGGGTATCTAGAGAGTGGGATAGGTTTAATCACTAGCCTAACCCTAACGCGTACCCTAACCCTAACCCCTACCCTAACCCTAACACGTACCCTAATCCTAACCCGTACCCTAAACCGAGCCCTAACCCTAACACTAACCCTAACCCTAACACTAACCCATACCCTACGCCGTACCCGAAGCCCTCCCCGAACCCGTACCCTAATCCGTACCCTAAGCCTAACCCTAAGCCTAACCCTAACCCTAGGCTACCCTTCACTGCTTCTGCCTCCAATAGATTTCCTAAGCACTAGTGTTTTAAGGAACAGCTTATAAAGATAATCCTAATGTGATTTCTTTATATTGTGTGTGTTCCTTATATTATCTTAGTGTCTAAACTCTTCTCCATGGCTGGACCCCCAAATAATATTCCTTTACGTGCTAAGGGGTATCTAGAAAGTGGGATAGGTTTAATAACTACCCTAACCCTAACGCGTACCCTAACCCTAACCCCTACCATAACCCTCACACGTACCCTAATCCTAACCCGTACCCTAAACCGAGCCCTAACCCTAACACTAACCCTAACCCTAACCCTAACCCATACCCTACGCCGTACCCGAACCCCTCCCCGAACCCGTACCCTAAGCCGTACCCTAAGCTTAACCCTAAGCCTAACCCTAACCCTAGGCTACCCTTGACTGCTTCTGCCTCCAATATATTTCCTAAGCACTAGAGTTTTAAGGAACAGCTTAAAAAGAGATTCCTAATGTGATTTCTTTATAATGGGTGTGTTCCTTATCTGATCCTAGTGTCTAAACTCTTCTCCATGGCTGGACCCCCAAATAATATTCCTTTACGTGCTAAGGGGTATCTAGAGAGTGGGATATGTTTAATAACTACCCTAACCCTAACGCGTACCCTAACGCTAACCGCTACCCTAACCCTAACAGGTACCCTAATCCTAACCCGTACCCTAAACCGAGCCCTAACCCTAACACTAACCCTAACACTAACCCTAACCCATACCCTACGCCGTACCCGAAGCCCTCCCCGAAACCGTACCCTAAGCCGTACCCTAAGCCTAAACCTAAGCCTAACCCTAACCCTAGGCTACCCTTGACTGCTTCTGCCTCCAATAGATTTCCTAAGCACTAGTGTTTTAAGGAACAGCTTAAAAAGAGAATCCTAATGTGATTTCTTTATAATGGGTGTGTTCCTTATCTAATCCTAGTGTCAAAACTCTTCTCCATGGCTGGACCCCCAAATAATATTCCTTTATGTGCTAAGGGGTATCTAGAGAGTGGGATAGGTTTAATCACTACCCTAACCCTAACGCGTACCATAACCCTAACCCCTACCCTAACCCTAACACGTACCCTAATCCTAACCCGTACCCTAAACCGAGCCCTAACCCTAACACTAACCCTAACCCTAACCCTAACCCATACCCTACGCCGTACCCGAAGCCCTCCCCGAACCCGTACCCTAAGCCGTACCCTAAGCCTAACCCTAAGCCTAACCCTAACCCTAGGCTACCCTTGACTGCTTCTGCCTCCAATAGATTTCCTAAGCACTAGTGTTTTAAGGAACAGCTTAAAAAGAGAATCCTAATGTGATTTCTTTATAATGTGTGTGTTCCTTATATTATCTTAGTGTCTAAACTCTTCTCCATGGCTGGACACCCAAATAATATTCCTTTACGTGCTAAGGGGTATCTAGAGAGAGGGATAGGTTTAATAACTACCCTAACCCTAACGCGTACCCTAACCCTAACCCCTAACCTAACCCTAACACGTACCCTAATCCTAACCCGTACCCTAAACCGAGCCCTAACCCTAACACAAACCCTAACCCTAACCCTAACCCATACCCTACGCCGTACCCGAAGCCCTCCCCTAACCCGTACCCTAAGCCGTACCCTAAGCCTAACCCTAAGCCTAACCCTAACCCTAGGCTACCCTTGACTGCTTCTGCCTCCAATAGATTTCCTAAGCACTAGTGTTTTAAGGAACAGCTTAAAAGAGAATCCTAATGTGATTTCTTTATAATGGGTGTGTTCCTTATCTTATCCTAGTGTCTAAACACTTCTCCATGGCTGGACCCCCAAATAATATTCCTTTACGTGCTAAGGGGTATCTAGAGAGAGGGATAGGTTTAATAACTACCCTAACCCTAACGCGTACCCTAACCCTAACCCCTAACCTAACCCTAACACGTACCCTAATCCTAACCCGTACCCTAAACCGAGCCCTAACCCTAACACAAACCCTAACCCATACCCTACGCCGTACCCGAAGCCCTCCCCTAACCCGTACCCTAAGCCGTACCCTAAGCCTAACCCTAAGCCTAACCCTAACCCTAGGCTACCCTTGACTGCTTCTGCCTCCAATAGATTTCCTAAGCACTAGTGTTTTAAGGAACAGCTTAAAAGAGAATCCTAATGTGACTTCTTTATAATGGGTGTGTTCCTTATCTTATCCTAGTGTCTAAACACTTCTCCATGGCTGGACCCCCAAATAATATTCCTTTACGTGCTAAGGGGTAACTAGAGAGTGGGATAGGTTTAATAACTACCCTAACGCTAACGCGTACCCTAACGCTAACCCCTACCCTAACCCTAACACGTACCCTAATCCTAACCCGTAACCTAAACCGAGCCCTAACCCTAACACTAACCCTAACCCTAACCCTAAACCATACCCTACGCCGTACCCGAAGCCTTCCCCGAACCCGTACCCTAAGCCGTACCCTAAGCCTAACCCTAAGCCTAACCCTAAACCTAGGCTACCCTTGACTGCTTCTGCCTCCAATAGATTTCCTAAGCACTGGTGTTTTAAGGAACAGCTTAAAAAGAGAATCCTAATGTGATTTCTTTATAATGGGTGTGTTCCTTATCTAATCCTAGTGTCTAAACTCTTCTCCATGGCTGGACCCCCAAATAATATTCCTTTATGTGCTAAGGGGTATCTAGAGAGTGGGATAGGTTTAATCACTAGCCTAACCCTAACGCGTACCCTAACCCTAACCCCTACCCTAACCCTAACACGTACCCTAATCCTAACCCGTACCCTAAACCGAGCCCTAACCCTAACACTAACCCTAACCCTAACACTAACCCATACCCTACGCCGTACCCAAAGCCCTCCCCGAACCCGTACCCTAATCCGTACCCTAAGCCTAACCCTAAGCCTAACCCTAACCCTAGGCTACCCTTCACTGCTTCTGCCTCCAATAGATTTCCTAAGCACTAGTGTTTTAAGGAACAGCTTATAAAGATAATCCTAATGTGATTTCTTTATATTGTGTGTGTTCCTTATATTATCTTAGTGTCTAAACTCTTCTCCATGGCTGGACCCCCAAATAATATTCCTTTACGTGCTAAGGGGTATCTAGAAAGTGGGATAGGTTTAATAACTACCCTAACCCTAACGCGTACCCTAACCCTAACCCCTACCATAACCCTCACACGTACCCTAATCCTAACCCGTACCCTAAACCGAGCCCTAACCCTAACACTAACCCTAACCCTAACCCTAACCCATACCCTACGCCGTACCCGAACCCCTCCCCGAACCCGTACCCTAAGCCGTACCCTAAGCTTAACCCTAAGCCTAACCCTAACCCTAGGCTACCCTTGACTGCTTCTGCCTCCAATATATTTCCTAAGCACTAGAGTTTTAAGGAACAGCTTAAAAAGAGATTCCTAATGTGATTTCTTTATAATGGGTGTGTTCCTTATCTGATCCTAGTGTCTAAACTCTTCTCCATGGCTGGACCCCCAAATAATATTCCTTTACGTGCTAAGGGGTATCTAGAGAGTGGGATATGTTTAATAACTACCCTAACCCTAACGCGTACCCTAACGCTAACCGCTACCCTAACCCTAACAGGTACCCTAATCCTAACCCGTACCCTAAACCGAGCCCTAACCCTAACACTAACCCTAACACTAACCCTAACCCATACCCTACGCCGTACCCGAAGCCCTCCCCGAAACCGTACCCTAAGCCGTACCCTAAGCCTAAACCTAAGCCTAACCCTAACCCTAGGCTACCCTTGACTGCTTCTGCCTCCAATAGATTTCCTAAGCACTAGTGTTTTAAGGAACAGCTTAAAAAGAGAATCCTAATGTGATTTCTTTATAATGGGTGTGTTCCTTATCTAATCCTAGTGTCAAAACTCTTCTCCATGGCTGGACCCCCAAATAATATTCCTTTATGTGCTAAGGGGTATCTAGAGAGTGGGATAGGTTTAATCACTACCCTAACCCTAACGCGTACCATAACCCTAACCCCTACCCTAACCCTAACACGTACCCTAATCCTAACCCGTACCCTAAACCGAGCCCTAACCCTAACACTAACCCTAACCCTAACCCTAACCCATACCCTACGCCGTACCCGAAGCCCTCCCCGAACCCGTACCCTAAGCCGTACCCTAAGCCTAACCCTAAGCCTAACCCTAACCCTAGGCTACCCTTGACTGCTTCTGCCTCCAATAGATTTCCTAAGCACTAGTGTTTTAAGGAACAGCTTAAAAAGAGAATCCTAATGTGATTTCTTTATAATGTGTGTGTTCCTTATATTATCTTAGTGTCTAAACTCTTCTCCATGGCTGGACACCCAAATAATATTCCTTTACGTGCTAAGGGGTATCTAGAGAGAGGGATAGGTTTAATAACTACCCTAACCCTAACGCGTACCCTAACCCTAACCCCTAACCTAACCCTAACACGTACCCTAATCCTAACCCGTACCCTAAACCGAGCCCTAACCCTAACACAAACCCTAACCCTAACCCTAACCCATACCCTACGCCGTACCCGAAGCCCTCCCCTAACCCGTACCCTAAGCCGTACCCTAAGCCTAACCCTAAGCCTAACCCTAACCCTAGGCTACCCTTGACTGCTTCTGCCTCCAATAGATTTCCTAAGCACTAGTGTTTTAAGGAACAGCTTAAAAGAGAATCCTAATGTGATTTCTTTATAATGGGTGTGTTCCTTATCTTATCCTAGTGTCTAAACACTTCTCCATGGCTGGACCCCCAAATAATATTCCTTTACGTGCTAAGGGGTATCTAGAGAGAGGGATAGGTTTAATAACTACCCTAACCCTAACGCGTACCCTAACCCTAACCCCTAACCTAACCCTAACACGTACCCTAATCCTAACCCGTACCCTAAACCGAGCCCTAACCCTAACACAAACCCTAACCCTAACCCTAACCCATACCCTACGCCGTACCCGAAGCCCTCCCCTAACCCGTACCCTAAGCCGTACCCTAAGCCTAACCCTAAGCCTAACCCTAACCCTAGGCTACCCTTGACTGCTTCTGCCTCCAATAGATTTCCTAAGCACTAGTGTTTTAAGGAACAGCTTAAAAGAGAATCCTAATGTGACTTCTTTATAATGGGTGTGTTCCTTATCTTATCCTAGTGTCTAAACACTTCTCCATGGCTGGACCCCCAAATAATATTCCTTTACGTGCTAAGGGGTAACTAGAGAGTGGGATAGGTTTAATAACTACCCTAACGCTAACGCGTACCCTAACGCTAACCCCTACCCTAACCCTAACACGTACCCTAATCCTAACCCGTAACCTAAACCGAGCCCTAACCCTAACACTAACCCTAACCCTAACCCTAAACCATACCCTACGCCGTACCCGAAGCCTTCCCCGAACCCGTACCCTAAGCCGTACCCTAAGCCTAACCCTAAGCCTAACCCTAACCCTAGGCTACCCTTGACTGCTTCTGCCTCCAATAGATTTCCTAAGCACTGGTGTTTTAAGGAACAGCTTAAAAAGAGAATCCTAATGTGATTTCTTTATAATGGGTGTGTTCCTTATCTAATCCTAGTGTCTAAACTCTTCTCCATGGCTGGACCCCCAAATAATATTCCTTTATGTGCTAAGGGGTATCTAGAGAGTGGGATAGGTTTAATCACTAGCCTAACCCTAACGCGTACCCTAACCCTAACCCCTACCCTAACCCTAACACGTACCCTAATCCTAACCCGTACCCTAAACCGAGCCCTAACCCTAACACTAACCCTAACCCTAACACTAACCCATACCCTACGCCGTACCCGAAGCCCTCCCCGAACCCGTACCCTAATCCGTACCCTAAGCCTAACCCTAAGCCTAACCCTAACCCTAGGCTACCCTTCACTGCTTCTGCCTCCAATAGATTTCCTAAGCACTAGTGTTTTAAGGAACAGCTTATAAAGATAATCCTAATGTGATTTCTTTATATTGTGTGTGTTCCTTATATTATCTTAGTGTCTAAACTCTTCTCCATGGCTGGACCCCCAAATAATATTCCTTTACGTGCTAAGGGGTATCTAGAAAGTGGGATAGGTTTAATAACTACCCTAACCCTAACGCGTACCCTAACCCTAACCCCTACCATAACCCTCACACGTACCCTAATCCTAACCCGTACCCTAAACCGAGCCCTAACCCTAACACTAACCCTAACCCTAACCCTAACCCATACCCTACGCCGTACCCGAACCCCTCCCCGAACCCGTACCCTAAGCCGTACCCTAAGCTTAACCCTAAGCCTAACCCTAACCCTAGGCTACCCTTGACTGCTTCTGCCTCCAATATATTTCCTAAGCACTAGAGTTTTAAGGAACAGCTTAAAAAGAGATTCCTAATGTGATTTCTTTATAATGGGTGTGTTCCTTATCTGATCCTAGTGTCTAAACTCTTCTCCATGGCTGGACCCCCAAATAATATTCCTTTACGTGCTAAGGGGTATCTAGAGAGTGGGATATGTTTAATAACTACCCTAACCCTAACGCGTACCCTAACGCTAACCGCTACCCTAACCCTAACAGGTACCCTAATCCTAACCCGTACCCTAAACCGAGCCCTAACCCTAACACTAACCCTAACACTAACCCTAACCCATACCCTACGCCGTACCCGAAGCCCTCCCCGAAACCGTACCCTAAGCCGTACCCTAAGCCTAAACCTAAGCCTAACCCTAACCCTAGGCTACCCTTGACTGCTTCTGCCTCCAATAGATTTCCTAAGCACTAGTGTTTTAAGGAACAGCTTAAAAAGAGAATCCTAATGTGATTTCTTTATAATGGGTGTGTTCCTTATCTAATCCTAGTGTCAAAACTCTTCTCCATGGCTGGACCCCCAAATAATATTCCTTTATGTGCTAAGGGGTATCTAGAGAGTGGGATAGGTTTAATCACTACCCTAACCCTAACGCGTACCATAACCCTAACCCCTACCCTAACCCTAACACGTACCCTAATCCTAACCCGTACCCTAAACCGAGCCCTAACCCTAACACTAACCCTAACCCTAACCCTAACCCATACCCTACGCCGTACCCGAAGCCCTCCCCGAACCCGTACCCTAAGCCGTACCCTAAGCCTAACCCTAAGCCTAACCCTAACCCTAGGCTACCCTTGACTGCTTCTGCCTCCAATAGATTTCCTAAGCACTAGTGTTTTAAGGAACAGCTTAAAAAGAGAATCCTAATGTGATTTCTTTATAATGTGTGTGTTCCTTATATTATCTTAGTGTCTAAACTCTTCTCCATGGCTGGACACCCAAATAATATTCCTTTACGTGCTAAGGGGTATCTAGAGAGAGGGATAGGTTTAATAACTACCCTAACCCTAACGCGTACCCTAACCCTAACCCCTAACCTAACCCTAACACGTACCCTAATCCTAACCCGTATCCTAAACCGAGCCCTAACCCTAACACAAACCCTAACCCTAACCCTAACCCATACCCTACGCCGTACCCGAAGCCCTCCCCTAACCCGTACCCTAAGCCGTACCCTAAGCCTAACCCTAAGCCTAACCCTAACCCTAGGCTACCCTTGACTGCTTCTGCCTCCAATAGATTTCCTAAGCACTAGTGTTTTAAGGAACAGCTTAAAAGAGAATCCTAATGTGATTTCTTTATAATGGGTGTGTTCCTTATCTTATCCTAGTGTCTAAACACTTCTCCATGGCTGGACCCCCAAATAATATTCCTTTACGTGCTAAGGGGTATCTAGAGAGAGGGATAGGTTTAATAACTACCCTAACCCTAACGCGTACCCTAACCCTAACCCCTAACCTAACCCTAACACGTACCCTAATCCTAACCCGTACCCTAAACCGAGCCCTAACCCTAACACAAACCCTAACCCTAACCCTAACCCATACCCTACGCCGTACCCGAAGCCCTCCCCTAACCCGTACCCTAAGCCGTACCCTAAGCCTAACCCTAAGCCTAACCCTAACCCTAGGCTACCCTTGACTGCTTCTGCCTCCAATAGATTTCCTAAGCACTAGTGTTTTAAGGAACAGCTTAAAAGAGAATCCTAATGTGATTTCTTTATAATGGGTGTGTTCCTTATCTTATCCTAGTGTCTAAACACTTCTCCATGGCTGGACCCCCAAATAATATTCCTTTACGTGCTAAGGGGTAACTAGAGAGTGGGATAGGTTTAATAACTACCCTAACGCTAACGCGTACCCTAACGCTAACCCCTACCCTAACCCTAACACGTACCCTAATCCTAACCCGTAACCTAAACCGAGCCCTAACCCTAACACTAACCCTAACCCTAACCCTAAACCATACCCTACGCCGTACCCGAAGCCTTCCCCGAACCCGTACCCTAAGCCGTACCCTAAGCCTAACCCTAAGCCTAACCCTAACCCTAGGCTACCCTTGACTGCTTCTGCCTCCAATAGATTTCCTAAGCACTGGTGTTTTAAGGAACAGCTTAAAAAGAGAATCCTAATGTGATTTCTTTATAATGGGTGTGTTCCTTATCTAATCCTAGTGTCTAAACTCTTCTCCATGGCTGGACCCCCAAATAATATTCCTTTATGTGCTAAGGGGTATCTAGAGAGTGGGATAGGTTTAATCACTAGCCTAACCCTAACGCGTACCCTAACCCTAACCCCTACCCTAACCCTAACACGTACCCTAATCCTAACCCGTACCCTAAACCGAGCCCTAACCCTAACACTAACCCTAACCCTAACACTAACCCATACCCTACGCCGTACCCGAAGCCCTCCCCGAACCCGTACCCTAATCCGTACCCTAAGCCTAACCCTAAGCCTAACCCTAACCCTAGGCTACCCTTCACTGCTTCTGCCTCCAATAGATTTCCTAAGCACTAGTGTTTTAAGGAACAGCTTATAAAGATAATCCTAATGTGATTTCTTTATATTGTGTGTGTTCCTTATATTATCTTAGTGTCTAAACTCTTCTCCATGGCTGGACCCCCAAATAATATTCCTTTACGTGCTAAGGGGTATCTAGAAAGTGGGATAGGTTTAATAACTACCCTAACCCTAACGCGTACCCTAACCCTAACCCCTACCATAACCCTCACACGTACCCTAATCCTAACCCGTACCCTAAACCGAGCCCTAACCCTAACACTAACCCTAACCCTAACCCTAACCCATACCCTACGCCGTACCCGAACCCCTCCCCGAACCCGTACCCTAAGCCGTACCCTAAGCTTAACCCTAAGCCTAACCCTAGCCCTAGGCTACCCTTGACTGCTTCTGCCTCCAATATATTTCCTAAGCACTAGAGTTTTAAGGAACAGCTTAAAAAGAGATTCCTAATGTGATTTCTTTATAATGGGTGTGTTCCTTATCTGATCCTAGTGTCTAAACTCTTCTCCATGGCTGGACCCCCAAATAATATTCCTTTACGTGCTAAGGGGTATCTAGAGAGTGGGATATGTTTAATAACTACCCTAACCCTAACGCGTACCCTAACGCTAACCGCTACCCTAACCCTAACAGGTACCCTAATCCTAACCCGTACCCTAAACCGAGCCCTAACCCTAACACTAACCCTAACACTAACCCTAACCCATACCCTACGCCGTACCCGAAGCCCTCCCCGAAACCGTACCCTAAGCCGTACCCTAAGCCTAAACCTAAGCCTAACCCTAACCCTAGGCTACCCTTGACTGCTTCTGCCTCCAATAGATTTCCTAAGCACTAGTGTTTTAAGGAACAGCTTAAAAAGAGAATCCTAATGTGATTTCTTTATAATGGGTGTGTTCCTTATCTAATCCTAGTGTCAAAACTCTTCTCCATGGCTGGACCCCCAAATAATATTCCTTTATGTGCTAAGGGGTATCTAGAGAGTGGGATAGGTTTAATCACTACCCTAACCCTAACGCGTACCATAACCCTAACCCCTACCCTAACCCTAACACGTACCCTAATCCTAACCCGTACCCTAAACCGAGCCCTAACCCTAACACTAACCCTAACCCTAACCCTAACCCATACCCTACGCCGTACCCGAAGCCCTCCCCGAACCCGTACCCTAAGCCGTACCCTAAGCCTAACCCTAAGCCTAACCCTAACCCTAGGCTACCCTTGACTGCTTCTGCCTCCAATAGATTTCCTAAGCACTAGTGTTTTAAGGAACAGCTTAAAAAGAGAATCCTAATGTGATTTCTTTATAATGTGTGTGTTCCTTATATTATCTTAGTGTCTAAACTCTTCTCCATGGCTGGACACCCAAATAATATTCCTTTACGTGCTAAGGGGTATCTAGAGAGAGGGATAGGTTTAATAACTACCCTAACCCTAACGCGTACCCTAACCCTAACCCCTAACCTAACCCTAACACGTACCCTAATCCTAACCCGTACCCTAAACCGAGCCCTAACCCTAACACAAACCCTAACCCTAACCCTAACCCATACCCTACGCCGTACCCGAAGCCCTCCCCTAACCCGTACCCTAAGCCGTACCCTAAGCCTAACCCTAAGCCTAACCCTAACCCTAGGCTACCCTTGACTGCTTCTGCCTCCAATAGATTTCCTAAGCACTAGTGTTTTAAGGAACAGCTTAAAAGAGAATCCTAATGTGATTTCTTTATAATGGGTGTGTTCCTTATCTTATCCTAGTGTCTAAACACTTCTCCATGGCTGGACCCCCAAATAATATTCCTTTACGTGCTAAGGGGTATCTAGAGAGAGGGATAGGTTTAATAACTACCCTAACCCTAACGCGTACCCTAACCCTAACCCCTAACCTAACCCTAACACGTACCCTAATCCTAACCCGTACCCTAAACCGAGCCCTAACCCTAACACAAACCCTAACCCTAACCCTAACCCATACCCTACGCCGTACCCGAAGCCCTCCCCTAACCCGTACCCTAAGCCGTACCCTAAGCCTAACCCTAAGCCTAACCCTAACCCTAGGCTACCCTTGACTGCTTCTGCCTCCAATAGATTTCCTAAGCACTAGTGTTTTAAGGAACAGCTTAAAAGAGAATCCTAATGTGATTTCTTTATAATGGGTGTGTTCCTTATCTTATCCTAGTGTCTAAACACTTCTCCATGGCTGGACCCCCAAATAATATTCCTTTACGTGCTAAGGGGTAACTAGAGAGTGGGATAGGTTTAATAACTACCCTAACGCTAACGCGTACCCTAACGCTAACCCCTACCCTAACCCTAACACGTACCCTAATCCTAACCCGTAACCTAAACCGAGCCCTAACCCTAACACTAACCCTAACCCTAACCCTAAACCATACCCTACGCCGTACCCGAAGCCTTCCCCGAACCCGTACCCTAAGCCGTACCCTAAGCCTAACCCTAAGCCTAACCCTAACCCTAGGCTACCCTTGACTGCTTCTGCCTCCAATAGATTTCCTAAGCACTGGTGTTTTAAGGAACAGCTTAAAAAGAGAATCCTAATGTGATTTCTTTATAATGGGTGTGTTCCTTATCTAATCCTAGTGTCTAAACTCTTCTCCATGGCTGGACCCCCAAATAATATTCCTTTATGTGCTAAGGGGTATCTAGAGAGTGGGATAGGTTTAATCACTAGCCTAACCCTAACGCGTACCCTAACCCTAACCCCTACCCTAACCCTAACACGTACCCTAATCCTAACCCGTACCCTAAACCGAGCCCTAACCCTAACACTAACCCTAACCCTAACACTAACCCATACCCTACGCCGTACCCGAAGCCCTCCCCGAACCCGTACCCTAATCCGTACCCTAAGCCTAACCCTAAGCCTAACCCTAACCCTAGGCTACCCTTCACTGCTTCTGCCTCCAATAGATTTCCTAAGCACTAGTGTTTTAAGGAACAGCTTATAAAGATAATCCTAATGTGATTTCTTTATATTGTGTGTGTTCCTTATATTATCTTAGTGTCTAAACTCTTCTCCATGGCTGGACCCCCAAATAATATTCCTTTACGTGCTAAGGGGTATCTAGAAAGTGGGATAGGTTTAATAACTACCCTAACCCTAACGCGTACCCTAACCCTAACCCCTACCATAACCCTCACACGTACCCTAATCCTAACCCGTACCCTAAACCGAGCCCTAACCCTAACACTAACCCTAACCCTAACCCTAACCCATACCCTACGCCGTACCCGAACCCCTCCCCGAACCCGTACCCTAAGCCGTACCCTAAGCTTAACCCTAAGCCTAACCCTAACCCTAGGCTACCCTTGACTGCTTCTGCCTCCAATATATTTCCTAAGCACTAGAGTTTTAAGGAACAGCTTAAAAAGAGATTCCTAATGTGATTTCTTTATAATGGGTGTGTTCCTTATCTGATCCTAGTGTCTAAACTCTTCTCCATGGCTGGACCCCCAAATAATATTCCTTTACGTGCTAAGGGGTATCTAGAGAGTGGGATATGTTTAATAACTACCCTAACCCTAACGCGTACCCTAACGCTAACCGCTACCCTAACCCTAACAGGTACCCTAATCCTAACCCGTACCCTAAACCGAGCCCTAACCCTAACACTAACCCTAACACTAACCCTAACCCATACCCTACGCCGTACCCGAAGCCCTCCCCGAAACCGTACCCTAAGCCGTACCCTAAGCCTAAACCTAAGCCTAACCCTAACCCTAGGCTACCCTTGACTGCTTCTGCCTCCAATAGATTTCCTAAGCACTAGTGTTTTAAGGAACAGCTTAAAAAGAGAATCCTAATGTGATTTCTTTATAATGGGTGTGTTCCTTATCTAATCCTAGTGTCAAAACTCTTCTCCATGGCTGGACCCCCAAATAATATTCCTTTATGTGCTAAGGGGTATCTAGAGAGTGGGATAGGTTTAATCACTACCCTAACCCTAACGCGTACCATAACCCTAACCCCTACCCTAACCCTAACACGTACCCTAATCCTAACCCGTACCCTAAACCGAGCCCTAACCCTAACACTAACCCTAACCCTAACCCTAACCCATACCCTACGCCGTACCCGAAGCCCTCCCCGAACCCGTACCCTAAGCCGTACCCTAAGCCTAACCCTAAGCCTAACCCTAACCCTAGGCTACCCTTGACTGCTTCTGCCTCCAATAGATTTCCTAAGCACTAGTGTTTTAAGGAACAGCTTAAAAAGAGAATCCTAATGTGATTTCTTTATAATGTGTGTGTTCCTTATATTATCTTAGTGTCTAAACTCTTCTCCATGGCTGGACACCCAAATAATATTCCTTTACGTGCTAAGGGGTATCTAGAGAGAGGGATAGGTTTAATAACTACCCTAACCCTAACGCGTACCCTAACCCTAACCCCTAACCTAACCCTAACACGTACCCTAATCCTAACCCGTACCCTAAACCGAGCCCTAACCCTAACACAAACCCTAACCCTAACCCTAACCCATACCCTACGCCGTACCCGAAGCCCTCCCCTAACCCGTACCCTAAGCCGTACCCTAAGCCTAACCCTAAGCCTAACCCTAACCCTAGGCTACCCTTGACTGCTTCTGCCTCCAATAGATTTCCTAAGCACTAGTGTTTTAAGGAACAGCTTAAAAGAGAATCCTAATGTGATTTCTTTATAATGGGTGTGTTCCTTATCTTATCCTAGTGTCTAAACACTTCTCCATGGCTGGACCCCCAAATAATATTCCTTTACGTGCTAAGGGGTATCTAGAGAGAGGGATAGGTTTAATAACTACCCTAACCCTAACGCGTACCCTAACCCTAACCCCTAACCTAACCCTAACACGTACCCTAATCCTAACCCGTACCCTAAACCGAGCCCTAACCCTAACACAAACCCTAACCCTAACCCTAACCCATACCCTACGCCGTACCCGAAGCCCTCCCCTAACCCGTACCCTAAGCCGTACCCTAAGCCTAACCCTAAGCCTAACCCTAACCCTAGGCTACCCTTGACTGCTTCTGCCTCCAATAGATTTCCTAAGCACTAGTGTTTTAAGGAACAGCTTAAAAGAGAATCCTAATGTGATTTCTTTATAATGGGTGTGTTCCTTATCTTATCCTAGTGTCTAAACACTTCTCCATGGCTGGACCCCCAAATAATATTCCTTTACGTGCTAAGGGGTAACTAGAGAGTGGGATAGGTTTAATAACTACCCTAACGCTAACGCGTACCCTAACGCTAACCCCTACCCTAACCCTAACACGTACCCTAATCCTAACCCGTAACCTAAACCGAGCCCTAACCCTAACACTAACCCTAACCCTAACCCTAAACCATACCCTACGCCGTACCCGAAGCCTTCCCCGAACCCGTACCCTAAGCCGTACCCTAAGCCTAACCCTAAGCCTAACCCTAACCCTAGGCTACCCTTGACTGCTTCTGCCTCCAATAGATTTCCTAAGCACTGGTGTTTTAAGGAACAGCTTAAAAAGAGAATCCTAATGTGATTTCTTTATAATGGGTGTGTTCCTTATCTAATCCTAGTGTCTAAACTCTTCTCCATGGCTGGACCCCCAAATAATATTCCTTTATGTGCTAAGGGGTATCTAGAGAGTGGGATAGGTTTAATCACTAGCCTAACCCTAACGCGTACCCTAACCCTAACCCCTACCCTAACCCTAACACGTACCCTAATCCTAACCCGTACCCTAAACCGAGCCCTAACCCTAACACTAACCCTAACCCTAACCCTAACCCATACCCTACGCCGTACCCGAAGCCCTCCCCGAACCCGTACCCTAATCCGTACCCTAAGCCTAACCCTAAGCCTAACCCTAACCCTAGGCTACCCTTCACTGCTTCTGCCTCCAATAGATTTCCTAAGCACTAGTGTTTTAAGGAACAGCTTATAAAGATAATCCTAATGTGATTTCTTTATATTGTGTGTGTTCCTTATATTATCTTAGTGTCTAAACTCTTCTCCATGGCTGGACCCCCAAATAATATTCCTTTACGTGCTAAGGGGTATCTAGAAAGTGGGATAGGTTTAATAACTACCCTAACCCTAACGCGTACCCTAACCCTAACCCCTACCATAACCCTCACACGTACCCTAATCCTAACCCGTACCCTAAACCGAGCCCTAACCCTAACACTAACCCTAACCCATACCCTACGCCGTACCCGAACCCCTCCCCGAACCCGTACCCTAAGCCGTACCCTAAGCTTAACCCTAAGCCTAACCCTAACCCTAGGCTACCCTTGACTGCTTCTGCCTCCAATATATTTCCTAAGCACTAGAGTTTTAAGGAACAGCTTAAAAAGAGATTCCTAATGTGATTTCTTTATAATGGGTGTGTTCCTTATCTGATCCTAGTGTCTAAACTCTTCTCCATGGCTGGACCCCCAAATAATATTCCTTTACGTGCTAAGGGGTATCTAGAGAGTGGGATATGTTTAATAACTACCCTAACCCTAACGCGTACCCTAACGCTAACCGCTACCCTAACCCTAACAGGTACCCTAATCCTAACCCGTACCCTAAACCGAGCCCTAACCCTAACACTAACCCTAACACTAACCCTAACCCATACCCTACGCCGTACCCGAAGCCCTCCCCGAAACCGTACCCTAAGCCGTACCCTAAGCCTAAACCTAAGCCTAACCCTAACCCTAGGCTACCCTTGACTGCTTCTGCCTCCAATAGATTTCCTAAGCACTAGTGTTTTAAGGAACAGCTTAAAAAGAGAATCCTAATGTGATTTCTTTATAATGGGTGTGTTCCTTATCTAATCCTAGTGTCAAAACTCTTCTCCATGGCTGGACCCCCAAATAATATTCCTTTATGTGCTAAGGGGTATCTAGAGAGTGGGATAGGTTTAATCACTACCCTAACCCTAACGCGTACCATAACCCTAACCCCTACCCTAACCCTAACACGTACCCTAATCCTAACCCGTACCCTAAACCGAGCCCTAACCCTAACACTAACCCTAACCCTAACCCTAACCCATACCCTACGCCGTACCCGAAGCCCTCCCCGAACCCGTACCCTAAGCCGTACCCTAAGCCTAACCCTAAGCCTAACCCTAACCCTAGGCTACCCTTGACTGCTTCTGCCTCCAATAGATTTCCTAAGCACTAGTGTTTTAAGGAACAGCTTAAAAAGAGAATCCTAATGTGATTTCTTTATAATGTGTGTCTTCCTTATATTATCTTAGTGTCTAAACTCTTCTCCATGGCTGGACACCCAAATAATATTCCTTTACGTGCTAAGGGGTATCTAGAGAGAGGGATAGGTTTAATAACTACCCTAACCCTAACGCGTACCCTAACCCTAACCCCTAACCTAACCCTAACACGTACCCTAATCCTAACCCGTACCCTAAACCGAGCCCTAACCCTAACACAAACCCTAACCCTAACCCTAACCCATACCCTACGCCGTACCCGAAGCCCTCCCCTAACCCGTACCCTAAGCCGTACCCTAAGCCTAACCCTAAGCCTAACCCTAACCCTAGGCTACCCTTGACTGCTTCTGCCTCCAATAGATTTCCTAAGCACTAGTGTTTTAAGGAACAGCTTAAAAGAGAATCCTAATGTGATTTTTTTATAATGGGTGTGTTCCTTATCTTATCCTAGTGTCTAAACACTTCTCCATGGCTGGACCCCCAAATAATATTCCTTTACGTGCTAAGGGGTAACTAGAGAGTGGGATAGGTTTAATAACTACCCTAACGCTAACGCGTACCCTAACGCTAACCCCTACCCTAACCCTAACACGTACCCTAATCCTAACCCGTAACCTAAACCGAGCCCTAACCCTAACACTAACCCTAACCCTAACCCTAAACCATACCCTACGCCGTACCCGAAGCCTTCCCCGAACCCGTACCCTAAGCCGTACCCTAAGCCTAACCCTAAGCCTAACCCTAACCCTAGGCTACCCTTGACTGCTTCTGCCTCCAATAGATTTCCTAAGCACTGGTGTTTTAAGGAACAGCTTAAAAAGAGAATCCTAATGTGATTTCTTTATAATGGGTGTGTTCCTTATCTAATCCTAGTGTCTAAACTCTTCTCCATGGCTGGACCCCCAAATAATATTCCTTTATGTGCTAAGGGGTATCTAGAGAGTGGGATAGGTTTAATCACTAGCCTAACCCTAACGCGTACCCTAACCCTAACCCCTACCCTAACCCTAACACGTACCCTAATCCTAACCCGTACCCTAAACCGAGCCCTAACCCTAACACTAACCCTAACCCTAACACTAACCCATACCCTACGCCGTACCCGAAGCCCTCCCCGAACCCGTACCCTAATCCGTACCCTAAGCCTAACCCTAAGCCTAACCCTAACCCTAGGCTACCCTTCACTGCTTCTGCCTCCAATAGATTTCCTAAGCACTAGTGTTTTAAGGAACAGCTTATAAAGATAATCCTAATGTGATTTCTTTATATTGTGTGTGTTCCTTATATTATCTTAGTGTCTAAACTCTTCTCCATGGCTGGACCCCCAAATAATATTCCTTTACGTGCTAAGGGGTATCTAGAAAGTGGGATAGGTTTAATAACTACGCTAACCCTAACGCGTACCCTAACCCTAACCCCTACCATAACCCTCACACGTACCCTAATCCTAACCCGTACCCTAAACCGAGCCCTAACCCTAACACTAACCCTAACCCTAACCCTAACCCATACCCTACGCCGTACCCGAACCCCTCCCCGAACCCGTACCCTAAGCCGTACCCTAAGCTTAACCCTAAGCCTAACCCTAACCCTAGGCTACCCTTGACTGCTTCTGCCTCCAATATATTTCCTAAGCACTAGAGTTTTAAGGAACAGCTTAAAAAGAGAATCCTAATGTGATTTCTTTATAATGTGTGTCTTCCTTATATTATCTTAGTGTCTAAACTCTTCTCCATGGCTGGACACCCAAATAATATTCCTTTACGTGCTAAGGGGTATCTAGAGAGAGGGATAGGTTTAATAACTACCCTAACCCTAACGCGTACCCTAACCCTAACCCCTAACCTAACCCTAACACGTACCCTAATCCTAACCCGTACCCTAAACCGAGCCCTAACCCTAACACAAACCCTAACCCTAACCCTAACCCATACCCTACGCCGTACCCGAAGCCCTCCCCTAACCCGTACCCTAAGCCGTACCCTAAGCCTAACCCTAAGCCTAACCCTAACCCTAGGCTACCCTTGACTGCTTCTGCCTCCAATAGATTTCCTAAGCACTAGTGTTTTAAGGAACAGCTTAAAAGAGAATCCTAATGTGATTTTTTTATAATGGGTGTGTTCCTTATCTTATCCTAGTGTCTAAACACTTCTCCATGGCTGGACCCCCAAATAATATTCCTTTACGTGCTAAGGGGTAACTAGAGAGTGGGATAGGTTTAATAACTACCCTAACGCTAACGCGTACCCTAACGCTAACCCCTACCCTAACCCTAACACGTACCCTAATCCTAACCCGTAACCTAAACCGAGCCCTAACCCTAACACTAACCCTAACCCTAACCCTAAACCATACCCTACGCCGTACCCGAAGCCTTCCCCGAACCCGTACCCTAAGCCGTACCCTAAGCCTAACCCTAAGCCTAACCCTAACCCTAGGCTACCCTTGACTGCTTCTGCCTCCAATAGATTTCCTAAGCACTGGTGTTTTAAGGAACAGCTTAAAAAGAGAATCCTAATGTGATTTCTTTATAATGGGTGTGTTCCTTATCTAATCCTAGTGTCTAAACTCTTCTCCATGGCTGGACCCCCAAATAATATTCCTTTATGTGCTAAGGGGTATCTAGAGAGTGGGATAGGTTTAATCACTAGCCTAACCCTAACGCGTACCCTAACCCTAACCCCTACCCTAACCCTAACACGTACCCTAATCCTAACCCGTACCCTAAACCGAGCCCTAACCCTAACACTAACCCTAACCCTAACACTAACCCATACCCTACGCCGTACCCGAAGCCCTCCCCGAACCCGTACCCTAATCCGTACCCTAAGCCTAACCCTAAGCCTAACCCTAACCCTAGGCTACCCTTCACTGCTTCTGCCTCCAATAGATTTCCTAAGCACTAGTGTTTTAAGGAACAGCTTATAAAGATAATCCTAATGTGATTTCTTTATATTGTGTGTGTTCCTTATATTATCTTAGTGTCTAAACTCTTCTCCATGGCTGGACCCCCAAATAATATTCCTTTACGTGCTAAGGGGTATCTAGAAAGTGGGATAGGTTTAATAACTACGCTAACCCTAACGCGTACCCTAACCCTAACCCCTACCATAACCCTCACACGTACCCTAATCCTAACCCGTACCCTAAACCGAGCCCTAACCCTAACACTAACCCTAACCCTAACCCTAACCCATACCCTACGCCGTACCCGAACCCCTCCCCGAACCCGTACCCTAAGCCGTACCCTAAGCTTAACCCTAAGCCTAACCCTAACCCTAGGCTACCCTTGACTGCTTCTGCCTCCAATATATTTCCTAAGCACTAGAGTTTTAAGGAACAGCTTAAAAAGAGATTCCTAATGTGATTTCTTTATAATGGGTGTGTTCCTTATCTGATCCTAGTGTCTAAACTCTTCTCCATGGCTGGACCCCCAAATAATATTCCTTTACGTGCTAAGGGGTAACTAGAGAGTGGGATAGGTTTAATAACTACCCTAACCCTAATGCGTACCCTAACGCTAACCGCTACCCTAACCCTAACAGGTACCCTAATCCTAACCCGTACCCTAAACCGAGCCCTAACCCTAACACTAACCCTAACCCTAACCCTAACCCATACCCTACGCCGTACCCGAAGCCCTCCCCGAAACCGTACCCTAAGCCGTACCCTAAGCCTAACCCTAAGCCTAACCCTAACCCTAGGCTACCCTTGACTGCTTCTGCCTCCAATAGATTTCCTAAGCACTGGTGTTTTAAGGAACAGCTTAAAAAGAGAATCCTAATGTGATTTCTTTATAATGGGTGTGTTCCTTATCTAATCCTAGTGTCTAAACTCTTCTCCATGGCTGGACCCCCAAATAATATTCCTTTATGTGCTAAGGGGTATCTAGAGAGTGGGATAGGTTTAATCACTACCCTAACCCTAACGCGTACCCTAACCCTAACCCCTACCCTAACCCTAACACGTACCCTAATCCTAACCCGTACCCTAAACCGAGCCCTAACTCTAACACTAACCCTAACCCTAACCCTAACCCATACCCTACGCCGTACCCGAAGCCCTCCCCGAACCCGTACCCTAATCCGTACCCTAAGCCTAACCCTAAGCCTAACCCTAACCCTAGGCTACCCTTCACTGCTTCTGCCTCCAATAGATTTCCTAAGCACTAGTGTTTTAAGGAACAGCTTAAAAAGATAATCCTAATGTGATTTCTTTATAATGGGTGTGTTCCTTATATTATCTTAGTGTCTAAAGTCTTCTCCATGGCTGGACCCCCAAATAATATTCCTTTACGTGCTAAGGGGTATCTAGAGAGTGGGATAGGTTTAATAACTACCCTAACCCTAACGCGTACCCTAACCCTAACCCCTAACCTAACCCTAACACGTACCCTAATCCTAACCCGTACCCTAAACCGAGCCCTAACCCTAACACTAACCCTAACCCTAACCCTAACCCATACCCTACGCCGTACCCGAAGCCCTCCCCGAAAACGTACCCTAAGCCGTACCCTAAGCCTAACCCTAAGCCTAACCCTAACCCTAGGCTACCCTTGACTGCTTCTGCCTCCAATAGATTTCCTAAGCACTAGTGTTTTAAGGAAAAGCTTAAAAAGAGAATCCTAATGTGATTTCTTTATAATGGGTGTGTTCCTTATCTTATCCTAGTGTCTAAACACTTCTCCATGGCTGGACCCCCACATAATATTCCTTTACGTGCTAAGGGGTAACTAGAGAGTGGGATAGGTTTAATAACTACCCTAACCCGAACGCGTACCCTAACGCTAACCCCTACCCTAACCCTAACATGTACCCTAATCCTAACCCGTAACCTAAACCGAGCCCTAACCCTAACACTAACCCTAACCCTAACCCTAACCCATACCCTACGCCGTACCCGAAGCCCTCCCCGAACCCGTACCCTAAGCAGTACCCTAAGCCTAACCCTAAGCCTAACACTAACCCTAGGCTACCCTTGACGGCTTCTGCCTCCAACAGATTTCCTAAGCACTAGTGTTTTAAGGAACAGCTTAAAAAGAGAATCCTAATGTGATTTCTTTATAATGGGTGTGTTCCTTATCTTATCCTAGTGTCTAAACTCTTCTCCATGGCTGGACCCCCAAATAATATTCCTTTACGTGCTAAGGGGTATCTAGAGAGTGGGATAGGTTTAATAACTAACCTAACCCTAAAGCGTACCCTAACCCTAACCCCTACCCTAACCCTAGCACGTACCCTAATCCTAACCCGTACCCTAAACCGAGCCCTAACCCTAACACTAACCCTAACCCTAACCCTAACCCATACCCTACGCCGTACCCGAAGCCCTCCCCGAACCCATACCCTAAGCCGTACCCTAAGCCTAACCCTAAGCCTAACCCTAACCCTAGGCTACCCTTGACTTCTTCTGCCTCCAATAGATTTCCTAAGCACTAGTGTTTTAAGGAACAGCTTAAAAAGAGAATCCTAATGTGATTTCTTTATAATGTGTGTGTTCCTTATATTATCTTAGTGTCTAAACTCTTCTCCATGGCTGGACCCCCAAATAATATTCCTTTACGTGCTAATGTTTATCTAGAGAGTATGATAGGTTTAGTAACTACCCTAACCCTAACACGTACCCTAACCCTAACCCCTACCCTAACACTAACGCGTACCCTAACCCTAACCCCTACCCTAACCCTAACACGTACCCTAATCCTAACCCGTACCCTAAACCGAGCCCTAACCCTAACACTAACCCAAACCCTAACCCTAACCCATACCTTACGCCGTACACGAACCCCTCCCCGAACCCGTACCCTAAGCCGTACCCTAAGCCTAACCCTATGCCTAACACTAACCCTAGGCTACCCTTGACTGCTTCTGCCTCCAATAGATTTCCTAAGCACTGGTGTTTTAAGGAACAGCTTAAAAAGAGAATCCTAATGTGATTTCTTTATAATGGGTGTGTTCCTTATCTAATCCTAGTGTCTAAACTCTTCTCCATGGCTGGACCCCCAAATAATATTCCTTTATGTGCTAAGGGGTATCTAGAGAGTGGGATAGGTTTAATCACTACCCTAACCCTAACGCGTACCCTAACCCTAACCCCTACCCTAACCCTAACACGTACCCTAATCCTAACCCGAACCCTAAACCGAGCCCTAACCCTAACACTAACCCTAACCCTAACCCTAACCCATACCCTACGCCGTACCCGAAGCCCTCCCCGAACCCGTACCCTAATCCGTACCCTAAGCCTAACCCTAAGCCTAACCCTAACCCTAGGCTACCCTTCACTGCTTCTGCCTCCAATAGATTTCCTAAGCACTAGTGTTTTAAGGAACAGCTTAAAAAGATAATCCTAATGTGATTTCTTTATAATGTGTGTGTTCCTTATATTATCTTAGTGTCTAAACTCTTCTCCATGGCTGGACCCCCAAATAATATTCCTTTACGTGCTAAGGGGTATCTAGAAAGTGGGATAGGTTTAATAACTACCCTAACCCTAACGCGTACCCTAACCCTAACCCCTACCATAACCCTCACACGTACCCTAATCCTAACCCGTACCCTAAACGGAGCCCTAACCCTAACACTAACCCTAACCCTAACCCTAACCCATACCCTACGCCGTACCCGAACCCCTCCCCGAACCCGTACCCTAAGCCGTACCCTAAGCCTAACCCTAAGCCTAACCCTAACCCTAGGGTACCCTTGACTGCTTCTGCCTCCAATATATTTCCTAAGCACTAGAGTTTTAAGGAACAGCTTAAAAAGAGATTCCTAATGTGATTTCTTTATAATGGGTGTGTTCCTTATCTGATCCTAGTGTCTAAACTCTTCTCCATGGCTGGACCCCCAAATAATATTCCTTTACGTGCTAAGGGGTATCTAGAGAGTGGGATATGTTTAATAACTACCCTAACCCTAACGCGTACCCTAACGCTAACCGCTACCCTAACCCTAACAGGTACCCTAATCCTAACCCGTACCCTAATCCGAGCCCTAACCCTAACACTAACCCTAACACTAACCCTAACCCATACCCTACGCCGTACCCGAAGCCCTCCCCGAAACCGTACCCTAAGCCGTACCCTAAGCCTAAACCTAAGCCTAACCCTAACCCTAGGCTACCCTTGACTGCTTCTGCCTCCAATAGATTTCCTAAGCACTAGTGTTTTAAGGAACAGCTTAAAAAGAGAATCCTAATGTGATTTCTTTATAATGGGTGTGTTCCTTATCTAATCCTAGTGTCTAAACTCTCCTCCATGGCTGGACCCCCAAATAATATTCCTTTATGTGCTAAGGGGTATCTAGAGAGTGGGATAGGTTTAATCACTACCCTAACCCTAACGCGTACCATAACCCTAACCCCTACCCTAACCCTAACACGTACCCTAATCCTAACCCGTACCCTAAACCGAGCCCTAACCCTAACACTAACCCTAACCCTAACCCTAACCCATACCCTACGCCGTACCCGAAGCCCTCCCCGAACCCGTACCCTAAGCCGTACCCTAAGCCTAACCCTAAGCCTAACCCTAACCCTAGGCTACCCTTGACTGCTTCTGCCTCCAACAGATTTCCTAAGCACTAGTGTTTTAAGGAACAGCTTAAAAAGAGAATCCTAATGTGATTTCTTTATAATGGGTGTGTTCCTTATCTTATCCTAGTGTCTAAACTCTTCTCCATGGCTGGACCCCCAAATAATATTCCTTTACGTGCTAAGGGGTATCTAGAAAGTGGGATAGGTTTAATAACTACCCTAACCCTAACGCGTACCCTAACCCTAACCCCTACCATAACCCTCACACGTACCCTAATCCTAACCCGTACCCTAAACCGAGCCCTAACCCTAACACTAACCCTAACCCTAACCCTAACCCATACCCTACGCCGTACCCGAACCCCTCCCCGAACCCGTACCCTAAGCCGTACCCTAAGCTTAACCCTAAGCCTAACCCTAACCCTAGGCTACCCTTGACTGCTTCTGCCTCCAATATATTTCCTAAGCACTAGAGTTTTAAGGAACAGCTTAAAAAGAGATTCCTAATGTGATTTCTTTATAATGGGTGTGTTCCTTATCTGATCCTAGTGTCTAAACTCTTCTCCATGGCTGGACCCCCAAATAATATTCCTTTACGTGCTAAGGGGTATCTAGAGAGTGGGATATGTTTAATAACTACCCTAACCCTAACGCGTACCCTAACGCTAACCGCTACCCTAACCCTAACAGGTACCCTAATCCTAACCCGTACCCTAAACCGAGCCCTAACCCTAACACTAACCCTAACACTAACCCTAACCCATACCATACGCCGTACCCGAAGCCCTCCCCGAAACCGTACCCTAAGCCGTACCCTAAGCCTAAACCTAAGGCTAACCCTAACCCTAGGCTACCCTTGACTGCTTCTGCCTCCAATAGATTTCCTAAGCACTAGTGTTTTAAGGAACAGCTTAAAAAGAGAATCCTAATGTGATTTCTTTATAATGGGTGTGTTCCTTATCTAATTCTAGTGTCTAAACTCTTCTCCATGGCTGGACCCCCAAATAATATTCCTTTATGTGCTAAGGGGTATCTAGAGAGTGGGATAGGTTTAATCACTACCCTAACCCTAACGCGTACCATAACCCTAACCCCTACCCTAACCCTAACACGTACCCTAATCCTAACCCGTACCCTAAACCGAGCCCTAACCCTAACACTAACCCTAACCCTAACCCTAACCCATACCCTACGCCGTACCCGAAGCCCTCCCCGAACCCGTACCCTAAGCCGTACCCTAAGCCTAACCCTAAGCCTAACCCTAACCCTAGGCTACCCTTGACTGCTTCTGCCTCCAATAGATTTCCTAAGCACTAGTGTTTTAAGGAACAGCTTAAAAAGAGAATCCTAATGTGATTTCTTTATAATGTGTGTGTTCCTTATATTATCTTAGTGTCTAAACTCTTCTCCATGGCTGGACACCCAAATAATATTCCTTTACGTGCTAAGGGGTATCTAGAGAGAGGGATAGGTTTAATAACTACCCTAACCCTAACGCGTACCCTAACCCTAACCCCTAACCTAACCCTAACACGTACCCTAATCCTAACCCGTACCCTAAACCGCGCCCTAACCCTAACACAAACCCTAACCCTAACCCTAACCCATACCCTACGCCGTACCCGAAGCCCTCCCCGAACCCGTACCCTAAGCCGTACCCTAAGCCTAACCCTAAGCCTAACCCTAACCCTAGGCTACCCTTGACTGCTTCTGCCTCCAATAGATTTCCTAAGCACTAGTGTTTTAAGGAACAGCTTAAAAAGAGAATCCTAATGTGATTTCTTTATAATGGGTGTGTTCCTTATCTTATCCTAGTGTCTAAACACTTCTCCATGGCTGGACCCCCAAATAATATTCCTTTACGTGCTAAGGGGTAACTAGAGAGTGGGATAGGTTTAATAACTACCCTAACGCTAACGCGTACCCTAACGCTAACCCCTACCCTAACCCTAACACGTACCCTAATCCTAACCCGTAACCTAAACCGAGCCCTAACCCTAACACTAACCCTAACCCTAACCCTAAACCATACCCTACGCCGTACCCGAAGCCTTCCCCGAACCCGTACCCTAAGCCGTACCCTAAGCCTAACCCTAAGCCTAATCTAACCCTAGGCTACCCTTGACTGCTTCTGCCTCCAATAGATTTCCTAAGCCCTAGAGTTTTAAGGAACAGCTTAAAAAGAGAATCCTAATGTGATTTCTTTATAATGGGTGTGTTCCTTATCTGATCCTAGTGTCTAAACTCTTCTCCATGGCTGGACCCCCAAATAATATTCCTTTACGTGCTAAGGGGTATCTAGAGAGTGGGATATGTTTAATAACTACCCTAACCCTAACGCGTACACTAACCATAACCCCTACCCTAACCCTAACACGTACCCTAATCCTAACCCGTACCCTAAACCGAGCCCTAACACTAACACTAACCCTAACCCTAACCCTAACCCATACCCTACGCCGTACCCGAAGCCCTCCCCGAACCCGTACCCTAAGCCGTACCCTAAGCCTAACCCTAAGCCTAACCCTAACCCTAGGCTACCCTTGACTGCTTCTGCCTCCAACAGATTTCCTAAGCACTAGTGTTTTAAGGAACAGCTTAAAAAGAGAATCCTTATGTGATTTCTTTATAATGGGTGTGTTCCTTATCTTATCCTAGTGTCTAAAGTCTTCTCCATGGCTGGACCCCCAAATAATATTCCTTTACGTGCTAAGGGGTATTTAGAGAGTGGGATATGTTTAATAACTACCCTAACCCTAACGCGTACCCTAACCCTAACCCCTACCCTAACCCTAACACGTACCCTAATCCTAACCCGTATCCTAAACCGAGCCCTAACCCTAACACTAACCCTAACCCTAACCCTAACCCATACCCTACGCCGTACCCGAAGCCCTCCCCGAACCCGTACCCTAAGCCGTACCCTAAGCCTAACCCTAAGCCTAACCCTAACCGTAGGCTACCCTTGACTGCTTTTGCCTCCAATAGATTTCCTAAGCACTAGTGTTTTAAGGAACAGCTTAAAAAGAGAATCCTAATGTGATTTCTTTATAATGGGTGTGTTCCTTATCTTATCCTAGTGTCTAAACTCTTCTCCATGGCTGGACCCCCAAATAATATTCCTTTACGTGCTAAGGGGTAACTAGAGAGTGGGATAGGTTTAATAACTACCCTAACCCTAATGCGTACCCTAACGCTAACCGCTACCCTAACCCTAACAGGTACCCTAATCCTAACCCGTACCCTAAACCGAGCCCTAACCCTAACACTAACCCTAACCCTAACCCTAACCCATACCCTACGCCGTACCCGAAGCCCTCCCCGAAACCGTACCCTAAGCCGTACCCTAAGCCTAACCCTAAGCCTAACCCTAACCCTAGGCTACCCTTGACTGCTTCTGCCTCCAATAGATTTCCTAAGCACTAGTGTTTTAAGGAACAGCTTAAAAAGAGAATCCTAATGTGATTTCTTTATAATGGGTGTGTTCCTTATCTAATCCTAGTGTCTAAACTCTTCTCCATGGCTGGACCCCCAAATAATATTCCTTTATGTGCTAAGGGGTATCTAGAGAGTGGGATAGGTTTAATCACTACCCTAACCCTAACGCGTAACATAACCCTAACCCCTACCCTAACCCTAACACGTACCCTAATCCTAACCCGTACCCTAAACCGAGCCCTAACCCAAACACTAACCCTAACCCTAACCCTAACCCATACCCTACGCCGTACCCGAAGCCCTCCCCGAACCCGTACCCTAAGCCGTACCCTAAGCCTAACCCTAACCCTAGGCTACCCTTGACTGCTTCTGCCTCCAATAGATTTCCTAAGCACTAGTGTTTTAAGGAACAGCTTAAAAAGAGAATCCTAATGTGATTTCTTTATAATGTGTGTGTTCCTTATATTATCTTAGTGTCTAAACTCTTCTCCATGGCTGGACCCCCAAATAATATTCCTTTACGTGCTAAGGGGTATCTACAGAGAGGGATAGGTTTAATAACTACCCTAACCCTAAAGCGTACCCTAACCCTAACCACTAACCTAACCCTAACACGTACCCTAATCCTAACCCGTACCCTAAACCGAGCCCTAACCCTAACACTAACCCTAACCCTAACCCTAACCCATACCCTACGCCGTACCCGAAGCCCTCCCCGAACCCGTACCCTAAGCCGTACCCTAAGCCTACCCCTAAGCCTAACCCTAACCCTAGGCTACCCTTGACTGCTTCTGCCTCCAATAGATTTCCTAAGCACTAGTGTTTTAAGGAACAGCTTAAAAAGAGAATCCTAATGTGATTTCTTTATAATGTGTGTGTTCCTTATATTATCTTAGTGTCTAAACTCTTCTCCATGGCTGGACCCCCAAATAATATTCCTTTACGTGCCAAGGGGTATCTAGAGAGTGGGATAGGTTTAATAACTACCCTAACCCTAACGCGTACCCTAACCCTAACCCCTACCATAACCCTAACACGTACCCTAATCCTAACCCGTACCCTAAACCGAGCCCTAATCCTAACACTAACCCTAACCCTAACCCTAACCCATACCCTACGCCGTACCAGAAACCCTCCCCGAACCCGTACCCTAAGCCGTACCCTAAGCCTAACCCTAAGCCTAACCCTAACCCTAGGCTACCCTTGACTGCTTCTGCCTCCAATATATTTCCTAAGCACTAGAGTTTTAAGGAACAGCTTAAAAAGAGAATCCTAATGTGATTTCTTTATAATGGGTGTGTTCCTTATCTGATCCTAGTGTCTAAACTCTTCTCCATGGCTGGACCCCCAAATAATATTCCTTTACGTGCTAAGGGGTATCTAGAGAGTGGGATATGTTTAATAACTACCCTAACCCTAACGCGTACCCTAACCCTAACCCCTACCCTAACCCTAACACGTACCCTAATCCTAACCCGTACCCTAAACCGAGCCCTAACCCTAACACTAACCCTAACCCTAACCCTAACCCATACCCTACGCCGTACCCGAAGCCCTCCCCGAACCCGTACCCTAAGCCGTACCCTAAGCCTAACCCTAAGCCTAACCCTAACCCTAGGCTACCCTTGACTGCTTCTGCCTCCAACAGATTTCCTAAGCACTAGTGTTTTAAGGAACAGCTTAAAAAGAGAATCCTAATGTGATTTCTTTATAATGGGTGTGTTCCTTATCTTATCCTAGTGTCTAAACTCTTCTCCATGGCTGGACCACCAAATAATATTCCTTTACGTGCTAAGGGGTAACTAGAGAGTGGGATAGGTTTAATAACTACCCTAACCCTAACGCGTACCCTAACGCTAACCGCTACCCTAAACCTAACACGTACACTAATCCTAACCCGTACCCTAAACCGAGCCCTAACCCTAACACTAACCCTAACCCTAACCCTAACCCGTACCCTAGGCCGTACCTGAAGCCCTCCCCGAACCCGTACCCTAAGCCATACCCTAAGCCTAACCCTAAGCCTAACCCTAACCCTAGGCTACCCTTGACTGCTTCTGCCTCCAACAGATTTCCTAAGCACTAGTGTTTTAAGGAACAGCTTAAAAAGAGAATCAAATGTGATTTCTTTATAATGGGTGTGTTCCTTATCTTATCCTAGTGTCTAAACTCTTCTTCATGGCTGGACCCCCAAATAATATTCCTTTACGTGCTAAACGGTATCTAGAGAGTGGGATATGTTTAATAACTACCCTAACCCTAACGCGTACCCTAACCCTAACCCCTACCCTAACCCTAACACTTACCCTAATCCTAACCCGTATCCTAAACCGAGCCCTAACCCTAACACTAACCCTAACCCTAACCCTAACCCATACCCTACGCCGTACCCGAAGCCCTCCCCGAACCCGTACCCTAAGCCGTACCCTAAGCCTAACCCTAAGCCTAACCCTAACCGTAGGCTACCCTTGACTGCTTTTGCCTCCAATAGATTTCCTAAGCACTAGTGTTTTAAGGAACAGCTTAAAAAGAGAATCCTAATGTGATTTCTTTATAATGGGTGTGTTCCTTATCTTATCCTAGTGTCTAAACTCTTCTCCATGTCTGGACCCCCAAATAATATTCCTTTACGTGCTAAGGGGTAACTAGAGAGTGGGATAGGTTTAATAACTACCCTAACCCTAATGCGTACCCTAACGCTAACCGCTACCCTAACCCTCACAGGTACCCTAATCCTAACCCGTAACCTAAACCGAGCCCTAACCCTAACACTAACCCTAACCCTAACCCTAACCCATACCCTACGCCGTACCCGAAGCCCTCCCCGAAACCGTACCCTAAGCCGTACCCTAAGCCTAACCCTAAGCCTAACCCTAACCCTAGGCTACCCTTGACTGCTTCTGCCTCCAATAGATTTCCTAAGCACTAGTGTTTTAAGGAACAGCTTAAAAAGAGAATCCTAATGTGATTTCTTTATAATGGGTGTGTTCCTTATCTAATCCTAGTGTCTAAACTCTTCTCCATGGCTGGACCCCCAAATAATATTCCTTTATGTGCTAAGGGGTATGTAGAGAGTGGGATAGGTTTAATCACTACCCTAACCCTAACGCGTAACATAACCCTAACCCCTACCCTAACCCTAACACGTACCCTAATCCTAACCCGTACCCTAAACCGAGCCCTAACCCTAACACTAACCCTAACCCTAACCCTAACCCATACCCTACGCCGTACCCGAAGCCCTCCCCGAACCCGTACCCTAAGCCGTACCCTAAGCCTAACCCTAACCCTAGGCTACCCTTGACTGCTTCTGCCTCCAATAGATTTCCTAAGCACTAGTGTTTTAAGGAACAGCTTAAAAAGAGAATCCTAATGTGATTTCTTTATAATGTGTGTGTTCCTTATATTATCTTAGTGTCTAAACTTTTCTCCATGGCTGGACCCCCAAATAATATTCCTTTACGTGCTAAGGGGTATCTACAGAGAGGGATAGGTTTAATAACTACCCTAACCCTAAAGCGTACCCTAACCCTAACCACTAACCTAACCCTAACACGTACCCTAATCCTAACCCGTACCCTAAACCGAGCCCTAACCCTAACACTAACCCTAACCCTAACCCTAACCCATACCCTACGCCGTACCCGAAGCCCTCCCCGAACCCGTACCCTAAGCCGTACCCTAAGCCTACCCCTAAGCCGAACCCTAACCCTAGGCTACCCTTGACTGCTTCTGCCTCCAATAGATTTCCTAAGCACTAGTGTTTTAAGGAACAGCTTAAAAAGAGAATCCTAATGTGATTTCTTTATAATGTGTGTGTTCCTTATATTATCTTAGTGTCTAAACTCTTCTCCATGGCTGGACCCCCAAATAATATTCCTTTACTTGCCAAGGGGTATCTAGAGAGTGGGATAGGTTTAATAACTACCCTAACCCTAACGCGTACCCTAACCCTAACCCCTACCATAACCCTAACACGTACCCTAATCCTAACCCGTACCCTAAACCGAGCCCTAATCCTAACACTAACCCTAACCCTAACCCTAACCCATACCCTACGCCGTACCAGAAACCCTCCCCGAACCCGTACCCTAAGCCGTACCCTAAGCCTAACCCTAAGCCTAACCCTAACCCTAGGCTACCCTTGACTGCTTCTGCCTCCAATATATTTCCTAAGCACTAGAGTTTTAAGGAACAGGTTAAAAAGAGAATCCTAATGTGATTTCTTTATAATGGGTGTGTTCCTTATCTGATCCTAGTGTCTAAACTCTTCTCCATGGCTGGACCCCCAAATAATATTCCTTTACGTGCTAAGGGGTATCTAGAGAGTGGGATATGTTTAATAACTACCCTAACCCTAACGCGTACCCTAACCCTAACCCCTACCCTAACCCTAACACGTACCCTAATCCTAACCCGTACCCTAAACCGAGCCCTAACCCTAACACTAACCCTAACCCTAACCCTAACCCATACCCTACGCCGTACCCGAAGCCCTCCCCGAACCCGTACCCTAAGCCGTACCCTAAGCCTAACCCTAAGCCTAACCCTAACCCTAGGCTACCCTTGACTGCTTCTGCCTCCAACAGATTTCCTAAGCACTAGTGTTTTAAGGAACAGCTTAAAAAGAGAATCCTAATGTGATTTCTTTATAATGGGTGTGTTCCTTATCTTATCCTAGTGTCTAAACTCTTCTCCATGGCTGGACCACCAAATAATATTCCTTTACGTGCTAAGGGGTAACTAGAGAGTGGGATAGGTTTAATAACTACCCTAACCCTAACGCGTACCCTAACGCTAACCGCTACCCTAAACCTAACACGTACACTAATCCTAACCCGTACCCTAAACCGAGCCCTAACCCTAACACTAACCCTAACCCTAACCCTAACCCGTACCCTAGGCCGTACCCGAAGCCCTCCCCGAACCCGTACCCTAAGCCATACCCTAAGCCTAACCCTAAGCCTAACCCTAACCCTAGGCTACCCTTGACTGCTTCTGCCTCCAACAGATTTCCTAAGCACTAGTGTTTTAAGGAACAGCTTAAAAAGAGAATCAAATGTGATTTCTTTATAATGGGTGTGTTCCTTATCTTATCCTAGTGTCTAAACTCTTCTCCATGGCTGGACCCCCAAATAATATTCCTTTACGTGCTAAACGGTATCTAGAGAGTGGGATATGTTTAATAACTACCCTAACCCTAACGCGTACCCTAACCCTAACCCCTACCCTAACCCTAACACTTACCCTAATCCTAACCCGTATCCTAAACCGAGCCCTAACCCTAACACTAACCCTAACCCTAACCCTAACCCATACCCTACGCCGTACCTGAAGCCCTCCCCGAACCCGTACCCTAAGCCGTACCCTAAGCCTAACCCTAAGCCTAACCCTATCCGTAGGCTACCCTTGACTGCTTTTGCCTCCAATAGATTTCCTAAGCACTAGTGTTTTAAGGAACAGCTTAAAAAGAGAATCCTAATGTGATTTCTTTATAATGGGTGTGTTCCTTATCTTATCCTAGTGTCTAAACTCTTCTCCATGGCTGGACCCCCAAATAATATTCCTTTACGTGCTAAGGGGTAACTAGAGAGTGGGATAGGTTTAATAACTACCCTAACCCTAACGCGTACCCTAACGCTAACCGCTACCCTAACCCTAACAGGTACCCTAATCCTAACCCGTACCCTAAACCGAGCCCTAACCCTAACACTAACCCTAACACTAACCCTAACCCATACCCTACGCCGTACCCGAAGCCCTCCCCGAAACCGTACCCTAAGCCGTACCCTAAGCCTAAACCTAAGCCTAACCCTAACCCTAGGCTACCCTTGACTGCTTCTGCCTCCAATAGATTTCCTAAGCACTAGTGTTTTAAGGAACAGCTTAAAAAGAGAATCCTAATGCGATTTCTTTATAATGGGTGTGTTCCTTATCTAATCCTACTGTCTAAACTCTTCTCCATGGCTGGACCCCCAAATAATATTCCTTTATGTGCTAAGGGGTATCTAGAGAGTGGGATAGGTTTAATCACTACCCTAACCCTAAAGCGTACCCTAACCCTAACCCCTACCCTAACCCTAACACGTACCCTAATCCTAACCCGTACCCTAAACCGAGTCCTAACTCTAACACTAACCCTAACCCTAACCCTTACCCATACCCTACGCCGTACCCGAAGCCCTCCCCGAACCCGTACCCTAAGCCGTACCCTAAGCCTAACCCTAAGCCTAACCCTAACCCTAGGCTACCCTTGACTGCTTCTGCCTCCAATAGATTTCCTAAGCACTAGTGTTTTAAGGAACAGCTTAAAAAGAGAATCCTAATGTGATTTCTTTATAATGTGTGTGTTCCTTATATTATCTTAGTGTCTAAACTCTTCTCCATGGCTGGACACCCAAATAATATTCCTTTACGTGCTAAGGGGTATCTAGAGAGAGGGATAGGTTTAATAACTACCCTAACCCTAATGCGTACCCTAACCCTAACCCCTAAACTAACCCTAACACGTACCCTAATCCTAACCCGTACCCTAAACCGAGTCCTAACCCTAACACTAACCCTAACCCTAACCCTAACCCATACCCTACGCCGTACCCGAAGCCCTCCCCGAACCCGTACCCTAAGCCGTACCCTAAGCCTACCCCTAAGCCTAACCCTAACCCTAGGCTACCCTTGACTGCTTCTGCCTCCAATAGATTTCCTAAGCACTAGTGTTTTAAGGAACAGCTTAAAAAGAGAATCGTAATGTGATTTCTTTATAATGGGTGTGTTCCTTATATTATCTTAGTGTCTAAACTCTTCTCCATGGCTGGACCCCCAAATAATATTCCTTTACGTGCTAAGGGGTATCTAGAGAGTGGGATAGGTTTAATAACTACCCTAACCCTAACGCGTACCCTAACCCTAACCCCTAACCTAACCCTAACACGTACCCTAATCCTAACCCGTACCCTAAACCGAGCCCTAACACTAACACTAACCCTAACCCTAACCCTAACCCATACCCTACGCCGTAACCGAAGCCCTCCCCGAACCCGTACCCTAAGCCGTACCCTAAGCCTAACCCTAAGCCTAACCCTAACCCTAGGCTACCCTTGACTGCTTCTGCCTCCAACAGATTTCCTAAGCACTAGTGTTTTAAGGAACAGCTTAAAAAGAGAATCCTTATGTGATTTCTTTATAATGGGTGTGTTCCTTATCTTATCCTAGTGTCTAAAGTCTTCTCCATGGCTGGACCCCCAAATAATATTCCTTTACGTGCTAAGGGGTATTTAGAGAGTGGGATATGTTTAATAACTACCCTAACCCTAACGCGTACCCTAACCCTAACCCCTACCCTAACCCTAACACGTACCCTAATCCTAACCCGTATCCTAAACCGAGCCCTAACCCTAACACTAACCCTAACCCTAACCCTAACCCATACCCTACGCCGTACCTGAAGCCCTCCCCGAACCCGTACCCTAAGCCGTACCCTAAGCCTAACCCTAAGCCTAACCCTAACCGTAGGCTACCCTTGACTGCTTTTGCCTCCAATAGATTTCCTAAGCACTAGTGTTTTAAGGAACAGCTTAAAAAGAGAATCCTAATGTGATTTCTTTATAATGGGTGTGTTCCTTATCTTATCCTAGTGTCTAAACTCTTCTCCATGGCTGGACCCCCAAATAATATTCCTTTACGTGCTAAGGGGTAACTAGAGAGTGGGATAGGTTTAATAACTACCCTAACCCTAATGCGTACCCTAACGCTAACCGCTACCCTAACCCTAACAGGTACCCTAATCCTAACCCGTACCCTAAACCGAGCCCTAACCCTAACACTAACCCTAACCCTAACCCTAACCCATACCCTACGCCGTACCCGAAGCCCTCCCCGAAACCGTACCCTAAGCCGTACCCTAAGCCTAACCCTAAGCCTAACCCTAACCCTAGGCTACCCTTGACTGCTTCTGCCTCCAATAGATTTCCTAAGCACTAGTGTTTTAAGGAACAGCTTAAAAAGAGAATCCTAATGTGATTTCTTTATAATGGGTGTGTTCCTTATCTAATCCTAGTGTCTAAACTCTTCTCCATGGCTGGACCCCCAAATAATATTCCTTTATGTGCTAAGGGGTATCTAGAGAGTGGGATAGGTTTAATCACTACCCTAACCCTAACGCGTAACATAACCCTAACCCCTACCCTAACCCTAACACGTACCCTAATCCTAACCCGTACCCTAAACCGAGCCCTAACCCAAACACTAACCCTAACCCTAACCCTAACCCATACCCTACGCCGTACCCGAAGCCCTCCCCGAACCCGTACCCTAAGCCGTACCCTAAGCCTAACCCTAACCCTAGGCTACCCTTGACTGCTTCTGCCTCCAATAGATTTCCTAAGCACTAGTGTTTTAAGGAACAGCTTAAAAAGAGAATCCTAATGTGATTTCTTTATAATGTGTGTGTTCCTTATATTATCTTAGTGTCTAAACTCTTCTCCATGGCTGGACCCCCAAATAATATTCCTTTACGTGCTAAGGGGTATCTACAGAGAGGGATAGGTTTAATAACTACCCTAACCCTAAAGCGTACCCTAACCCTAACCACTAACCTAACCCTAACACGTACCCTAATCCTAACCCGTACCCTAAACCGAGCCCTAACCCTAACACTAACCCTAACCCTAACCCTAACCCATACCCTACGCCGTACCCGAAGCCCTCCCCGAACCCGTACCCTAAGCCGTACCCTAAGCCTACCCCTAAGCCTAACCCTAACCCTAGGCTACCCTTGACTGCTTCTGCCTCCAATAGATTTCCTAAGCACTAGTGTTTTAAGGAACAGCTTAAAAAGAGAATCCTAATGTGATTTCTTTATAATGTGTGTGTTCCTTATATTATCTTAGTGTCTAAACTCTTCTCCATGGCTGGACCCCCAAATAATATTCCTTTACGTGCCAAGGGGTATCTAGAGAGTGGGATAGGTTTAATAACTACCCTAACCCTAACGCGTACCCTAACCCTAACCCCTACCATAACCCTAACACGTACCCTAATCCTAACCCGTACCCTAAACCGAGCCCTAATCCTAACACTAACCCTAACCCTAACCCTAACCCATACCCTACGCCGTACCAGAAACCCTCCCCGAACCCGTACCCTAAGCCGTACCCTAAGCCTAACCCTAAGCCTAACCCTAACCCTAGGCTACCCTTGACTGCTTCTGCCTCCAACAGATTTCCTAAGCACTAGTGTTTTAAGGAACAGCTTAAAAAGAGAATCCTAATGTGATTTCTTTATAATGGGTGTGTTCCTTATCTTATCCTAGTGTCTAAACTCTTCTCCATGGCTGGACCACCAAATAATATTCCTTTACGTGCTAAGGGGTAACTAGAGAGTGGGATAGGTTTAATAACTACCCTAACCCTAACGCGTACCCTAACGCTAACCGCTACCCTAAACCTAACACGTACACTAATCCTAACCCGTACCCTAAACCGAGCCCTAACCCTAACACTAACCCTAACCCTAACCCTAACCCGTACCCTAGGCCGTACCTGAAGCCCTCCCCGAACCCGTACCCTAAGCCATACCCTAAGCCTAACCCTAAGCCTAACCCTAACCCTAGGCTACCCTTGACTGCTTCTGCCTCCAACAGATTTCCTAAGCACTAGTGTTTTAAGGAACAGCTTAAAAAGAGAATCAAATGTGATTTCTTTATAATGGGTGTGTTCCTTATCTTATCCTAGTGTCTAAACTCTTCTTCATGGCTGGACCCCCAAATAATATTCCTTTACGTGCTAAACGGTATCTAGAGAGTGGGATATGTTTAATAACTACCCTAACCCTAACGCGTACCCTAACCCTAACCCCTACCCTAACCCTAACACTTACCCTAATCCTAACCCGTATCCTAAACCGAGCCCTAACCCTAACACTAACCCTAACCCTAACCCTAACCCATACCCTACGCCGTACCCGAAGCCCTCCCCGAACCCGTACCCTAAGCCGTACCCTAAGCCTAACCCTAAGCCTAACCCTAACCGTAGGCTACCCTTGACTGCTTTTGCCTCCAATAGATTTCCTAAGCACTAGTGTTTTAAGGAACAGCTTAAAAAGAGAATCCTAATGTGATTTCTTTATAATGGGTGTGTTCCTTATCTTATCCTAGTGTCTAAACTCTTCTCCATGGCTGGACCCCCAAATAATATTCCTTTACGTGCTAAGGGGTAACTAGAGAGTGGGATAGGTTTAATAACTACCCTAACCCTAATGCGTACCCTAACGCTAACCGCTACCCTAACCCTAACAGGTACCCTAATCCTAACCCGTAACCTAAACCGAGCCCTAACCCTAACACTAACCCTAACCCTAACCCTAACCCATACCCTACGCCGTACCCGAAGCCCTCCCCGAAACCGTACCCTAAGCCGTACCCTAAGCCTAACCCTAAGCCTAACCCTAACCCTAGGCTACCCTTGACTGCTTCTGCCTCCAATAGATTTCCTAAGCACTAGTGTTTTAAGGAACAGCTTAAAAAGAGAATCCTAATGTGATTTCTTTATAATGGGTGTGTTCCTTATCTAATCCTAGTGTCTAAACTCTTCTCCATGGCTGGACCCCCAAATAATATTCCTTTATGTGCTAAGGGGTATCTAGAGAGTGGGATAGGTTTAATCACTACCCTAACCCTAACGCGTAACATAACCCTAACCCCTACCCTAACCCTAACACGTACCCTAATCCTAACCCGTACCCTAAACCGAGCCCTAACCCTAACACTAACCCTAACCCTAACCCTAACCCATACCCTACGCCGTACCCGAAGCCCTCCCCGAACCCGTACCCTAAGCCGTACCCTAAGCCTACCCCTAAGCCGAACCCTAACCCTAGGCTACCCTTGACTGCTTCTGCCTCCAATAGATTTCCTAAGCACTAGTGTTTTAAGGAACAGCTTAAAAAGAGAATCCTAATGTGATTTCTTTATAATGTGTGTGTACCTTATATTATCTTAGTGTCTAAACTCTTCTCCATGGCTGGACCCCCAAATAATATTCCTTTACTTGCCAAGGGGTATCTAGAGAGTGGGATAGGTTTAATAACTACCCTAACCCTAACGCGTACCCTAACCCTAACCCCTACCATAACCCTAACACGTACCCTAATCCTAACCCGTACCCTAAACCGAGCCCTAATCCTAACACTAACCCTAACCCTAACCCTAACCCATACCCTACGCCGTACCAGAAACCCTCCCCGAACCCGTACCCTAAGCCGTACCCTAAGCCTAACCCTAAGCCTAACCCTAACCCTAGGCTACCCTTGACTGCTTCTGCCTCCAATATATTTCCTAAGCACTAGAGTTTTAAGGAACAGGTTAAAAAGAGAATCCTAATGTGATTTCTTTATAATGGGTGTGTTCCTTATCTGATCCTAGTGTCTAAACTCTTCTCCATGGCTGGACCCCCAAATAATATTCCTTTACGTGCTAAGGGGTATCTAGAGAGTGGGATATGTTTAATAACTACCCTAACCCTAACGCGTACCCTAACCCTAACCCCTAACCTAACCCTAACACGTACCCTAATCCTAACCCGTACCCTAAAGCGAGCCCTAACCCTAACACTAACCCTAACCCTAACCCTAACCCATACCCTACGCCGTACCCGAAGCCCTCCCCGAAACCGTACCCTAAGCCGTACCCTAAGCCTAACCCTAAGCCTAACCCTAACCCTAGGCTACCCTTGACTGCTTCTGCCTCCAATAGATTTCCTAAGCACTAGTGTTTTAAGGAACAGCTTAAAAAGAGAATCCTAATGTGATTTCTTTATAATGGGTGTGTTCCTTATCTTATCCTAGTGTCTAAACACTTCTCCATGGCTGGACCCCCACATAATATTCCTTTACGTGCTAAGGGGTATCTAGAGAGTGGGATAGGTTTAATAACTACCCTAACCGTAACGTGTACCCTAACCCTAACCCCTACCCTAAACCTAACATGTACCCTAATCCTAAAGCTTACCCTAAACCGAGTCCTAACCCTAACACTAAGCCTAACCTTAACCCAAACCCTACGCCGTACCCGAAGCCCTCCCCGAACACGTACCCTAAGCCGTACCCTAAGCATAACCGTAAGCCTAACCCTAACCCTAGGCTACCCTTGACTGCTTCTGCCTCCAATAGATTTCCTAAGCACTAGTGTTTTAAGGAACAGCTTAAAAAGAGAATCCTAATGTGATTTCTTTATAATGTGTGTGTTTCTTATATTATCTTAGTGTCTAAATTCTTCTCCGTGGCTGGACCCCCTAATAATATTCCTTTACGTGCTAAGGGGTATCTAGAGAGTGGGATAGGTTTAATCACTACCCTAACCCTAACGCGTACCCTAACCCTAACCTCTACCCTAACCCTAACACGTACCCTAATCCTAACCCGTACCCTAAACCGAGCCCTAACCCTAACACTACCCTAACCATAAACCTAACCCATACCCTACGCCGTACCCGAAGCCCTCCCCGAACCCGTACCCTAAGCCGTACCCTAAGCCTAACCCTAAGCCTAACCCTAACCCTAGGCTACCCTTGACTGCTTCTGCCTCCAATAGATTTCCTAAGCACTAGTGTTTTAAGGAACAGCTTAAAAAGGGAATCCTAATGTGATTTCTTTATAATGGGTGTGTTCCTTATCTTATCCTAGTGTCTAAACACTTCTCCATGGCTGGACCCCCAAATAATATTCCTTTACGTGATAAGGGGTAACTAGAGAGTGGGATAGGTTTAATAACTACCCTAACCCTAACGCGTACCCTAACGCTAACCCCTACCCTAACCCTAACACGTACCCTAATCCTAACCCGTAACCTAAACCGAGCCCTAACCCTAACATTAACCCTAACCCTAACCCTAACCCATACTCTACGCCGTACCCGAAGCCCTCCCCGAACCCGTACCCTAAGCCGTACCTTAAGCCTAACCCTAAGCCTAACCCTAACCCTAGGCTACCCTTGACTGCTTCTGCCTCCAATAGATTTCCTAAGCACTAGTGTTTTAAGGAACAGCTTAAAAAGAGAATCCTAATGTGATTTCTTTATAATGTGTGTGTTCCTTATATTATCTTAGTGTCTAAACTCTTCTCCATGGCTGGACCCCCTAATAATATTCCTTTACGTGCTAAGGGGTATCTAGAGAGTGGGATAGGTTTAATAACTACCCTAACCCTAACGCGTACCCTAACCCTAACCCCTACCTTAACCCTAACACGTACCCTAATCCTAACCCGTACCCTAAACCGAGCCCTAACCCTAACACTAAACCTAACCCTAACCCTAACCCATACCCTACGCCGTACCAGAAACCCTCCCCGAACCCGTACCCTAAGCCGTACCCTAAGCCTAACCCTAAGCCTAACCCTAACCCTAGGCTACCCTTGACTGCTTCTGCCTCCAACAGATTTCCTAAGCACTAGTGTTTTAAGGAACAGCTTAAAAAGAGAATCCTTATGTGATTTCTTTATATTGGGTGTGTTCCTTATCTTATCCTAGTGTCTAAACTCTTCTCCATGGCTGGACCCCCAAATAATATTCCTTTACGTGCTAAGGGGTAACTAGAGAGTGGGATAGGTTTAATAACTACCCTAACCCTAACGCGTACTCTAACCCTAACCCCTACCCTAACCCTAACACGTACCCTAATCCTAACCCGTACCCTAAACCCAGCCCTAACCCTAACACTAACCCTAACCCTAACCCTAACCCATACCCTACGCCGTACCCGAAGCCCTCCCCGAACCCGTACCCTAAGCCGTACCCTAAGCCTAACCCTAAGCCTAACCCTAACCCTAGGCTACCCTTGACTGCTTCTGCCTCCAATAGATTTCCTAAGCACTAGTGTTTTAAGGAACAGCTTAAAAAGAGAATCCTAATGTGATTTCTTTATAATGTGTGTGTTCCTTATATTATCTTAGTGTCTAAACTCTTCTCCATGGCTGGACCCCCAAATAATATTCCTTTACGTGCTAAGGGGTATCTAGAGAGTGGGATAGGTTTAATAACTACCCTAACCCTAACGCGTACCCTAACCCTAACCCCTACCCTAACCCTAACACGTACCCTAATCCTAACCCGTACCCTAAACCGAGCCCTAACCCTAACACTAACCCTAACCCTAACCCTAACCCATACCCTACGCCGTACCCGAAGCCCTCCCCGAACCCGTACCCTAAGCCGTACCCTAAGCCTAACCCTAAGCCTAACCCTAACCCTAGGCTACCCTTGACTGCTTCTGCCTCCAATAGATTTCCTAAGCACTAGTGTTTTAAGGAACAGCTTAAAAAGAGAATCCTAATGTGATTTCTTTATAATGGGTGTGTTCCTTATCTTATCCTAGTGTCTAAACACTTCTCCATGGCTGGACCCCCAAATAATATTCCTTTACGTGCTAAGGGGTAACTAGAGAGTGGGATAGGTTTAATAACTACCCTAACCCTAACGCGTACCCTAACGCTAACCCCTACCCTAACCCTAACACGTACCCTAATCCTAACCCGTAACCTAAACCGAGCCCTAACCCTAACACTAACCCTAACCCTAACCCTAAACCATACCCTACGCCGTACCCGAAGCCCTCCCCGAACCCGTACCCTAAGCCGTACCCTAAGCCTAACCCTAAGCCTAACCCTAACCCTAGGCTACCCTTGACTGCTTCTGCCTCCAATAGATTTCCTAAGCACTAGAGTTTTAAGGAACAGCTTAAAAAGAGAATCCTAATGTGATTTCTTTATAATGGGTGTGTTCCTTATCTGATCCTAGTGTCTAAACTCTTCTCCATGGCTGGACCCCCAAATAATATTCCTTTACGTGCTAAGGGGTATCTAGAGAGTGGGATATGTTTAATAACTACCCTAACCCTAACGCGTACACTAACCATAACCCCTACCCTAACCCTAACACGTACCCTAATCCTAACCCGTACCCTAAACCGAGCCCTAACACTAACACTAACCCTAACCCTAACCCTAACCCATACCCTACGCCGTACCCGAAGCCCTCCCCGAACCCGTACCCTAAGCCGTACCCTAAGCCTAACCCTAAGCCTAACCCTAACCCTAGGCTACCCTTGACTGCTTCTGCCTCCAACAGATTTCCTAAGCACTAGTGTTTTAAGGAACAGCTTAAAAAGAGAATCCTAATGTGATTTCTTTATAATGGGTGTGTTCCTTATCTTATCCTAGTGTCTAAAGTCTTCTCCATGGCTGGACCCCCAAATAATATTCCTTTACGTGCTAAGGGGTATTTAGAGAGTGGGATATGTTTAATAACTACCCTAACCCTAACGCGTACCCTAACCCTAACCCCTACCCTAACCCTAACACGTACCCTAATCCTAACCCGTATCCTAAACCGAGCCCTAACCCTAACACTAACCCTAACCCTAACCCTAACCCATACCCTACGCCGTACCCGAAGCCCTCCCCGAACCCGTACCCTAAGCCGTACCCTAAGCCTAACCCTAAGCCTAACCCTAACCGTAGGCTACCCTTGACTGCTTTTGCCTCCAATAGATTTCCTAAGCACTAGTGTTTTAAGGAACAGCTTAAAAAGAGAATCCTAATGTGATTTCTTTATAATGGGTGTGTTCCTTATCTTATCCTAGTGTCTAAACTCTTCTCCATGGCTGGACCCCCAAATAATATTCCTTTACGTGCTAAGGGGTAACTAGAGAGTGGGATAGGTTTAATAACTACCCTAACCCTAATGCGTACCCTAACGCTAACCGCTACCCTAACCCTAACAGGTACCCTAATCCTAACCCGTACCCTAAACCGAGCCCTAACCCTAACACTAACCCTAACCCTAACCCTAACCCATACCCTACGCCGTACCCGAAGCTCTCCCCGAAACCGTACCCTAAGCCGTACCCTAAGCCTAACCCTAAGACTAACCCTAACCCTAGGCTACCCTTGACTGCTTCTGCCTCCAATAGATTTCCTAAGCACTAGTGTTTTAAGGAACAGCTTAAAAAGAGAATCCTAATGTGATTTCTTTATAATGGGTGTGTTCCTTATCTAATCCTAGTGTCTAAACTCTTCTCCATGGCTGGACCCCCAAATAATATTCCTTTATGTGCTAAGGGGTATCTAGAGAGTGGGATAGGTTTAATCACTACCCTAACCCTAACGCGTAACATAACCCTAAACCCTACCCTAACCCTAACACGTACCCTAATCCTAACCCGTACCCTAAACCGAGCCCTAACCCTAACACTAACCCTAACCCTAACCCTAACCCATACCCTACGCCGTACCCGAAGCCCTCCCCGAACCCGTACCCTAAGCCGTACCCTAAGCCTAACCCTAACCCTAGGCTACCCTTGACTGCTTCTGCCTGCAATAGATTTCCTAAGCACTAGTGTTTTAAGGAACAGCTTAAAAAGAGAATCCTAATGTGATTTCTTTATAATGTGTGTGTTCCTTATATTATCTTAGTGTCTAAACTCTTCTCCATGGCTGGACCCCCAAATAATATTCCTTTACGTGCTAAGGGGTATCTACAGAGAGGGATAGGTTTAATAACTACCCTAACCCTAAAGCGTACCCTAACCCTAACCCCTAACCTAACCCTAACACGTACCCTAATCCTAACCCGTACCCTAAACCGAGCCCTAACCCTAACACTAACCCTAACCCTAACCCTAACCCATACCCTACGCCGTACCCGAAGCCCTCCCCGAACCCGTACCCTAAGCCGTACCCTAAGCCTACCCCTAAGCCTAACCCTAACCCTAGGCTACCCTTGACTGCTTCTGCCTCCAATAGATTTCCTAAGCACTAGTGTTTTAAGGAACAGCTTAAAAAGAGAATCCTAATGTGATTTCTTTATAATGTGTGTGTTCCTTATATTATCTTAGTGTCTAAACTCTTCTCCATGGCTGGACCCCCAAATAATATTCCTTTACGTGCTAAGGGGTATCTAGAGAGTGGGATAGGTTTAATAACTACCCTAACCCTAACGCGTACCCTAACCCTAACCCCTACCATAACCCTAACACGTAACCTAATCCTAACCCGTACCCTAAACCGAGCCCTAACCCTAACATTAACACTAACCCTAACCCTAACCCATACCCTACGCCGTACCAGAAACCCTCCCCGAACCCGTACCCTAAGCCGTACCCTAAGCCTAACCCTAAGCCTAACCCTAACCCTAGGCTACCCTTGACTGCTTCTGCCTCCAATATATTTCCTAAGCACTAGAGTTTTAAGGAACAGCTTAAAAAGAGAATCCTAATGTGATTTCTTTATAATGGGTGTGTTCCTTATCTGATCCTAGTGTCTAAACTCTTCTCCATGGCTGGACCCCCAAATAATATTCCTTTACGTGCTAAGGGGTATCTAGAGAGTGGGATATGTTTAATAACTACCCTAACCCTAACGCGTACCCTAACCCTAACCCCTACCCTAACCCTAACACGTACCCTAATCCTAACCCGTACCCTAAACCGAGCCCTAACCCTACACTAACCCTAACCCTAACCCTAACCCATACCCTACGCCGTACCCGAAGCCCTCCCCGAACCCGTACCCTAAGCCGTACCCTAAGCCTAACCCTAAGCCTAACCCTAACCCTAGGCTACCCTTGACTGCTTCTGCCTCCAACAGATTTCCTAAGCACTAGTGTTTTAAGGAACAGCTTAAAAAGAGAATCCTAATGTGATTTCTTTATAATGGGTGTGTTCCTTATCTTATCCTAGTGTCTAAACTCTTCTCCATGGCTGGACCACCAAATAATATTCCTTTTCGTGCTAAGGGGTAACTAGAGAGTGGGATAGGTTTAATAACTACCCTAACCCTAACGCGTACCCTAACGCTAACCGCTACCCTAAACCTAACACGTACACTAATCCTAACCCGTACCCTAAACCGAGCCCTAACCCTAACACTAACCCTAACCCTAACCCTAACCCGTACCCTAGGCCGTACCCGAAGCCCTCCCCGAACCCGTACCCTAAGCCATACCCTAAGCCTAACCCTAAGCCTAACCCTAACCGTAGGCTACCCTTGACTGCTTTTGCCTCCAATAGATTTCCTAAGCACTAGTGTTTTAAGGAAAAGCTTAAAAAGAGAATCCTAATGTGATTTCTTTATAATGTGTGTGTTCCTTATCTTATCCTAGTGTCTAAACTCTTCTCCATGGCTGGACACACAAATAATATTCCTTTACGTGCTAAGGGGTATCTAGAGAGAGGGATAGGTTTAATAACTACCCTAACCCTAATGCGTACCCTAACCCTAACCCCTAACCTAACCCTAACACGTACCATAATCCTAACCCGTACCCTAATCCTAACCCGTACCCTAAACCGAGCCCTAACCCTAAAACTAACCCTAACCCTATCCCTAACCCATACCCTACGCCGTACCCGAAGCCCTCCCCGAACCCGTACCCTAAGCCGTACCCTAAGCCTACCCCTAAGCCTAACCCTAACCCTAGGCTACCCTTGACTGCTTCTGCCTCCAATAGATTTCCTAAGCACTAGTGTTTTAAGGAACAGCTTAAAAAGAGAATCCTAATGTGATTTCTTTATAATGGGTGTGTTCCTTATATTATCTTAGTGTCTAAACTCTTCTCCATGGCTGGACCCCCAAATAATATTCCTTTACGTGCTAAGGGGTATCTAGAGAGTGGGATAGGTTTAATAACTACCCTAACCCTAACGCGTACCCTAACCCTAACCCCTAACCTAACCCTAACACGTACCCTAATCCTAACCCGTACCCTAAAGCGAGCCCTAACCCTAACACTAACCCTAACCCTAACCCTAACCCATACCCTACGCCGTACCCGAAGCCCTCCCCGAAACCGTACCCTAAGCCGTACCCTAAGCCTAACCCTAAGCCTAACCCTAACCCTAGGCTACCCTTGACTGCTTCTGCCTCCAATAGATTTCCTAAGCACTAGTGTTTTAAGGAACAGCTTAAAAAGAGAATCCTAATGTGATTTCTTTATAATGGGTGTGTTCCTTATCTTATCCTAGTGTCTAAACACTTCTCCATGGCTGGACCCCCACATAATATTCCTTTACGTGCTAAGGGGTATCTAGAGAGTGGGATAGGTTTAATAACTACCCTAACCGTAACGTGGACCCTAACCCTAACCCCTACCCTAAACCTAACATGTACCCTAATCCTAAACCTTACCCTAAACCGAGTCCTAACCCTAACACTAAGCCTAACCCTAACCCATACCCTACGCCGTACGCGAAGCCCTCCCCGAACACGTACCCTAAGCCGTACCCTAAGCCTAACCGTAAGCCTAACCCTAACCCTAGGCTACCCTTGACTGCTTCTGCCTCCAATAGATTTCCTAAGCACTAGTGTTTTAAGGAACAGCTTAAAAAGAGAATCCTAATGTGATTTCTTTATAATGTGTGTGTTTCTTATATTATCTTAGTGTCTAAATTCTTCTCCGTGGCTGGACCCCCTAATAATATTCCTTTACGTGCTAAGGGGTATCTAGAGAGTGGGATAGGTTTAATAACTACCCTAACCCTAACGCGTACTCTAACCCTAACCCCTACCCTAACCCTAACACGTACCCTAATCCTAACCCGTACCCTAAACCGAGCCCTAACACTAACACTAACCCTAACCCTAACCCTAACCCATACCCTACGACGTACCCGAAACCCTCCCCGAACCCGTACCCTAAGCCGTAGCCTAAGCCGTACCCTAAGCCTAACCCTAACCCTAGGCTACCCTTGACGGCTTCTGCCTCCAATAGATTTCCTAAGCACTAGTGTTTTAAGGAACAGCTTAAAAAGAGAATCCTAATGTGATTTCTTTATAATGGGTGTGTTCCTTATCTTATCCTAGTGTCTAAACACTTCTCCATGGCTGGACCCCCAAATAATATTCCTTTACGTGCTAAGGGGTAACTAGAGAGTGGGATAGGTTTAATAACTACCCTAACCCTAACGCGTACCCTAACGCTAACCCCTACCCTAACCCTAACACGTACCCTAATCCTAACCCGTAACCTAAACCGAGCCCTAACCCTAACACTAACCCTAACCCTAACCCTAAACCATACCCTACGCCGTACCCGAAGCCCTCCCCGAACCCGTACCCTAAGCCGTACCCTAAGCCTAACCCTAAGCCTAACCCTAACCCTAGGCTACCCTTGACTGCTTCTGCCTCCAATAGATTTCCTAAGCACTAGAGTTTTAAGGAACAGCTTAAAAAGAGAATCCTAATGTGATTTCTTTATAATGGGTGTGTTCCTTATCTGATCCTAGTGTCTAAACTCTTCTCCATGGCTGGACCCCCAAATAATATTCCTTTACGTGCTAAGGGGTATCTAGAGAGTGGGATATGTTTAATAACTACCCTAACCCTAACGCGTACACTAACCATAACCCCTACCCTAACCCTAACACGTACCCTAATCCTAACCCGTACCCTAAACCGAGCCCTAACCCTAACACTAACCCTAACCCTAACCCTAACCCATACCCTACGCCGTACCCGAAGCCCTCCCCGAACCCGTACCCTAAGCCGTACCCTAAGCCTAACCCTAAGCCTAACCCTAACCCTAGGCTACCCTTGACTGCTTCTGCCTCCAACAGATTTCCTAAGCACTAGTGTTTTAAGGAACAGCTTAAAAAGAGAATCCTAATGTGATTTCTTTATAATGGGTGTGTTCCTTATCTTATCCTAGTGTCTAAAGTCTTCTCCATGGCTGGACCCCCAAATAATATTCCTTTACGTGCTAAGGGGTATTTAGAGAGTGGGATATGTTTAATAACTACCCTAACGCTAACGCGTACCCTAACCCTAACCCCTACCCTAACCCTAACACGTACCCTAATCCTAACCCGTATCCTAAACCGAGCCCTAACCCTAACACTAACCCTAACCCTAACCCTAACCCATACCCTACGCCGTACCCGAAGCCCTCCCCGAACCCGTACCCTAAGCCGTACCCTAAGCCTAACCCTAAGCCTAACCCTAACCGTAGGCTACCCTTGACTGCTTTTGCCTCCAATAGATTTCCTAAGCACTAGTGTTTTAAGGAACAGCTTAAAAAGAGAATCCTAATGTGATTTCTTTATAATGGGTGTGTTCCTTATCTTATCCTAGTGTCTAAACTCTTCTCCATGGCTGGACCCCCAAATAATATTCCTTTACGTGCTAAGGGGTAACTAGAGAGTGGGATAGGTTTAATAACTACCCTAACCCTAATGCGTACCCTAACGCTAACCGCTACCCTAACCCTAACAGGTACCCTAATCCTAACCCGTACCCTAAACCGAGCCCTAACCCTAACACTAACCCTAACCCTAACCCTAACCCATACCCTACGCCGTACCCGAAGCCCTCCCCGAAACCGTACCCTAAGCCGTACCCTAAGCCTAACCCTAAGACTAACCCTAACCCTAGGCTACCCTTGACTGCTTCTGCCTCCAATAGATTTCCTAAGCACTAGTGTTTTAAGGAACAGCTTAAAAAGAGAATCCTAATGTGATTTCTTTATAATGGGTGTGTTCCTTATCTAATCCTAGTGTCTAAACTCTTCTCCATGGCTGGACCCCCAAATAATATTCCTTTATGTGCTAAGGGGTATCTAGAGAGTGGGATAGGTTTAATCACTACCCTAACCCTAACGCGTAACATAACCGTAAACCCTACCCTAACCCTAACACGTACCCTAATCCTAACCCGTACCCTAAACCGAGCCCTAACCCTAACACTAACCCTAACCCTAACCCTAACCCATACCCTACGCCGTACCCGAAGCCCTCCCCGAACCCGTACCCTAAGCCGTACCCTAAGCCTAACCCTAACCCTAGGCTACCCTTGACTGCTTCTGCCTGCAATAGATTTCCTAAGCACTAGTGTTTTAAGGAACAGCTTAAAAAGAGAATCCTAATGTGATTTCTTTATAATGTGTGTGTTCCTTATATTATCTTAGTGTCTAAACTCTTCTCCATGGCTGGACCCCCAAATAATATTCCTTTACGTGCTAAGGGGTATCTACAGAGAGGGATAGGTTTAATAACTACCCTAACCCTAAAGCGTACCCTAACCCTAACCCCTAACATAACCCTAACACGTACCCTAATCCTAACCCGTACCCTAAACCGAGCCCTAACCCTAACACTAACCCTAACCCTAACCCTAACCCATACCCTACGCCGTACCCGAAGCCCTCCCCGAACCCGTACCCTAAGCCGTACCCTAAGCCTACCCCTAAGCCTAACCCTAACCCTAGGCTACCCTTGACTGCTTCTGCCTCCAATAGATTTCCTAAGCACTAGTGTTTTAAGGAACAGCTTAAAAAGAGAATCCTAATGTGATTTCTTTATAATGTGTGTGTTCCTTATATTATCTTAGTGTCTAAACTCTTCTCCATGGCTGGACCCCCAAATAATATTCCTTTACGTGCTAAGGGGTATCTAGAGAGTGGGATAGGTTTAATAACTACCCTAACCCTAACGCGTACCCTAACCCTAACCCCTACCATAACCCTAACACGTACCCTAATCCTAACCCGTACCCTAAACCGAGCCCTAACCCTAACATTAACACTAACCCTAACCCTAACCCATACCCTACGCCGTACCAGAAACCCTCCCCGAACCCGTACCCTAAGCCGTACCCTAAGCCTAACCCTAAGCCTAACCCTAACCCTAGGCTACCCTTGACTGCTTCTGCCTCCAATATATTTCCTAAGCACTAGAGTTTTAAGGAACAGCTTAAAAAGAGAATCCTAATGTGATTTCTTTATAATGGGTGTGTTCCTTATCTGATCCTAGTGTCTAAACTCTTCTCCATGGCTGGACCCCCAAATAATATTCCTTTACGTGCTAAGGGGTATCTAGAGAGTGGGATATGTTTAATAACTACCCTAACCCTAACGCGTACCCTAACCCTAACCCCTACCCTAACCCTAACACGTACCCTAATCCTAACCCGTACCCTAAACCGAGCCCTAACCCTAACACTAACCCTAACCCTAACCCTAACCCATACCCTACGCCGTACCCGAAGCCCTCCCCGAACCCGTACCCTAAGCCGTACCCTAAGCCTAACCCTAAGCCTAACCCTAACCCTAGGCTACCCTTGACTGCTTCTGCCTCCAACAGATTTCCTAAGCACTAGTGTTTTAAGGAACAGCTTAAAAAGAGAATCCTAATGTGATTTCTTTATAATGGGTGTGTTCCTTATCTTATCCTAGTGTCTAAACTCTTCTCCATGGCTGGACCACCAAATAATATTCCTTTTCGTGCTAAGGGGTAACTAGAGAGTGGGATAGGTTTAATAACTACCCTAACCCTAACGCGTACCCTAACGCTAACCGCTACCCTAAACCTAACACGTACACTAATCCTAACCCGTACCCTAAACCGAGCCCTAACCCTAACACTAACCCTAACCCTAACCCTAACCCGTACCCTAGGCCGTACCCGAAGCCCTCCCCGAACCCGTACCCTAAGCCATACCCTAAGCCTAACCCTAAGCCTAACCCTAACCCTAGGCTACCCTTGACTGCTTCTGCCTCCAACAGATTTCCTAAGCACTAGTGTTTTAAGGAACAGCTTAAAAAGAGAATCAAATGTGATTTCTTTATAATGGGTGTGTTCCTTATCTTATCCTAGTGTCTAAACTCTTCTCCATGGCTGGACCCCCAAATAATATTCCTTTACGTGCTAAACGGTATCTAGAGAGTGGGATATGTTTAATAACTACCCTAACCCTAACGCGTACCCTAACCCTAACCCCTACCCTAACCCTAACACTTACCCTAATCCTAACCCGTATCCTAAACCGAGCCCTAACCCTAACACTAACCCTAACCCTAACACTAACCCATACCCTACGCCGTACCCGAAGCCCTCCCCGAACCCGTACCCTAAGCCGTACCCTAAGCCTAACCCTAAGCCTAACCCTAACCGTAGGCTACCCTTGACTGCTTTTGCCTCCAATAGATTTCCTAAGCACTAGTGTTTTAAGGAAAAGCTTAAAAAGAGAATCCTAATGTGATTTCTTTATAATGTGTGTGTTCCTTATCTTATCCTAGTGTCTAAACTCTTCTCCATGGCTGGACACCCAAATAATATTCCTTTACGTGCTAAGGGGTATCTAGAGAGAGGGATAGGTTTAATAACTACCCTAACCCTAATGCGTACCCTAACCCTAACCCCTAACCTAACCCTAACACGTACCATAATCCTAACCCGTACCCTAATCCTAACCCGTACCCTAAACCGAGCCCTAACCCTAACACTAACCCTAACCCTAACCCTAACCCATACCCTACGCCGTACCCGAAGCCCTCCCCGAACCCGTACCCTAAGCCGTACCCTAAGCCTACCCCTAAGCCTAACCCTAACCCTAGGCTACCCTTGACTGCTTCTGCCTCCAATAGATTTCCTAAGCACTAGTGTTTTAAGGAACAGCTTAAAAAGAGAATCCTAATGTGATTTCTTTATAATGGGTGTGTTCCTTATATTATCTTAGTGTCTAAACTCTTCTCCATGGCTGGACCCCCAAATAATATTCCTTTACGTGCTAAGGGGTATCTAGAGAGTGGGATAGGTTTAATAACTACCCTAACCCTAACGCGTACCCTAACCCTAACCCCTAACCTAACCCTAACACGTACCCTAATCCTAACCCGTACCCTAAAGCGAGCCCTAACCCTAACACTAACCCTAACCCTAACCCTAACCCATACCCTACGCCGTACCCGAAGCCCTCCCCGAAACCGTACCCTAAGCCGTACCCTAAGCCTAACCCTAAGCCTAACCCTAACCCTAGGCTACCCTTGACTGCTTCTGCCTCCAATAGATTTCCTAAGCACTAGTGTTTTAAGGAACAGCTTAAAAAGAGAATCCTAATGTGATTTCTTTATAATGGGTGTGTTCCTTATCTTATCCTAGTGTCTAAACACTTCTCCATGGCTGGATCCCCACATAATATTCCTTTACGTGCTAAGGGGTATCTAGAGAGTGGGATAGGTTTAATAACTACCCTAACCGTAACGTGTACCCTAACCCTAACCCCTACCCTAAACCTAACATGTACCCTAATCCTAAAGCTTACCCTAAACCGAGTCCTAACCCTAACACTAAGCCTAACCTTAACCCAAACCCTACGCCGTACCCGAAGCCCTCCCCGAACACGTACCCTAAGCCGTACCCTAAGCCTAACCCTAAGCCTAACCCTAACCCTAGGCTACCCTTGACTGCTTCTGCCTCCAATAGATTTCCTAAGCACTAGTGTTTTAAGGAACAGCTTAAAAAGAGAATCCTAATGTGATTTCTTTATAATGTGTGTGTTCCTTATATTATCTTATTGTCTAAACTCTTCTCCATGGCTGGACCCCCAAATAATATTCCTTTACATGCTAAGGGGTATCTAGAGAGTGGGATAGGTTTAATAACTACCCTAACCCTAACGCGTACCCTAACCCTAACCCCTACCCTAACCCTAACACGTACCCTAATCCTAACCCGTAACCTAAACCGAGCCCTAACCCTAACACTAACCCTAACCCTAACCCTAACCCATACCCTACGCCGTACCCGAAGCCCTCCCCGAACCCGTACCCTAAGCCGTACCCTAAGCCTAACCCTAAGCCTAACCCTAACCCTAGGCTACCCTTGACTGCTTCTGCCTCCAATAGATTTCCTAAGCACTAGTGTTTTAAGGAACAGCTTAAAAAGAGAATCCTAATGTGATTTCTTTATAATGGGTGTGTTCCTTATCTTATCCTAGTGTCTAAACACTTCTCCATGGCTGGACCCCCAAATAATATTCCTTTACGTGCTAAGGGGTAACTAGAGAGTGGGATAGGTTTAATAACTACCCTAACCCTAACGCGTACCCTAACGCTAACCCCTACCCTAACCCTAACACGTACCCTAATCCTAACCCGTAACCTAAACCGAGACCTAACCCTAACACTAACCCTAACTCTAACCCTAAACCATACCCTACGCCGTACCCGAAGCCCTCCCCGAACCCGTACCCTAAGCCGTACCCTAAGCCTAACCCTAAGCCTAACCCTAACCCTAGGCTACCCTTGACTGCTTCTGCCTCCAATAGATTTCCTAAGCACTAGAGTTTTAAGGAACAGCTTAAAAAGAGAATCCTAATGTGATTTCTTTATAATGGGTGTGTTCCTTATCTGATCCTAGTGTCTAAACTCTTCTCCATGGCTGGACCCCCAAATAATATTCCTTTACGTGCTAAGGGGTATCTAGAGAGTGGGATATGTTTAATAACTACCCTAACCCTAACGCGTACACTAACCATAACCCCTACCCTAACCCTAACACGTACCCTAATCCTAACCCGTACCCTAAACCGAGCCCTAACACTAACACTAACCCTAACCCTAACCCTAACCCATACCCTACGGCGTACCAGAAACCCTCCCCGAACCCGTACCCTAAGCCGTACCCTAAGCCTAACCCTAAGCCTAACCCTAACCCTAGGCTACCCTTGACTGCTTCTGCCTCCAATAGATTTCCTAAGCACTAGAGTTTTAAGGAACAGCTTAAAAAGAGAATCCTAATGTGATTTCTTTATAATGGGTGTGTTCCTTATCTGATCCTAGTGTCTAAACTCTTCTCCATGGCTGGACCCCCAAATAATATTCCTTTACGTGCTAAGGGGTATCTAGAGAGTGGGATATGTTTAATAACTACCCTAACCGTAACGTGTACCCTAACCCTAACCCCTACCCTAAACCTAACATGTACCCTAATCCTAAACCTTACCCTAAACCGAGTCCTAACCCTAACACTAAGCCTAACCCTAACCCATACCCTACGCCGTACCCGAAGCCCTCCCCGAACACGTACCCTAAGCCGTACCCTAAGCCTAACCGTAAGCCTAACCCTAACCCTAGGCTACCCTTGACTGCTTCTGCCTCCAATAGATTTCCTAAGCACTAGTGTTTTAAGGAACAGCTTAAAAAGAGAATCCTAATGTGATTTCTTTATAATGTGTGTGTTTCTTATATTATCTTAGTGTCTAAATTCTTCTCCGTGGCTGGACCCCCTAATAATATTCCTTTACGTAATAAGGGGTATCTAGAGAGTGGGATAGGTTTAATAACTACCCTAACCCTAACGCGTACTCTAACCCTAACCCCTACCCTAACCCTAACACGTACCCTAATCCTAACCCGTACCCTAAACCGAGCCCTAACACTAACACTAACCCTAACCCTAACCCTAACCCATACCCTACGCCGTACCCGAAACCCTCCCCGAACCCGTACCCTAAGCCGTACCCTAAGCCTACCCCTAAGCCTAACCCTAACCCTAGGCTACCCTTGACTGCTTCTGCCTCCAATAGATTTCCTAAGCACTAGTGTTTTAAGGAACAGCTTAAAAAGAGAATCCTAATGTGATTTCTTTATAATGGGTGTGTTCCTTATCTTATCCTAGTGTCTAAACTCTTCTCCATGGCTGGACCCCCAAATAATATTCCTTTACGTGCTAAGGGGTAACTAGAGAGTGGGATATGTTTAATAACTACCCTAACCGTAACGTGTACCCTAACCCTAACCCCTACCCTAAACCTAACATGTACCCTAATCCTAAACCTTACCCTAAACCGAGTCCTAACCCTAACACTAAGCCTAACCCTAACCCATACCCTACGCCGTACCCGAAGCCCTCCCCGAACACGTAGCCTAAGCCGTACCCTAAGCCTAACCGTAAGCCTAACCCTAACCCTAGGCTACCCTTGACTGCTTCTGCCTCCAATAGATTTCCTAAGCACTAGTGTTTTAAGGAACAGCTTAAAAAGAGAATCCTAATGTGATTTCTTTATAATGTGTGTGTTTCTTATATTATCTTAGTGTCTAAATTCTTCTCCGTGGATGGACCCCCTAATAATATTCCTTTACGTGCTAAGGGGTATCTAGAGAGTGGGATAGGTTTAATAACTACCCTAACCCTAACGCGTACTCTAACCCTAACCCCTACCCTAACCCTAACACGTACCCTAATCCTAACCCGTACCCTAAACCGAGCCCTAACACTAACACTAACCCTAACCCTAACCCTAACCCATACCCTACGCCGTACCCGAAACCCTCCCCGAACCCGTACCCTAAGCCGTAGCCTAAGCCGTACCCTAAGCCTAACCCTAACCCTAGGCTACCCTTGACGGCTTCTGCCTCCAATAGATTTCCTAAGCACTAGTGTTTTAAGGAACAGCTTAAAAAGAGAATCCTAATATGATTTCTTTATAATGGGTGTGTTCCTTATCTTATCCTAGTGTCTAAACTCTTCTCCATGGCTGGACCCCCAAATAATATTCCTTTACGTGCTAAGGGGTAACTAGAGAGTGGGATAGGTTTAATAACTACCCTAACCCTAACGCGTACCCTAACGCTAACCCCTACCCTAACCCTAACACGTACCCTAATCCTAACCCGTACCCTAAACCGAGCCCTAACCCTAACACTAACCCTAACCCTAACCCTAACCCATACCCTACGCCGTACCCGAAGCCCTCCCCGAATCCGTACCCTAAGCCGTACCCTAAGCCTAACCCTAAGCCTAACCCTAACCCTAGGCTACCCTTGACTGCTTCTGCCTCTAATAGATTTCCTAAGCACTAGTGTTTTAAGGAACAGCTTAAAAAGAGAATCCTAATGTGATTTCTTTATAATGTGTGTGTTCCTTATATTATCTTAGTGTCTAAACTCTTCTCCATGGCTGGACCCCCAAATAATATTCCTTTACGTGCTAAGGGGTATCTAGAGAGTGGGATATGTTTAATAACTACCCTAACCCTAACGCGTACACTAACCATAACCCCTACCCTAACCCTAACACGTACCCTAATCCTAACCCGTACCCTAAACCGAGCCCTAACACTAACACTAACCCTAACCCTAACCCTAACCCATACCCTACGGCGTACCAGAAACCCTCCCCGAACCCGTACCCTAAGCCGTACCCTAAGCCTAACCCTAAGCCTAACCCTAACCCTAGGCTACCCTTGACTGCTTCTGCCTCCAATATATTTCCTAAGCACTAGAGTTTTAAGGAACAGCTTAAAAAGAGAATCCTAATGTGATTTCTTTATAATGGGTGTGTTCCTTATCTGATCCTAGTGTCTAAACTCTTCTCCATGGCTGGACCCCCAAATAATATTCCTTTACGTGCTAAGGGGTATCTAGAGAGTGGGATATGTTTAATAACTACCCTAACCCTAACGCGTACCCTAACCCTAACCCCTACCCTAACCCTAACATGTACCCTAATCCTAACCCGTACCCTAAACCGAGCCCTAACCCTAACCCTAACCCTAACACTAACCCGTACCCTAGGCCGTACCCGAAGCCCTCCCCGAACCCATACCCTAAGCCGTACCCTAAGCCTAACCCTAAGCCTAACCCTAACCCTAGGCTACCCTTGACTGCTTCTGCCTCCAATAGATTTCCTAAGCACTAGTGTTTTAAGGAACAGCTTAAAAAGAGAATCCTAATGTGATTTCTTTATAATGGGTGTGTTCCTTATCTAATCCTAGTGTCTAAACTCTTCTCCATGGCTGGACCCCCAAATAATATTCCTTTACGTGCTAAGGGGTATCTAGAGAGTGGGATATGTTTAATAACTACCCTAACCGTAACGTGTACCCTAACCCTAACCCCTACCCTAAACCTAACATGTACCCTAATCCTAAACCTTACCCTAAACCGAGTCCTAACCCTAACACTAAGCCTAACCCTAACCCATACCCTACGCCGTACCCGAAGCCCTCCCCGAACACGTACCCTAAGCCGTACCCTAAGCCTAACCGTAAGCCTAACCCTAACCCTAGGCTACCCTTGACTGCTTCTGCCTCCAATAGATTTCCTAAGCACTAGTGTTTTAAGGAACAGCTTAAAAAGAGAATCCTAATGTGATTTCTTTATAATGTGTGTGTTTCTTATATTATCTTAGTGTCTAAATTCTTCTCCGTGGCTGGACCCCCTAATAATATTCCTTTACGTAATAAGGGGTATCTAGAGAGTGGGATAGGTTTAATAACTACCCTAACCCTAACGCGTACTCTAACCCTAACCCCTACCCTAACCCTAACACGTACCCTAATCCTAACCCGTACCCTAAACCGAGCCCTAACACTAACACTAACCCTAACCCTAACCCTAACCCATACCCTACGCCGTACCCGAAACCCTCCCCGAACCCGTACCCTAAGCCGTACCCTAAGCCTAACCCTAAGCCTAACCCTAACCCTAGGCTACCCTTGACTGCTTCTGCCTCCAATAGATTTCCTAAGCACTAGTGTTTTAAGGAACAGCTTAAAAAGAGAATCCTAATGTGATTTCTTTATAATGGGTGTGTTCCTTATCTTATCCTAGTGTCTAAACTCTTCTCCATGGCTGGACCCCCAAATAATATTCCTTTACGTGCTAAGGGGTAACTAGAGAGTGGGATATGTTTAATAACTACCCTAACCGTAACGTGTACCCTAACCCTAACCCCTACCCTAAACCTAACATGTACCCTAATCCTAAACCTTACCCTAAACCGAGTCCTAACCCTAACACTAAGCCTAACCCTAACCCATACCCTACGCCGTACCCGAAGCCCTCCCCGAACACGTACCCTAAGCCGTACCCTAAGCCTAACCGTAAGCCTAACCCTAACCCTAGGCTACCCTTGACTGCTTCTGCCTCCAATAGATTTCCTAAGCACTAGTGTTTTAAGGAACAGCTTAAAAAGAGAATCCTAATGTGATTTCTTTATAATGTGTGTGTTTCTTATATTATCTTAGTGTCTAAATTCTTCTCCGTGGCTGGACCCCCTAATAATATTCCTTTACGTGCTAAGGGGTATCTAGAGAGTGGGATAGGTTTAATAACTACCCTAACCCTAACGCGTACTCTAACCCTAACCCCTACCCTAACCCTAACACGTACCCTAATCCTAACCCGTACCCTAAACCGAGCCCTAACACTAACACTATCCCTAACCCTAACCCTAACCCATACCCTACGCCGTACCCGAAACCCTCCGCGAACCCGTACCCTAAGCCGTAGCCTAAGCCGTACCCTAAGCCTAACCCTAACCCTAGGCTACCCTTGACGGCTTCTGCCTCCAATAGATTTCCTAAGCACTAGTGTTTTAAGGAACAGCTTAAAAAGAGAATCCTAATATGATTTCTTTATAATGGGTGTGTTCCTTATCTTATCCTAGTGTCTAAACTCTTCTCCATGGCTGGACCCCCAAATAATATTCCTTTACGTGCTAAGGGGTAACTAGAGAGTGGGATAGGTTTAATAACTACCCTAACCCTAACGCGTACCCTAACGCTAACCCCTACCCTAACCCTAACACGTACCCTAATCCTAACCCGTACCCTAAACCGAGCCCTAACCCTAACACTAACCCTAACCCTAACCCTAACCCATACCCTACGCCGTACCCGAAGCCCTCCCCGAATCCGTACCCTAAGCCGTACCCTAAGCCTAACCCTAAGCCTAACCCTAACCCTAGGCTACCCTTGACTGCTTCTGCCTCTAATAGATTTCCTAAGCACTAGTGTTTTAAGGAACAGCTTAAAAAGAGAATCCTAATGTGATTTCTTTATAATGTGTGTGTTCCTTATATTATCTTAGTGTCTAAACTCTTCTCCATGGCTGGACCCCCAAATAATATTACTTTACGTGCTAAGGGGTATCTAGAGAGTGGGATAGGTTTAATAACTACCCTAACCCTAACGCGTACCCTAACGCTAACCCCTACCCTAACCCTAACACGTACCCTAATCCTAACCCGTAACCTAAACCGAGCCCTAACCCTAACACTAACCCTAACCCTAACCCTAACCCATACCCTACGCCGTACCCGAAGCCCTCCCCGAACCCGTACCCTAAGCCGTACCCTAAGCCTAACCCTAAGCCTAACCCTAACCCTAGGCTACCCTTGACTGCTTCTGCCTCCAATATATTTCCTAAGCACTAGAGTTTTAAGGAACAGCTTAAAAAGAGAATCCTAATGTGATTTCTTTATAATGGGTGTGTTCCTTATCTGATCCTAGTGTCTAAACTCTTCTCCATGGCTGGACCCCCAAATAATATTCCTTTACGTGCTAAGGGGTATCTAGAGAGGGGGATAGGTTTAATAACTACCCTAACCCTAACGCGTACCCTAACCCTAACCCCTACCCTAACCCTAACATGTACCCTAATCCTAACCCGTACCCTAAACCGAGCCCTAACCCTAACCGTAACCCTAACCCTAACCCGTACCCTAGGCCGTACCCGAAGCCCTCCCCGAACCCGTACCCTAAGCCGTACCCTAAGCCTAACCCTAAGCCTAACCCTAACCCTAGGCTACCCTTGACTGCTTCTGCCTCCAATAGATTTCCTAAGCACTAGTGTTTTAAGGAACAGCTTAAAAAGAGAATCCTAATGTGATTTCTTTATAATGGGTGTGTTCCTTATCTAATCCTAGTGTCTAAACTCTTCTCCATGGCTGGACCCCCAAATAATATTCCTTTACGTGCTAAGGGGTATCTAGAGAGTGGGATATGTTTAATAACTACCCTAACCGTAACGTGTACCCTAACCCTAACCCCTACCCTAAACCTAACATGTATCCTAATCCTAAACCTTACCCTAAACCGAGTCCTAACCCTAACACTAAGCCTAACCCTAACCCATACCCTACGCCGTACCCGAAGCCCTCCCCGAACACGTACCCTAAGCCGTACCCTAAGCCTAACCGTAAGCCTAACCCTAACCCTAGGCTACCCTTGACTGCTTCTGCCTCCAATAGATTTCCTAAGCACTAGTTTTTTAAGGAACAGCTTAAAAAGAGAATCCTAATGTGATTTCTTTATAATGTGTGTGTTTCTTATATTATCTTAGTGTCTAAATTCTTCTCCGTGGCTGGACCCCCTAATAATATTCCTTTACGTAATAAGGGGTATCTAGAGAGTGGGATAGGTTTAATAACTACCCTAACCCTAACGCGTACTCTAACCCTAACCCCTACCCTAACCCTAACACGTACCCTAATCCTAACCCGTACCCTAAACCGAGCCCTAACACTAACACTAACCCTAACCCTAACCCTAACCCATACCCTACGCCGTACCCGAAACCCTCCCCGAACCCGTACCCTAAGCCGTACCCTAAGCCTAACCCTAAGCCTAACCCTAACCCTAGGCTACCCTTGACTGCTTCTGCCTCCAATAGATTTCCTAAGCACTAGTGTTTTAAGGAACAGCTTAAAAAGAGAATCCTAATGTGATTTCTTTATAATGGGTGTGTTCCTTATCTTATCCTAGTGTCTAAACTCTTCTCCATGGCTGGACCCCCAAATAATATTCCTTTACGTGCTAAGGGGTAACTAGAGAGTGGGATATGTTTAATAACTACCCTAACCGTAACGTGTACCCTAACCCTAACCCCTACCCTAAACCTAACATGTACCCTAATCCTAAACCTTACCCTAAACCGAGTCCTAACCCTAACACTAAGCCTAACCCTAACCCATACCCTACGCCGTACCCGAAGCCCTCCCCGAACACGTACCCTAAGCCGTACCCTAAGCCTAACCGTAAGCCTAACCCTAACCCTAGGCTACCCTTGACTGCTTCTGCCTCCAATAGATTTCCTAAGCACTAGTGTTTTAAGGAACAGCTTAAAAAGAGAATCCTAATGTGATTTCTTTATAATGTGTGTGTTTCTTATATTATCTTAGTGTCTAAATTCTTCTCCGTGGCTGGACCCCCTAATAATATTCCTTTACGTGCTAAGGGGTATCTAGAGAGTGGGATAGGTTTAATAACTACCCTAACCCTAACGCGTACTCTAACCCTAACCCCTACCCTAACCCTAACACGTACCCTAATCCTAACCCGTACCCTAAACCGAGCCCTAACACTAACACTATCCCTAACCCTAACCCTATCCCATACCCTACGCCGTACCCGAAACCCTCCGCGAACCCGTACCCTAAGCCGTAGCCTAAGCCGTACCCTAAGCCTAACCCTAACCCTAGGCTACCCTTGACGGCTTCTGCCTCCAATAGATTTCCTAAGCACTAGTGTTTTAAGGAACAGCTTAAAAAGAGAATCCTAATATGATTTCTTTATAATGGGTGTGTTCCTTATCTTATCCTAGTGTCTAAACTCTTCTCCATGGCTGGACCCCCAAATAATATTCCTTTACGTGCTAAGGGGTAACTAGAGAGTGGGATAGGTTTAATAACTACCCTAACCCTAACGCGTACCCTAACGCTAACCCCTACCCTAACCCTAACACGTACCCTAATCCTAACCCGTACCCTAAACCGAGCCCTAACCCTAACACTAACCCTAACCCTAACCCTAACCCATACCCTACGCCGTACCCGAAGCCCTCCCCGAATCCGTACCCTAAGCCGTACCCTAAGCCTAACCCTAAGCCTAACCCTAACCCTAGGCTACCCTTGACTGCTTCTGCCTCTAATAGATTTCCTAAGCACTAGTGTTTTAAGGAACAGCTTAAAAAGAGAATCCTAATGTGATTTCTTTATAATGTGTGTGTTCCTTATATTATCTTAGTGTCTAAACTCTTCTCCATGGCTGGACCCCCAAATAATATTCCTTTACGTGCTAAGGGGTATCTAGAGAGTGGGATAGGTTTAATAACTACCCTAACCCTAACGCGTACCCTAACCCTAACCCCTACCCTAACCCTAACATGTACCCTAATCCTAACCCGTACCCTAAACCGAGCCCTAACCCTAACCGTAACCCTAACCCTAACCCGTACCCTAGGCCGTACCCGAAGCCCTCCCCGAACCCGTACCCTAAGCCGTACCCTAAGCCTAACCCTAAGCCTAACCCTAACCCTAGGCTACCCTTGACTGCTTCTGCCTCCAATAGATTTCCTAAGCACTAGTGTTTTAAGGAACAGCTTAAAAAGAGAATCCTAATGTGATTTCTTTATAATGGGTGTGTTCCTTATCTAATCCTAGTGTCTAAACTCTTCTCCATGGCTGGACCCCCAAATAATATTCCTTTACGTGCTAAGGGGTATCTAGAGAGTGGGATATGTTTAATAACTACCCTAACCGTAACGTGTACCCTAACCCTAACCCCTACCCTAAACCTAACATGTACCCTAATCCTAAACCTTACCCTAAACCGAGTCCTAACCCTAACACTAAGCCTAACCCTAACCCATACCCTACGCCGTACCCGAAGCCCTCCCCGAACACGTACCCTAAGCCGTACCCTAAGCCTAACCGTAAGCCTAACCCTAACCCTAGGCTACCCTTGACTGCTTCTGCCTCCAATAGATTTCCTAAGCACTAGTGTTTTAAGGAACAGCTTAAAAAGAGAATCCTAATGTGATTTCTTTATAATGTGTGTGTTTCTTATATTATCTTAGTGTCTAAATTCTTCTCCGTGGCTGGACCCCCTAATAATATTCCTTTACGTGCTAAGGGGTATCTAGAGAGTGGGATAGGTTTAATAACTACCCTAACCCTAACGCGTACTCTAACCCTAACCCCTACCCTAACCCTAACACGTACCCTAATCCTAACCCGTACCCTAAACCGAGCCCTAACACTAACACTAACCCTAACCCTAACCCTAACCCATACCCTACGCCGTACCCGAAACCCTCCCCGAACCCGTACCCTAAGCCGTACACTAAGCCTAACCCTAAGCCTAACCCTAACCCTAGGCTACCCTTGACTGCTTCTGCCTCCAATATATTTCCTAAGCACTAGTGTTTTAAGGAACAGCTTAAAAAGAGAATCCTAATGTGATTTCTTTATAATGGGTGTGTTCCTTATCTTATCCTAGTGTCTAAACTCTTCTCCATGGCTGGACCCCCAAATAATATTCCTTTACGTGCTAAGGGGTAACTAGAGAGTGGGATAGCTTTAATAACTACCCTAACCCTAATGCGTACCCTAACGCTAACCGATACCCTAACCCTAACACGTACCCTAATCCTAACCCGTACCCTAAACCGAGCCCTAACCCTAACACTAACCCTAACCCTAACCCTAACCCATACCCTACGCCGTACCCGAAGCCCTTCCCTAACCCGTACCCTAAGCCGTACCTTAAGCCTAACCCTAAGCCTAACCCTAACCCTAGGCTACCCTTGACTGCTTCTGCCTCTAATAGATTTCCTAAGCACCAGTGTTTTAAGGAACAGCTTAAAAAGAGAATCCTAATGTGATTTCTTTATAATGTGTGTGTTCCTTATATTATCTTAGTGTCTAAACTCTTCTCCATGGCTGGACACCCAAATAATATTCCTTTACGTGCTAAGGGGTATCTAGAGTGTGGGATAGGTTTAATAACTACCCTAACCGTAACGCGTACCCTAACCCTAACCCCTACCCTAAACCTAACATGTACCCTAATCCTAAACCGTACCCTAAACCGAGCCCTAACCCTAACACTAAGCCTAACCCTAACCTATACCCTACGCCGTACCCGAAGCCCTCCCCGAACACGTACCCTAAGCCGTACCCTAAGCCTAACCATAAGCCTAACCCAAACCCTAGGCTACCCTTGACTGCTTCTGCCTCCAATAGATTTCCTAAGCACTAGTGTTTTAAGGAACAGCTTAAAAAGAGAATCCTAATGTGATTTCTTTATAATGGGTGTGTTTCTTATATTATCTTAGTGTCTAAATTCTTCTCCATGACTGGACCCCCTAATAATATTCCTTTACGTGCTAAGGGGTATCTAGAGAGTGGGATAGGTTTAATAACTACCCTAACCCTAACGCGTACTCTAACCCTAACCCCTACCCTAACCCTAACACGTACCCTAATCCTAACCCGTACCCTAAACCGAGCCCTAACCCTAACACTAACCCTAAACCTAACCCTAACCCATACCCTACGCCGTACCCGAAGCCCTCCCCGAACCCGTACCCTAAGCCGTACCCTAAGCCGTACCCTAAGCCTAACCCTAACCCTAGGCTACCCTTGACGGCTTCTGCCTCCAATAGATTTCCTAAGCACTAGTGTTTTAAGGAACAGCTTAAAAAGAGAATCCTAATATGATTTCTTTATAATGGGTGTGTTCCTTATCTTATCCTAGTGTCTAAACTCTTCTCCATGGCTGGACCCCCAAATAATATTCCTTTACGTGCTAAGGGGTAACTAGAGAGTGGGATAGGTTTAATAACTACCCTAACCCTAACGCGTACCCTAACGCTAACCCCTACCCTAACCCTAACACGTACCCTAATCCTAACCCGTACCCTAAACCGAGCCCTAACCCTAACACTAACCCTAACCCTAACCCTAACCCATACCCTACCCCGTACCCGAAGCCCTCCCCGAATCCGTACCCTAAGCCGTACCCTAAGCCTAACCCTAAGCCTAACCCTAACCCTAGGCTACCCTTGACTGCTTCTGCCTCTAATAGATTTCCTAAGCACTAGTGTTTTAAGGAACAGCTTAAAAAGAGAATCCTAATGTGATTTCTTTATAATGGGTGTGTTCCTTATATTATCTTAGTGTCTAAACTCTTCTCCATGGCTGGACCCCCAAATAATATTACTTTACGTGCTAAGGGGTATCTAGAGAGTGGGATAGGTTTAATAACTACCCTAACCCTAACGCGTACCCTAACCCTAACCCCTAACCTAACCCTAACACGTACCCTAATCCTAAACCGTACCCTAAACAGAGCCCTAACCCTAACACTAACCCTAACCCTAACCCTAACCCATACCCTACGCCGTACCCGAAGCCCTCCCCGAACCCGTACCCTAAGCCGTACCCTAAGCCTAACCCTAAGCCTAACCCTAACCCTAGGCTACCCTTGACTGCTTCTGCCTCCAATAGATTTCCTAAGCACTAGTGTTTTAAGGAACAGCTTAAAAAGGGAATCCTAATGTGATTTCTTTATAATGGGTGTGTTCCTTATCTTATCCTAGTGTCTAAACGCTTCTCCATGGCTGGAACCCCAAATAATATTCCTTTACGTGCTAAGGGGTAACTAGAGAGTGGGATAGGTTTAATAACTACCCTAACCCTAACGCGTACCCTAACGCTAACCCCTACCATAACCCTAACACGTACCCTAATCCTAACCCGTAACCTAAACCGAGCCCTAACCCTAACACTAACCCTAACCCTAACCCTAACCCATACCCTACGCCGTACCCGAAGCCCACCCCGAACCCGTACCCTAAGCCGTACCTTACGCCTAACCCTAAGCCTAACCCTAACTCTAGGCTACCCTTGACTGCTTCTGCCTCCAATAGATTTCCTAAGCACTAGTGTTTTAAGGAACAGCTTAAAAAGAGAATCCTAATGTGATTTCTTTATAATGTGTGTGTTCCTTATATTATCTTAGTGTCTAAACTCTTCTCCATGGCTGGACCCCCAAATAATATTCCTTTACGTGCTAAGGGGTATCTAGAGAGTGGGATAGGTTTAATAACTACCCTAACCCTAACGCGTACCCTAACCCTAACCCCTACCATAACTCTAACACGTACCCTAATCCTAACCCGTACCCTAAACCGAGCCCTAACCCTAACACTAACCCTAACCCTAACCCTAACCCATACCCTACGCCGTACCAGAAACCCTCCCCGAACCCGTACCCTAAGCCGTACCCTAAGCCTAACCCTAAGCCTAACCCTAACCCTAGGCTACCCTTGACTGCTTCTGCCTCCAATATATTTCCTAAGCACTAGAGTTTTAAGGAACAGCTTAAAAAGAGAATCCTAATGTGATTTCTTTATAATGGGTGTGTTCCTTATCTGATCCTAGTGTCTAAACTCTTCTCCATGGCTGGACCCCAAAATAATATTCCTTTACGTGCTAAGGGGTATCTAGAGAGTGGGATATGTTTAATAACTACCCTAACCCTAACGCGTACCCTAACCCTAACCCCTAGCCTAACCCTAACACGTACCCTAATCCTAACCCGTACCCTAAACCGAGCCCTAACCCTAACACTAACCCTAACCCTAACCCTAACCCATACCCTACGCCGTACCCGAAGCCCTCCCCGAACCCGTACCCTAAGCCGTACCCTAAGCCTAACCCTAAGCCTAACCCTAACCCTAGGCTACCCTTGACTGCTTCTGCCTCCAACAGATTTCCTAAGCACTAGTGTTTTAAGGAACAGATTAAAAAGAGACTCCTAATGTGATTTCTTTATATTGGGTGTGTTCCTTACCTTATCCTAGTGTCTAAACTCTTCTCCATGCCTGGACCCCCAAATAATATTCCTTTACGTGCTAAGGGGTAACTAGAGAGTGGGATAGGTTTAATAACTACCCTAACCCTAACGCGTACCCTAACGCTAACCGCTACCCTAAACCTAACACGTACCCGAATCCTAACCCGTACCCTAAACCGAGCCCTAACCCTAACACTAACCCTAACCCATACCCTACGCCGTACCCGAAGCCCTCCCCGAACGCGTACCCTAAGCCGTACCCTAAGCCTAACCCTAAGCCTAACCCTAACCCTAGGCTACCCTTGACTGCTTCTGCCTCCAATAGATTTCCTAAGCACTAGTGTTTTAAGGAACAGCTTAAAAAGAGAATCCTAATGTGATTTCTTTATAATGGGTGTGTTCCTTATCTTATCCTAGTGTCTAAACACTTCTCCATGGCTGGACCCCCAAATAATATTCCTTTACGTGCTAAGGGGTAACTAGAGAGTGGGATAGGTTTAATCACTACCCTAACCCTAACGCGTACCCTAACGCTAACCCCTACCCTAACCATAACACGTACCCTAATCCTAACCCGTAACCTAAACCGAGCCCTAACCCTAACACTAACCCTAACCCTAACCCTAACCCATACCCTACGCCGTACCCGAAGCCCTCCCCGAACCCGTACCCTAAGCCGTACCCTAAGCCTAACCCTAAGCCTAACCATAACCCTAGGCTACCCTTGACTGCTTCTGCCTCCAATAGATTTCCTAAGCACTAGTGTTTTAAGGAACAGCTTAAAAAGAGAATCCTAATGTGATTTCTTTATAATGTGTGTGTTTCTTATATTATCTTAGTGTCTAAATTCTTCTCCATGGCTGGACCCCCTAATAATATTCCTTTACGTGCTAAGGGGTATCTAGAGAGTGGGATAGGTTTAATAACTACCCTAACCCTAACGCGTACTCTAACCCTAACCCCTACCCTAACCCTAACACGTACCCTAATCCTAACCCGTACCCTAAACCGACCCCTAACACTAACACTAACCCTAACCCTAACCCTAACCCATACCCTACGCCGTACCCGAAGCCCTCCCCGAACCCGTACCCTAAGCCGTACCCTAAGCCTAACCCTAAGCCTAACCCTAACCCTAGGCTACCATTGACTGCTTCTGCCTCCAATAGATTTCCTAAGCACTAGTGTTTTAAGGAACAGCTTAAAAAGAGAATCCTAATGTGATTTCTTTATAATGTGTGTGTTCCTTATATTATCTTAGTGTCTAAACTCTTCTCCATGGCTGGACCCCCAAATAATATTCCTTTACGTGCTAAGGGGTATCTAGAGAGTGGGATAGGTTTAATAACTACCCTAAACCTAACGCGTACCCTAACCCTAACCCCTACAATAACCCTAACACGTACCCTAATCCTAACCCGTACCCTAAACCGAGCCCTAACCCTAACACTAACCCTAACCCTAACCCTAACCCATACCCTACGCCGTACTAGAAACCCTCCCCGAACCCGTACCCTAAGCCATACCCTAAGCCTAACCCTAAGCCTAACCCTAACCCTAGGCTACCCTTGACTGCTTCTGCCTCCAATATATTTCCTAAGCACTAGAGTTTTAAGGAACAGCTTAAAAAGAGAATCCTAATGTGATTTCTTTATAATGGGTGTGTTCCTTATCTGATCCTAGTGTCTAAACTCTTCTCCATGGCTGGACCCCCAAATAATATTCCTTTACGTGCTAAGGGGTATCTAGAGAGTGGGATATGTTTAATAACTACCCTAACCCTAACACGTACCCTAACCCTAACCCCTACCCTAACCCTAACACGTACCCTAATCCTAACCCGTACCCTAAACCGAGCCCTAACCCTAGCACTAACCTTAACCCTAACCCTAACCCATACCCTACGCCGTACCCGAAGCCCTCCCCGAACCCGTACCCTAAGCCGTACCCTAAGCCTAACCCTAAGCCTAACCCTAACCCTAGGCTACCCTTGACTGCTTCTGCCTCCAACAGATTTCCTAAGCCCTAGTGTTTTAAGGAACAGCTTAAAAAGAGAATCCTAATGTGATTTCTTTATATTGGGTGTGTTCCTTATCTTATCCTAGTGTCTAAACTCTACTCCATGGCTGGACCCCCAAATAATATTCTTTACGTGCTAAGGGGTAACTAGAGAGTGGGATAGGTTTAATAACTACCCTAACCCTAACGCGTACCCTAACGGTAACCGCTACCCTAAACCTAACACGTACCCTAATCCTAACCCGTACCCTAAACCGAGCCCTAACCCTAACACTAACCCTAACCCTAACCCTAACCCATACCCTACGCCGTACCCGAAGCCCTCCCCGAACCCGTACCCTAAGCCGTACCCTAAGCCTAACCCTAAGCCTAACCCTAACCCTAGGCTACCCTTGACTGCTTCTGCCTCCAATAGATTTCCTAAGCACTAGTGTATTAAGGAACAGCTTAAAAAGAGAATCCTAATGTGATTTCTTTATAATGGGTGTGTTCCTTATCTTATCCTAGTGTCTAAACACTTCTCCATGGCTGGACCCCCAAATAATATTTCTTTACGTGCTAAGGGGTAACTAGAGAGTGGGATAGGTTTAATAACTACCCTAACCCTAACGCGTACCCTAACGCTAACCCCTACCCTAACCCTAACACGTACCCTAATCCTAACCCGTAATCTAAACCGAGTCCTAACCCTAACACTAACCCTAACACTAACCCTAACCCATACCCTACGCCGTACCCGAAGCCCTCCCCGAACCCGTACCCTAAGCCGTACCCTAAGCCTAACCCTAAGCCTAACCGTAACCCTAGGCTACCCTTGACTGCTTCTGCCTCCAATAGATTTCCTAAGCACTAGTGTTTTAAGGAACAGCTTAAAAAGAGAATCCTAATGTGATTTCTTTATAATGTGTGTGTTTCTTATATTATCTTAGTGTCTAAATTCTTCTCCATGGCTGGACCCCCTAATAATATTCCTTTACGTGCTAAGGGGTATCTAGAGAGTGGGATAGGTTTAATAACTACCCTAACCCTAACGCGTACTCTAACCCTAACCCCTACCCTAACCCTAACACGTACCCTAATCCTAACCCGTACCCTAAACCGACCCTTAACTCTAACACTAACCCTAACCCTAACCCTAACCCATACCCTACGCCGTACCCGAAGCACTCCCCGAACCCGTACCCTAAGCCGTACCCTAAGCCTAATCCTAAGCCTAACCCTAACCCTAGGCTACCCTTGACTGCTTCTGCCTCCAATAGATTTCCTAAGCACTAGTGTTTTAAGGAACAGCTTAAAAAGAGAATCCTAATGTGATTTCTTTATAATGTGTGTGTTCCTTATATTATCTTAGTGTCTAAACTCTTCTCCATGGCTGGACCCCCAAATAATATTCCTTTAAGTGCTAAGGGGTATCTAGAGAGTGGGATAGGTTTAATCACTACCCTAACCCTAACGCGTATCCTAACCCTAACCCCTACCCTAACCATAACACGTACCCTAATACTAACCCGTACCCTAAACCGAGCCCTAACCCTAACACTAACCCTAACCCTAACCCTAACCCATACCCTACGCCGTACCCGAAGCCCTCCCCGAACCCGTACCCTAAGCCTAACCCTAAGCCTAACCTTAACCCTAGGCTACCCTTGACTGCTTCTGCCTCCAATAGATTTCCTAAGCACTAGTGTTTTAAGGAACAGCTTAAAAAGAGAATCCTAATGTGATTTCTTTATAATGGGTGTGTTCCTTATCTTATCCTAGTGTCTAAACTCTTCTCCGTGGCTGGACCCCCAAATAATATTCCTTTACGGGCTAAGGGGTAACTAGAGAGTGGGATAGGTTTAATAACTACCCTAACCCTAACGCGTACCCTAACGCTAACCGCTACCCTAACCCTAACACGTACCCTAATCCTAACCCGTACCCTAAACCGAGCCCTAACCCTAACACTAACCCTAACCCTAACCCTAACCCATACCCTACGCCGTACCCGAAGCCCTCCCCGAACCCGTACCCTAAGCCGTACCCTAAGCCTAAACCTAAGCCTAACCCTAACCCTAGGCTACCCTTGACTGCTTCTGCCTCCAATAGATTTCCTAAGCACTAGTGTTTTAACGAACAGCTTAAAAAAGGAATCCTAATGTGATTTCTTTATAATGGGTGTGTTCCTTATCTAATCCTAGTGTCTAAACTCTTCTCCATGGCTGGACCCCCAAATAATATTCCTTTATGTGCTAAGGGGTATCTAGAGAGTGGGATAGGTTTAATCACTACCCTAACCCTAACGCGTACCATAACCCTAACCGCTACCCTAACCCTAACACGTACCCTAATCCTAACCCTTACCCTAAACCGAGCCCTAACCCTAACACTAACCCTAACCCTAACCCTAACCCATAACCTACGCCGTACCCGAAGCCCTCCCCGAAACCGTACCCTAAGCCATACCCTAAGCCTACCCCTAAGCCTAACCCTAATCCTAGGCTACCCTTGACTGCTTCTGCCTCCAATAGATTTCCTAAGCACTAGTGTTTTAAGGAACAGCTTAAAAAGAGAATCCTAATGTGATTTCTTTATAATGTGTGTGTTCCTTATATTATCTTAGTGTCTAAACTCTTCTCCATGGCTGGACCCTCAAATAATATTCCTTTACGTGCTAAGTGGTATCTAGAAAGTGGGATAGGTTTAATCACTACCCTAACCCTAACGCGTACCATAACCCTAGCCCCTACCCTACATCGAAAACATGCATGAGAAACCCAGAAGATGGTACACCGTGTGATGGGGAAAGGTTTCTAAAACGCACCTCATTTCTCATCTCCTTGTGTTCGGGTTGGCCATTCCAGCCACTTTACTAGCAATCTCCCTACTTGGAGCATCAGCACCTTTAACCTCCTGTTCCGTACAGGTTGCAATTTGTCCTGAGGATGAACGGGAAGACGGGGAAACAATGAGAGACTAGCTCTTGGTGTTGGGACAGGCACAGGTCACTCTATTTTCCCATCAGGAAGAAGAATTAACCACAGGCTCAGCCTGCCCCCCGGAACCAGAACAGGGCCTGAAGCCATCCTGCGCTTTTGCGGCCAGCTCCCAAAAAAGCGAGTTGTAAAATGGAGCTTCAGGGCACTGCAATTCACAAACCTGCAGCGTTGTAAATGATAACTCTCGTCCACAAATTTACTGAAGGAAGGCAAAGAAGAGGATTTGATATCAAGGCAGAATTGCAGGAAACAGATTTCAGGATGTAGATTCGAATCGCCTTTAAGGCACATGAAAAGCGGCAAAACGTTGACTATGATGCCCTTGGCCAAAAAGGGCGTATGCGTTTTTTCCTGAATATATTCAGGAAAAAACGCATATACCCTTTTTGGCCAACCAAGCAACCTGGAAAGGCAAATCAGCGCTACAAAGAAGTCTCGCTTCCCATCGGTCAAAAGGGCCATGCTGAAAAAAGTGTCAAAACCAGAAATGCAGGACAGGCCCTGGAGAAATGGGAGCCTTGCTACACTGATGGGCGGGATGTAAATTGCCAACAGCCACTCTGGAGAAGGGTACGGTGTGTCCTGAAACATCTAAAAAACACAGCTTAGAGAGCATAGGGCACTTCCACGCATGGGGGTATAAAGTGGGAAAATTGAAAATCAGCAAGACACAGGCACCCCAAAGTTTAGGGCTGCTCTGTTGACAAGGACCTCCACTTCATTCCACCTTAAATATCCCAAGAAAGCGAAAAATGGATAAAGAAGTGGTGGTCCTTATGTACAATGGAATATCACTCAGCCATGAAATCAATGTCATAAGGCTAGTAGCAGCATGATGAGTGGATTTAGGTACGACGATTCTAAGTGAAATAAGTCACACAGAAAAGGACACTTCTCATAAGGTGTCATTATAGAGGGAATGTAAAAACCGTTACACTTGAACTGAATTACAAAACAGAACAGAGTCACACATGCAGAAAACACACTATGGCTGCTTAACGGGAAAGGTGAGGTGGGGTGATACATAAAACAAGAGTTTCAAATTAGCTCAGATACCGTTCCATAAACCCAATATGTAACAGACAAGACCTACTCCTTGCTCAGAGAACTGGACTCAACACGCCCGATTCACCGCACAAGATTATATCTGACTAGTAATAATCTTAAAACCTATGTATTGATATCTCTCTGTTAGGGTGTCAAGTGGGTGTAAAGCGGCATAAACACAGCTGTGAAAAGCAGCTAAACCCCATTATAAAAATAAATTACTTTTAAAAACCCATGAAACAAAGACAGGGAAAGAGAGAGAAATTCTTACACAATTCGTTCAGGGGCTGTGATGCAACCTGGATTGACCATACCTAGACCCACAGGTGGATGAGACATAAGGGTGGACACTCTTGGGGCTGAGAGGTTTGGTGAGGTTGGGTGAGCAAACGCAGACCCTTTAAAGTAATACTGCGTGCTACCCATCGCATGGGTCCCAAATCTCCAGGTTCAAGGGCATCTTCCTACATCGAAAACATGCATGAGAAACCCAGAAGATGGTACACCGTGTGATGGGGAAAGGTTTCTAAAATGCACCTCATTTCTCATCTCCGTGTGCTCGGGTTCGCCATTCCAGCCACTTTACTAGCAATCTCCCTACTTGGAGCATCAGCACCTTTAACCTCCTGTTCCGTACAGGTTGCAATTTGTCCTGAGGATGAGCGGGAAGACGGGGAACCAATGAGAGACTAGCTCTTGGTGTTGGGACAGGCACAGGTCACTCTATTTTCTCATCAGGAAGAAGAATTAACCACAGGCTCAGCCTGCCCCCCGGAACCAGAACAGGGCCTGAAGCCATCCTGCGCTTTTGCGGCCAGCTCCCAAAAAAGCGAGTTGTAAAATGGAGCTTCAGGGCACTGCAATTCACAAACCTGCAGCGTTGTAAATGATAACTCTCGTCCACAAATATATTGAGGGAAGGCAAAGAAGAAGAATTGAAATCAAGGCAGAATTGCAGGAAACAGATTTCAGGACGTAGATTCGACTCGCCTTTACACCACATGAAAAGCGGCAAAACGTTGACAATGATGCCCTTGGCCAAAAAGGGCGTAAGCGTTTTTTCCTGAATATATTCAGGAAAAAACGCTTACGCCCTTTTTGGCTAACCAAGCAACCTGGAAAGGCAAATCAGCGCTACAAAGAAGTCTCGCTTCCCATCGGTCAAAAGGGCCATGCTGAAAAAAGTGTCAAAACCAGAAATGCAGGACAGGCCCTGGAGAAATAGGAGCCTTGCTACACTGATGGGCGGGATGTAAATTGAAAACAGCCACTCTGGAGAAGGGTAGGATGTGTCCTGAAACATCTAAAAAACACAGCTTAGAGAGCATAGGGCACTTCCACGCATGGGGGTATAAAGTGGGAAAATTGAAAATCAGCAAGACACAGGCACCCCAAAGTTTAGGGCTGCTCTGTTGACAAAGACCTCCACTTCATTCCACCTTAAATATCCCAGGAAAGCGAAAAATGGATAAAAAAGTTGTGGTCCTTATGTACAATGGAATATCACTCAGCCATGAAATCAATGTCATAAGGCTAGTAGCAGCATGATGAGTGGATTTAGGTACGACGATTCTAAGTGAAATAAGTCACACAGAAAAGGACACTTCTCATAAGGTGTCACTTATAGAGGGAATGTAAAAACCGTTACACTTGAAATGAATTACAAAACAGAACAGAGTCACACATGCAGAAAACACACTATGGCTGCTTAACGGGAAAGGTGAGGTGGGGTGATACATAAAACAAGAGTTTCAAATTAGCTCAGATACCGTTCCATAAACCCAATATGTAATAGACAAGACCTACTCCTTGCTCAGAGAACTGGACTCAACACGCCCGATTCACCGCACAAGAATATATCTGACTAGTAATAATCTTAAAACCTATGTATTGATATCTCTCTGTTAGTGTGTCAAGTGGGTGTAAAGCGGCATAAACACAGCCGTGAAAAGCAGCTAAACCCCATTATAAAAATAAATTACTTTTAAAAACCCATGAAACAAAGACAGGGAAAGAGAGAGAAATTCTTACACAATTCGTTCAGGGGCTGTGATGCAACCTGGATTGACCATATCTAGACCCACAGCTGGATGAGACATAAGGGTGGACACTCTTGGGGCTGAGAGGTTTGGTGAGGTTGGGTGAGCAAACGCAGACCCTTTAAAGTAATACTGCGTGCTACCCATCGCATGGGTCCCAAATCTCCAGGTTCAAGGGCATCTTCCTACATCGACAACATGCATGAGAAACCCAGAAGATGGTACACCGTGTGATGGGGAAAGGTTTCTAAAACGCACCTCATTTCTCATCTCCTTGTGCTCGGGTTCGCCATTCCAGCCACTTTACTAGCAATCTCCCTACTTGGAGCATCAGCACCTTTAACCTCCTGTTCCGTACAGGTTGCAATTTGTCCTGAGGATGAGCGGGAAGACGGGGAACCAATGAGAGACTAGCTCTTGGTGTTGGGACAGGCACAGGTCACTCTATTTTCCCATCAGGAAGAAGAATTAACCACAGGTTCAGCCTGCCCCCCAGAACCAGAACAGGGCCTGAAGCCATCCTGCGCTTTTGAGGCCAGCTCCCAAAAAAGCGAGTTGTAAAATGGAGCTTCAGGGCACTGCAATTCACAAACCTGCAGAGGTATAAATGATAACTCTCGTCCACAAATATATTGAGGGAAGGCAAAGAAGAGGATTTGAAATCAAGGCAGAATTGCAGGAAACAGATTTCAGGAGGTAGATTCGAATCGCCTTTAAAGCACATGAAAAGCGGCAAAACGTTGACAATGATGCCCTTGGCCAAAAAGGGCGTATGCGTTTTTTCCTGAATATATTCAGGAAAAAACGCTTACGCCCTTTTTGGCCAACCAAGCAACCTGGAAAGGCAAATCAGCGCTACAAAGAAGTCTTGCTTCCCATCGGTCAAAAGGGCCATGCTGAAAAAAGTGTCAAAACCAGAAATGCAGGACAGGCCCTGGAGAAATGGGAGCCTTGCTACACTGATGGGCGGGATGTAAATTGCCAACAGCCACTCTGGAGAAGGGTACGGTGTGTCCTGAAACATCTGAAAAACACAGCTTAGAGAGCATAGGGCACTTCCACGCATGGGGGTATAAAGTGGGAAAATTGATAATCAGCAAGACACAGGCACCCCAAAGTTTAGGGCTGCTCTGTTGACAAGGACCTCCACTTCATTCCACCTTAAATATCCCAAGAAAGCGATAAATGGATAGAGAAGTGGTGGTCCTTATGTACAATGGAATATCACTCAGCCATGAAATCAATGTCATAAGGCTAGTAGCAGCATGATGAGTGGATTTAGGTACGACGATTCTAAGTGAAATAAGTCACACAGAAAAGGACACTTCTCATAAGGTGTCACTTATAGAGGGAATGTAAAAACCGTTACACTTGAAATGAATTACAAAACAGAACAGAGTCACACATGCAGAAAACACACTATGGCTGCTTAACGGGAAAGGTGAGGTGGGGTGATACATAAAACAAGAGTTTCAAATTAGCTCAGATACCGTTCCATAAACCCAATATGTAATAGACAAGACCTACTCCTTGCTCAGAGAACTGGACTCAACACGCCCGATTCACCGCACAAGAATATATCTGACTAGTAATAATCTTAAAACCTATGAATTGATATCTCTCTGTTAGTGTGTCAAGTGGGTGTAAAGCGGCATAAACACAGCCGTGAAAAGCAGCTAAACCCCATTATAAAAATAAATTACTTTTAAAAACCCATGAAACAAAGACAGGGAAAGAGAGAGAAATTCTTACACAATTCGTTCAGGGGCTGTGATGCAACCTGGATTGACCATACCTAGACCCACAGGTGGATGAGACATAAGGGTGGACAGTCTTGGGGCTGAGATGTTTGGTGAGGTTGGGTGAGCAAACGCAGACCCTTTAAAGTAATACTGCGTGCTACGCATCGCATGGGTCCCAAATCTCCAGGTTCAAGGGCATCTTCCTACATCGAAAACATGCATGAGAAACCCAGAAGATGGTACACCGTGTGATGGGGAAAGGTTTCTAAAACGCACCTCATTTCTCATCTCCTTGTGCTCGGGTTCGCCATTCCAGCCACTTTACTAGCAATCTCCCTACTTGGAGCATCAGCACCTTTAACCTCCTGCTCCGTACAGGTTGCAATTTGTCCTGAGGATGAACGGGAAGACGGGGAACCAATGAGAGACTAGCTCTTGGTGTTGGGACAGGCACAGGTCACTCTATTTTCCCATCAGGAAGAAGAATTAACCACAGGCTCAGCCTGCCACCCGGAACAAGAACAGGGCCTGAAGCCATCCTGCGCTTTTGCGGCCAGCTCCCAAAAAAGCGAGTTGTAAAATGGAGCTTCAGGGCACTGCAATTCACAAAACTGCAGCGTTGTAAATGATAACTCTCGTCCACAAATATATTGAGAGAAGGCAAAGAAGAGGATTTGAAATCAAGGCAGAATTGCAGGAAACAGATTTCAGGAGGTAGATTTGAATCGCCTTAAAAGCACATAAAAAGCGGCAAAACGTTGACAATGATGCCCTTGGCCAAAAAGGGCGTAAGCGTTTTTTCCTGAATATATTCAGGAAAAAACGCATACGCCCTTTTTGGCCAACCAAGCAACCTGGAAAGGCAAATCAGCGCTACAAAGAAGTCTCGCTTCCCATCGGTCAAAAGGGCCATGCTGAAAAAAGTGTCAAAACCAGAAATGCAGGACAGGCCCTGGAGAAATGGGAGCCTTGCTACACTGATGGGCGGGATGTAAATTGCCAACAGCCACTCTGGAGAAGGGTACGGTGTGTCCTGAAACATCTAAAAAACACAGCTTAGAGAGCATAGGGCACTTCCACGCATGGGGGTATAAAGTGGGAAAATTGAAAATCAGCAAGACACAGGCACCCCAAAGTTTAGGGCTGCTCTGTTGACAAGGACCTCCACTTCATTCCACCTTAAATATCCCAAGAAAGCGAAAAATGGATAAAGAAGTGGTGGTCCTTATGTACAATGGAATATCACTCAGCCATGAAATCAATGTCATAAGGCTAGTAGCAGCATGATGAGTGGATTTAGGTACGACGATTCTAAGTGAAATAAGTCACACAGAAAAGGACACTTCTCATAAGGTGTCATTATAGAGGGAATGTAAAAACCGTTACACTTGAACTGAATTACAAAACAGAACAGAGTCACACATGCAGAAAACACACTATGGCTGCTTAACGGGAAAGGTGAGGTGGGGTGATACATAAAACAAGAGTTTCAAATTAGCTCAGATACCGTTCCATAAACCCAATATGTAACAGACAAGACCTACTCCTTGCTCAGAGAACTGGACTCAACACGCCCGATTCACCGCACAAGATTATATCTGACTAGTAATAATCTTAAAACCTATGTATTGATATCTCTCTGTTAGGGTGTCAAGTGGGTGTAAAGCGGCATAAACACAGCTGTGAAAAGCAGCTAAACCCCATTATAAAAATAAATTACTTTTAAAAACCCATGAAACAAAGACAGGGAAAGAGAGAGAAATTCTTACACAATTCGTTCAGGGGCTGTGATGCAACCTGGATTGACCATACCTAGACCCACAGGTGGATGAGACATAAGGGTGGACACTCTTGGGGCTGAGAGGTTTGGTGAGGTTGGGTGAGCAAACGCAGACCCTTTAAAGTAATACTGCGTGCTACCCATCGCATGGGTCCCAAATCTCCAGGTTCAAGGGCATCTTCCTACATCGAAAACATGCATGAGAAACCCAGAAGATGGTACACCGTGTGATGGGGAAAGGTTTCTAAAATGCACCTCATTTCTCATCTCCGTGTGCTCGGGTTCGCCATTCCAGCCACTTTACTAGCAATCTCCCTACTTGGAGCATCAGCACCTTTAACCTCCTGTTCCGTACAGGTTGCAATTTGTCCTGAGGATGAGCGGGAAGACGGGGAACCAATGAGAGACTAGCTCTTGGTGTTGGGACAGGCACAGGTCACTCTATTTTCTCATCAGGAAGAAGAATTAACCACAGGCTCAGCCTGCCCCCCGGAACCAGAACAGGGCCTGAAGCCATCCTGCGCTTTTGCGGCCAGCTCCCAAAAAAGCGAGTTGTAAAATGGAGCTTCAGGGCACTGCAATTCACAAACCTGCAGCGTTGTAAATGATAACTCTCGTCCACAAATATATTGAGGGAAGGCAAAGAAGAAGAATTGAAATCAAGGCAGAATTGCAGGAAACAGATTTCAGGACGTAGATTCGACTCGCCTTTAAACCACATGAAAAGCGGCAAAACGTTGACAATGATGCCCTTGGCCAAAAAGGGCGTAAGCGTTTTTTCCTGAATATATTCAGGAAAAAACGCTTACGCCCTTTTTGGCTAACCAAGCAACCTGGAAAGGCAAATCAGCGCTACAAAGAAGTCTCGCTTCCCATCGGTCAAAAGGGCCATGCTGAAAAAAGTGTCAAAACCAGAAATGCAGGACAGGCCCTGGAGAAATAGGAGCCTTGCTACACTGATGGGCGGGATGTAAATTGAAAACAGCCACTCTGGAGAAGGGTAGGATGTGTCCTGAAACATCTAAAAAACACAGCTTAGAGAGCATAGGGCACTTCCACGCATGGGGGTATAAAGTGGGAAAATTGAAAATCAGCAAGACACAGGCACCCCAAAGTTTAGGGCTGCTCTGTTGACAAAGACCTCCACTTCATTCCACCTTAAATATCCCAGGAAAGCGAAAAATGGATAAAAAAGTTGTGGTCCTTATGTACAATGGAATATCACTCAGCCATGAAATCAATGTCATAAGGCTAGTAGCAGCATGATGAGTGGATTTAGGTACGACGATTCTAAGTGAAATAAGTCACACAGAAAAGGACACTTCTCATAAGGTGTCACTTATAGAGGGAATGTAAAAACCGTTACACTTGAAATGAATTACAAAACAGAACAGAGTCACACATGCAGAAAACACACTATGGCTGCTTAACGGGAAAGGTGAGGTGGGGTGATACATAAAACAAGAGTTTCAAATTAGCTCAGATACCGTTCCATAAACCCAATATGTAATAGACAAGACCTACTCCTTGCTCAGAGAACTGGACTCAACACGCCCGATTCACCGCACAAGAATATATCTGACTAGTAATAATCTTAAAACCTATGTATTGATATCTCTCTGTTAGTGTGTCAAGTGGGTGTAAAGCGGCATAAACACAGCCGTGAAAAGCAGCTAAACCCCATTATAAAAATAAATTACTTTTAAAAACCCATGAAACAAAGACAGGGAAAGAGAGAGAAATTCTTACACAATTCGTTCAGGGGCTGTGATGCAACCTGGATTGACCATATCTAGACCCACAGCTGGATGAGACATAAGGGTGGACACTCTTGGGGCTGAGAGGTTTGGTGAGGTTGGGTGAGCAAACGCAGACCCTTTAAAGTAATACTGCGTGCTACCCATCGCATGGGTCCCAAATCTCCAGGTTCAAGGGCATCTTCCTACATCGACAACATGCATGAGAAACCCAGAAGATGGTACACCGTGTGATGGGGAAAGGTTTCTAAAACGCACCTCATTTCTCATCTCCTTGTGCTCGGGTTCGCCATTCCAGCCACTTTACTAGCAATCTCCCTACTTGGAGCATCAGCACCTTTAACCTCCTGTTCCGTACAGGTTGCAATTTGTCCTGAGGATGAGCGGGAAGACGGGGAACCAATGAGAGACTAGCTCTTGGTGTTGGGACAGGCACAGGTCACTCTATTTTCCCATCAGGAAGAAGAATTAACCACAGGTTCAGCCTGCCCCCCAGAACCAGAACAGGGCCTGAAGCCATCCTGCGCTTTTGAGGCCAGCTCCCAAAAAAGCGAGTTGTAAAATGGAGCTTCAGGGCACTGCAATTCACAAACCTGCAGAGGTATAAATGATAACTCTCGTCCACAAATATATTGAGGGAAGGCAAAGAAGAGGATTTGAAATCAAGGCAGAATTGCAGGAAACAGATTTCAGGAGGTAGATTCGAATCGCCTTTAAAGCACATGAAAAGCGGCAAAACGTTGACAATGATGCCCTTGGCCAAAAAGGGCGTATGCGTTTTTTCCTGAATATATTCAGGAAAAAACGCTTACGCCCTTTTTGGCCAACCAAGCAACCTGGAAAGGCAAATCAGCGCTACAAAGAAGTCTTGCTTCCCATCGGTCAAAAGGGCCATGCTGAAAAAAGTGTCAAAACCAGAAATGCAGGACAGGCCCTGGAGAAATGGGAGCCTTGCTACACTGATGGGCGGGATGTAAATTGCCAACAGCCACTCTGGAGAAGGGTACGGTGTGTCCTGAAACATCTGAAAAACACAGCTTAGAGAGCATAGGGCACTTCCACGCATGGGGGTATAAAGTGGGAAAATTGATAATCAGCAAGACACAGGCACCCCAAAGTTTAGGGCTGCTCTGTTGACAAGGACCTCCACTTCATTCCACCTTAAATATCCCAAGAAAGCGATAAATGGATAGAGAAGTGGTGGTCCTTATGTACAATGGAATATCACTCAGCCATGAAATCAATGTCATAAGGCTAGTAGCAGCATGATGAGTGGATTTAGGTACGACGATTCTAAGTGAAATAAGTCACACAGAAAAGGACACTTCTCATAAGGTGTCACTTATAGAGGGAATGTAAAAACCGTTACACTTGAAATGAATTACAAAACAGAACAGAGTCACACATGCAGAAAACACACTATGGCTGCTTAACGGGAAAGGTGAGGTGGGGTGATACATAAAACAAGAGTTTCAAATTAGCTCAGATACCGTTCCATAAACCCAATATGTAATAGACAAGACCTACTCCTTGCTCAGAGAACTGGACTCAACACGCCCGATTCACCGCACAAGAATATATCTGACTAGTAATAATCTTAAAACCTATGAATTGATATCTCTCTGTTAGTGTGTCAAGTGGGTGTAAAGCGGCATAAACACAGCCGTGAAAAGCAGCTAAACCCCATTATAAAAATAAATTACTTTTAAAAACCCATGAAACAAAGACAGGGAAAGAGAGAGAAATTCTTACACAATTCGTTCAGGGGCTGTGATGCAACCTGGATTGACCATACCTAGACCCACAGGTGGATGAGACATAAGGGTGGACAGTCTTGGGGCTGAGATGTTTGGTGAGGTTGGGTGAGCAAACGCAGACCCTTTAAAGTAATACTGCGTGCTACGCATCGCATGGGTCCCAAATCTCCAGGTTCAAGGGCATCTTCCTACATCGAAAACATGCATGAGAAACCCAGAAGATGGTACACCGTGTGATGGGGAAAGGTTTCTAAAACGCACCTCATTTCTCATCTCCTTGTGCTCGGGTTCGCCATTCCAGCCACTTTACTAGCAATCTCCCTACTTGGAGCATCAGCACCTTTAACCTCCTGCTCCGTACAGGTTGCAATTTGTCCTGAGGATGAACGGGAAGACGGGGAACCAATGAGAGACTAGCTCTTGGTGTTGGGACAGGCACAGGTCACTCTATTTTCCCATCAGGAAGAAGAATTAACCACAGGCTCAGCCTGCCACCCGGAACAAGAACAGGGCCTGAAGCCATCCTGCGCTTTTGCGGCCAGCTCCCAAAAAAGCGAGTTGTAAAATGGAGCTTCAGGGCACTGCAATTCACAAAACTGCAGCGTTGTAAATGATAACTCTCGTCCACAAATATATTGAGAGAAGGCAAAGAAGAGGATTTGAAATCAAGGCAGAATTGCAGGAAACAGATTTCAGGAGGTAGATTTGAATCGCCTTAAAAGCACATAAAAAGCGGCAAAACGTTGACAATGATGCCCTTGGCCAAAAAGGGCGTAAGCGTTTTTTCCTGAATATATTCAGGAAAAAACGCATACGCCCTTTTTGGCCAACCAAGCAACCTGGAAAGGCAAATCAGCGCTACAAAGAAGTCTCGCTTCCCATCGGTCAAAAGGGCCATGCTGAAAAAAGTGTCAAAACCAGAAATGCAGGACAGGCCCTGGAGAAATGGGAGCCTTGCTACACTGATGGGCGGGATGTAAATTGCCAACAGCCACTCTGGAAAAGGGTAGGGTGTGTCCTGAAACATCTAAAAAACACAGCTTAGAGAGCATAGGGCACTTCCACGCATGGGGTTATAAAGTGGGAAAATTGAAAATCAGCAAGACACAGGCACCCCAAAGTTTAGGGCTGCTCTGTTGACAAGGACCTCCACTTCATTCCACCTTAAATATCCCAAGAAAGCGATAAATGGATAGAGAAGTGGTGGTCCTTATGTACAATGGAATATCACTCAGCCATGAAATCAATGTCATAAGGCTAGTAGCAGCATGATGAGTGGATTTAGGTACGACGATTCTAAGTGAAATAAGTCACACAGAAAAGGACACTTCTCATAAGGTGTCACTTATAGAGGGAATGTAAAAACCGTTACACTTGAAATGAATTACAAAACAGAACAGAGTCACACATGCAGAAAACACACTATGGCTGCTTAACGGGAAAGGTGAGGTGGGGTGATACATAAAACAAGAGTTTCAAATTAGCTCAGATACCATTCCATAAACCCAATATGTAACAGACAAGACCTACTCCTTGCTCGGAGAACTGGACTCAACACGCCCGATTCACTGCACAAGAATATATCTGACTAGTAATAATCTTAAAACCTATGTATTGATATCTCTCTGTTAGTGTGTCAAGTGGGTGTAAAGCGGCATAAACACAGCTGTGAAAAGCAGCTAAACCCCATTATAAAAATAAATTACTTTTAAAAACCCATGAAACAAAGACAGGGAAAGAGAGAGAAATTCTTACACAATTCGTTCAGGGGCTGTGATGCAACCTGGATTGACCATACCTAGACCCACAGGTGGATGAGACATAAGGGTGGACACTCTTGGGGCTGAGAGGTTTGGTGAGGTTGGGTGAGCAAACGCAGACCCTTTAAAGTAATACTGCGTGCTACCCATCGCATGGGTCCCAAATCTCCAGGTTCAAGGGCATCTTCCTACATCGAAAACATGCATGAGAAACCCAGAAGATGGTACACCGTGTGATGGGGAAAGGTTTCTAAAACACACCTCATTTCTCATCTCCTTGTGCTCGGGTTCGCCATTCCAGCCACTTTACTAGCAATCTCCCTACTTGGAGCATCAGCACCTTTAACCTCCTGTTCCGTACAGTTTGCAATTTGTCCTGAGGATGAGCGGGAAGACGGGGAACCAATGAGAGACTAGCTCTTGGTGTTGGGACAGGCACAGGTCACTCTATTTTCCCATCAGGAAGAAGAATTAACCACAGGTTCAGCCTGCCCCCCAGAACCAGAACAGGGCCTAAAGCCATCCTGCGCTTTTGAGGCCAGCTCCCAAAAAAGCGAGTTGTAAAATGGAGCTTCAGGGCACTGCAATTCACAAACCTGCAGAGGTATAAATGATAACTCTCGTCCACAAATATATTGAGGGAAGGCAAAGAAGAGGATTTGAAAGCAAGGCAGAATTGCAGGAAACAGATTTCAGGACGTAGATTCGAATCGCCTTTAAAGCACATGAAAAGTGGCAAAACGTTGACAATGATGCCCTTGGACAAAAAGGGCGTATGCGTTTTTTCCTGAATATATTCAGGAAAAATCGCATACGCCCTTTTTGGCCAACCAAGCAACCTGGAAAGGCAAATCAGCGCTACAAAGAAGTCTCGCTTCCCATCGGTCAAAAGGAACATGCTGAAAAAAGTGTCAAAACCAGAAATGCAGGACAGGCAATGGAGAAATGGGAGCCTTGCTACACTGATGGGCGTGATGTAAATTGCCAACAGCCACTCTGGAGAAGGGTACGGTGTGTCCTGAAATATCTAAAAAACACAGCTTAGAGAGCATAGGGCACTTCCACGCATGGGGGTATAAAATGGGAAAATTGATAATCAGCAAGACACAGGCACCCTAAAGTTTAGGGCTGCTCTGTTGACAAGGACCTCCACTTCAGTCCACCTTAAATATCCCAAGAAAGCGAAAAATGGATAAAGAAATGGTGGTCCTTATGAACAATGGAATATCACTCAGCCATGAAATCAATGTCATAATGCTAGTAGCAGCATGATGAGTGGATTTAGGTACGACGATTCTAAGTGAAATAAGTCACACAGAAAAGGACACTTCTCATAAGGTGTCAATATAGAGGGAATGTAAAAACCGTTACACTTGAACTGAATTACAAAACAGAACAGAGTCACACATGCAGAAAACACACTATGGCTGCTTAACGGGAAAGGTGAGGTGGGGTGATACATAAAATAAGAGTTTCAAATTAGCTCAGATACCGTTCCATAAACCCAATATGTAACAGACAAGACCTACTCCTTGCTCAGAGAACTGGACTCAACACGCCCGATTCACCGCACAAGAATATATCTGACTAGTAATAATCTTAAAACCTATGAATTGATATCTCTGTGTTAGTGTGTCAAGTGGGTGTAAAGCGGCATAAACACAGCCGTGAAAAGCAGCTAAACCCCATTATAAAAATAAATTACTTTTAAAAACCCATGAAACAAAGACAGGGAAAGAGAGAGAAATTCTTACACAATTCGTTCAGGGGCTGTGATGCAACCTGGATTGACCATACCTAGACCCACAGGTGGATGAGACATAAGGGTGGACACTCTTGGGGCTGAAAGGTTTGGTGAGGTTGGGTGAGCAAACGCAGACCCTTTAAAGTAATACTGCGTGCTACCCATCGCATGGGTCCCAAATCTCCAGGTTCAAGGGCATCTTCCTACATCGAAAACATGCATGAGAAACCCAGAAGATGGTACACCGTGTGATGGGGAAAGGTTTCTAAAACGCACCTCATTTCTCATCTCCTTGTGCTCGGGTTCGCCATTCCAGCCACTTTACTAGCAATCTCCCTACTTGGAGCATCAGCACCTTTAACCTCCTGTTCCGTACAGGTTGCAATTTGTCCTGAGGTTGAGCGGGAAGACGGGGAACCAATGAGAGACTAGCTCTTGGTGTTGGGACAGGCACAGGTCACTCTATTTTCCCATCAGGAAGAAGAATTAACCACAGGTTCAGCCTGCCCCCCGGAACCAGAACAGGGCCTGAAGCCATCCTGCGCTTTTGAGGCCAGCTCCCAAAAAAGCGAGTTGTAAAATGGAGCTTCAGGGCACTGCAATTCACAAACCTGCAGAGGTATAAATGATAACTCTCGTCCACAAATATATTGAGAGAAGGCAAAGAAGAGGATTTGAAATCAAGGCAGAATTGCAGGAAACAGATTTAAGGAGGTAGATTCGAATCGCCTTTAAAGCACATGAAAAGCGGCAAAACGTTGACAATGATGCCCTTGGCCAAAAAGGGCGTATGCGTTTTTTCCTGAATATATTCAGGAAAAAACGCATACGCTCTTTTTGGCCAACCAAGCAACCTGGAAAGGCAAATCAGTGCTACAAAGAAGTCTCGCTTCCCATCGGTCAAAAGGGACATGCTGAAAAAAGTGTCAAAACCAGAAATGCAGGACAGGCCCTGGAGAAATGGGAGCCTTGCTACACTGATGGGCGGGATGTAAATTGCCAACAGCCACTCTGGAGAAGGGTACGGTGTGTCCTGAAACATCTAAAAAACACAGCTTAGAGAGCATAGGGCACTTCCACGCATGGGGGTATAAAGTGGGAAAATTGAAAATCAGCAAGACACAGGCACCCCAAAGTTTAGGGCTGCTTTGTTGACAAGGACCTCCACTTCATTCCACCTTAAATATCCCAAGAAAGCGAAAAATGGATAAAGAAGTGGTGGTCCTTATGAACAATGGAATATCACTCAGCCATGAAATCAATGTCATAATGCTAGTAGCAGCATGATGAGTGGATTTAGGTATGACGATTCTAAGTGAAATAAGTCACACAGAAAAGGACACTTCTCATAAGGTGTCACTTATAGAGGGAATGTAAAAACCGTTACACTTGAACTGAATTACAAAACAGAACAGAGTCACACATGCAGAAAACACACTATGGCTGCTTAACGGGAAAGGTGAGGTGGGGTGATACATAAAACAAGAGTTTCAAATTAGCTCAGATACCATTCCATAAACCCAATATGTAACAGACAAGACCTACTCCTTGCTCGGAGAACTGGACTCAACACGCCCGATTCACTGCACAAGAATATATCTGACTAGTAATAATCTTAAAACCTATGTATTGATATCTCTCTGTTAGTGTGTCAAGTGGGTGTAAAGCGGCATAAACACAGCCGTGAAAAGCAGCTAAACCCCATTATAAAAATAAATTACTTTTAAAAACCCATGAAACAAAGACAGGGAAAGAGAGAGAAATTCTTACACAATTCGTTCAGGGGCTGTGATGCAACCTGGATTGACCATACCTAGACCCACAGGTGGATGAGACATAAGGGTGGACAGTCTTGGGGCTGAGATGTTTGGTGAGGTTGGGTGAGCAAACGCAGACCCTTTAAAGTAATACTGCGTGCTACCCATCGCATGGGTCCCAAATCTCCAGGTTCAAGGGCATCTTCCTACATCGAAAACATGCATGAGAAACCCAGAAGATGGTACACCGTGTGATGGGGAAAGGTTTCTAAAACGCACCTCATTTCTCATCTCCTTGTGCTCGGGTTCGCCATTCCAGCCACTTTACTAGCAATCTCCCTACTTGGAGCATCAGCACCTTTAACCTCCTGCTCCGTACAGGTTGCAATTTGTCCTGAGGATGAACGGGAAGACGGGGAACCAATGAGAGACTAGCTCTTGGTGTTGGGACAGGCACAGGTCACTCTATTTTCCCATCAGGAAGAAGAATTAACCACAGGCTCAGCCTGCCACCCGGAACAAGAACAGGGCCTGAAGCCATCCTGCGCTTTTGCGGCCAGCTCCCAAAAAAGCGAGTTGTAAAATGGAGCTTCAGGGCACTGCAATTCACAAAACTGCAGCGTTGTAAATGATAACTCTCGTCCACAAATATATTGAGAGAAGGCAAAGAAGAGGATTTGAAATCAAGGCAGAATTGCAGGAAACAGATTTCAGGAGGTAGATTTGAATCGCCTTAAAAGCACATAAAAAGCGGCAAAACGTTGACAATGATGCCCTTGGCCAAAAAGGGCGTAAGCGTTTTTTCCTGAATATATTCAGGAAAAAACGCATACGCCCTTTTTGGCCAACCAAGCAACCTGGAAAGGCAAATCAGCGCTACAAAGAAGTCTCGCTTCCCATCGGTCAAAAGGGCCATGCTGAAAAAAGTGTCAAAACCAGAAATGCAGGACAGGCCCTGGAGAAATGGGAGCCTTGCTACACTGATGGGCGGGATGTAAATTGCCAACAGCCACTCTGGAAAAGGGTAGGGTGTGTCCTGAAACATCTAAAAAACACAGCTTAGAGAGCATAGGGCACTTCCACGCATGGGGTTATAAAGTGGGAAAATTGAAAATCAGCAAGACACAGGCACCCCAAAGTTTAGGGCTGCTCTGTTGACAAGGACCTCCACTTCATTCCACCTTAAATATCCCAAGAAAGCGATAAATGGATAGAGAAGTGGTGGTCCTTATGTACAATGGAATATCACTCAGCCATGAAATCAATGTCATAAGGCTAGTAGCAGCATGATGAGTGGATTTAGGTACGACGATTCTAAGTGAAATAAGTCACACAGAAAAGGACACTTCTCATAAGGTGTCACTTATAGAGGGAATGTAAAAACCGTTACACTTGAAATGAATTACAAAACAGAACAGAGTCACACATGCAGAAAACACACTATGGCTGCTTAACGGGAAAGGTGAGGTGGGGTGATACATAAAACAAGAGTTTCAAATTAGCTCAGATACCGTTCCATAAACCCAATATGTAATAGACAAGACCTACTCCTTGCTCAGAGAACTGTACTCAACACGCCCGATTCACCGCACAAGAATATATCTGACTAGTAATAATCTTAAAACCTATGAATTGATATCTCTCCGTTAGTGTGTCAAGTGGGTGTAAAGGGGCATAAACACAGCCGTGAAAAGCAGCTAAACCCCATTATAAAAATAAATTACTTTTAAAAACCCATGAAACAAAGACAGGGAAAGAGAGAGAAATTCTTACACAATTCGTTCAGGGGCTGTGATGCAACCTGGATTGACCATACCTAGACCCACAGGTGGATGAGACATAAGGGTGGACACTCTTGGGGCTGAGAGGTTTGGTGAGGTTGGGTGAGCAAACGCAGACCCTTTAAAGTAATACTGCGTGCTACCCATCGCATGGGTCCCAAATCTCCAGGTTCAAGGGCATCTTCCTACATCGAAAACATGCATGAGAAACCCAGAAGATGGTACACCGTGTGATGGGGAAAGGTTTCTAAAACGCACCTCATTTCTCATCTCCTTGTGCTCGGGTTCGCCATTCCAGCCACTTTACTAGCAATCTCCCTACTTGGAGCATCAGCACCTTTAACCTCCTGTTCCGTACAGGTTGCAATTTGTCCTGAGGTTGAGCGGGAAGACGGGGAACCAATGAGAGACTAGCTCTTGGTGTTGGGACAGGCACAGGTCACTCTATTTTCCCATCAGGAAGAAGAATTAACCACAGTTTCAGCCTGCCCCCCGGAACCAGAACAGGGCCTGAAGCCATCCTGCGCTTTTGAGGCCAGCTCCCAAAAAAGCGAGTTGTAAAATGGAGCTTCAGGGCACTGCAATTCACAAACCTGCAGAGGTATAAATGATAACTCTCGTCCACAAATATATTGAGGGAAGGCAAAGAAGAGGATTTGAAATCAAGGCAGAATTGCAGGAAACAGATTTCAGGAGGTAGATTCGAATCGCCTTTAAAGCACATGAAAAGCGGCAAAACGTTGACAATGATGCCCTTGGCCAAAAAGGGCGTATGCGTTTTTTCCTGAATATATTCAGGAAAAAACGCATACGCCCTTTTTGGCCAACCAAGCAACCTGGAAAGGCAAATCAGTGCTACAAAGAAGTCTCGCTTCCCATCGGTCAAAAGGGACATGCTGAAAAAAGTGTCAAAACCAGAAATGCAGGACAGGCCCTGGAGAAATGGGAGCCTTGCTACACTGATGGGCGGGATGTAAATTGCCAACAGCCACTCTGGAGAAGGGTACGGTGTGTCCTGAAACATCTAAAAAACACAGCTTAGAGAGCATAGGGCACTTCCACGCATGGGGGTATAAAGTGGGAAAATTGAAAATCAGCAAGACACAGGCACCCCAAAGTTTAGGGCTGCTTTGTTGACAAGGACCTCCACTTCATTCCACCTTAAATATCCCAAGAAAGCGAAAAATGGATAAAGAAGTGGTGGTCCTTATGAACAATGGAATATCACTCAGCCATGAAATCAATGTCATAATGCTAGTAGCAGCATGATGAGTGGATTTAGGTATGACGATTCTAAGTGAAATAAGTCACACAGAAAAGGACACTTCTCATAAGGTGTCACTTATAGAGGGAATGTAAAAACCGTTACACTTGAAATGAATTACAAAACAGAACAGAGTCACACATGCAGAAAACACACTATGGCTGCTTAACGGGAAAGGTGAGGTGGGGTGATACATAAAACAAGAGTTTCAAATTAGCTCAGATACCATTCCATAAACCCAATATGTAACAGACAAGACCTACTCCTTGCTCGGAGAACTGGACTCAACACGCCCGATTCACTGCACAAGAATATATCTGACTAGTAATAATCTTAAAACCTATGTATTGATATCTCTCTGTTAGTGTGTCAAGTGGGTGTAAAGCGGCATAAACACAGCCGTGAAAAGCAGCTAATCCCCATTATAAAAATAAATTACTTTTAAAAACCCATTAAACAAAGACAGGGAAAGACAGAGAAATTCTTACACAATTCGTTCAGGGGCTGTGATGCAACCTGGATTGACCATATCTAGATCCACAGCTGGATGAGACATAAGGGTAGGCACTCTTGGGGCTGAGAGGTTTGGTGAGGTTGGGTGAGCAAACGCAGACCCTTTAAAGTAATACTGCGTGCTACCCATCGCATGGGTCCCAAATCTCCAGGTTCAAGGGCATCTTCCTACATCGAAAACATGCATGAGAAACCCAGAAGATGGTACACCGTTTGATGGGGAAAGGTTTCTAAAACGCACCTCATTTCTCATCTCCTTGTGCTCGGGTTGGCCATTCCAGCCACTTTACTAGCAATCTCCCTACTTGGAGCATCAGCACCTTTAACCTCCTGTTCCGTACAGGTTGCAATTTGTCCTGAGGATGAACGGGAAGACGGGGAACCAATGAGAGACTAGCTCTTGGTGTTGGGACAGGCACAGGTCACTCTATTTTCCCATCAGGAAGAAGAATTAACCACAGGCTCAGCCTGCCATTCGGAACCAGAACAGGGCCTGAAGCCATCCTGCGCTTTTGCGGCCACCTCCCAAAAAAGCGAGTTGTAAAATGGAGCTACAGGGCACTACAATTCACAAACCTGCAGAGTTATAAATGATAACTCTCGTCCACAAATATATTGAGAGCAGGCAAAGAAGAGGATTTGAAATCAAGGCAGAATTGCAGGAAACCGATTTCAGGAGGTAGATTCGAATCACCTTTAAAGCACATGAAAAGCGGCAAAACGTTGACAATGATGCCCTTGGCCAAAAAGGGCGTAAGCGTTATTTCCTGAATATATTCAGGAAAAAACGCTTACGCCCTTTTTGGCCAACCAAGCAACCTGGAAAGGCAAATCAGCGCTACAAAGAAGTCTCGCTTCCCATCGGTCAAAAGGGCCATGCTGAAAAAAGTTTCAAAACCAGAAATGCAGGACAGGCCATGTAGAAATGGGAGCCTTGCTACACTGATGGGCGGGATGTAAATTGCCAACAGCCACTCTGGAGAAGGGAACGGTGTGTACTGAAACATCTAAAAAACACAGCTTAGAGAGCATAGATCACTTCCACGCATGGGGTTATAAAGTGGGAAAATTGAAAATCAGCAAGACACAAGAACCCCAAAGTTTAGGGCTGCTCTGTTGACAAGGACCTCCACTTCCTTCCACCTTAAATATCCCAGGAAAGCAAAAAATGGATAAAAAAGTTGTGGTCCTTATGTACAATGGAATATCACTCAGCGATGAAATCAATGTCATAAGGCTAGTAGCAGCATGATGAGTGGATTTAGGTACGACGATTCTAAGTGAAATAAGTCACACAGAAAAGGACACTTCTCTTAAGGTGTCACTTATAGAGGGAAGGTAAAAACCGTTACACTTGAACTGAATTACAAAACAGAACAGAGTCACACATGCAGAAAACACACTATGGCTGCTTAACGGGAAAGGTGAGGTGGGGTGATACATAAAATAAGAGTTTCAAATTAGCTCAGATACCGTTCCATAAACCCAATATGTAACAAACAAGACCTACTCCTTGCTCAGAGAACTGGACTCAACACGCCCGATTCACCGCACCAGAATATATCTGACCAGTAATAATCTTAAAACCTATGTATTGATATCTCTCTGTTAGTGTGTCAAGTGGGTGTAAAGCGGCATAAACACAGCTGTGAAAAGCAGCTAAACCCCATTATAAAAATAAATTACTTTTAAAAACCCATGAAACAAAGACAGGGAAAGAGAGAGAAATTCTTACACAATTCGTTCAGGGGCTGTGATGCAACCTGGATTGACCATACCTAGACCCACAGGTGGATGAGACATAAGGGTGGACACTCTTGGGGCTGAGAGGTTTGGTGAGGTTGGGTGAGCAAACGCAGACCCTTTAAATTAATACTGCGTGCTACCCATCGCATGGGTCCCAAATCTCCAGGTTCAAGGGCATCTTCCTACATCGAAAACATGCACGAGAAACCCAGAAGATGGTACACCGTGTGATGGGGAAAGGTTTCTAAAAGGCACCTCATTTCTCATCTCCTTGTGCTCGGGTTCGCCATTCCAGCAACTTTACTAGCAATCTCCCTACTTGGAGCATCAGCACCTTTAACCTCCTGTTCCGTACAGGTTGCAATTTGTCCTGAGGATGAGCGGGAAGACGGGGAACCAATGAGAAACTAGCTCTTGGTGTTGGGACAGGCACAGGTCACTCTATTTTCCCATCAGGAAGAAGAATTAACCACAGGTTCAGCCTGCCCCCCAGAACCAGAACAGGGCCTAAAGCCATCCTGCGCTTTTGAGGCCAGCTCCCAAAAAAGCGAGTTGTAAAATGGAGCTTCAGGGCACTGCAATTCACAAACCTGCAGAGGTATAAATGATAACTCTCGTCCACAAATATATTGAGGGAAGGCAAAGAAGAGGATTTGAAATCAAGGCAGAATTGCAGGAAACCGATTTCAGGAGGTAGATTTGAATCGCCTTTAAAGCACATGAAAAGCGGCAAAACGTTGACAATGATGCCCTTGGCCAAAAAGGGCGTAAGCGTTATTTCCTGAATATATTCAGGAAAAAACGCTTACGCACTTTTTGGCCAACCAAGCAACCTGGAAAGGCAAATCAGCGCTACAAAGAAGTCTCGCTTCCCATCGGTCAAAAGGGCCATGCTGAAAAAAGTGTCAAAACCAGAAATGCAGGACAGGCCATGTAGAAATGGGAGCCTTGCTACACTGATGGGCGGGATGTAAATTGCCAACAGCCACTCTGGAGAAGGGAACGCTGTGTACTGAAACATCTAAAAAACACAGCTTAGAGAGCATAGATCACTTCCACGCATGGGGTTATAAAGTGGGAAAATTGAAAATCAGCAAGACACAAGCACCCCAAAGTTTAGGGCTGCTCTGTTGACAAGGACCTCCACTTCCTTCCACCTTAAATATCCCAGGAAAGCAAAAAATGGATAAAAAAGTTGTGGTCCTTATGTACAATGGAATATCACTCAGCGATGAAATCAATGTCATAAGGCTAGTAGCAGCATGATGAGTGGATTTAGGTACGACGATTCTAAGTGAAATAAGTCACACAGAAAAGGACACTTCTCTTAAGGTGTCACTTATAGAGGGAAGGTAAAAACCGTTACACTTGAACTGAATTACAAAACAGAACAGAGTCACACATGCAGAAAACACACTATGGCTGCTTAACGGGAAAGGTGAGGTGGGGTGATACATAAAATAAGAGTTTCAAATTAGCTCAGATACCGTTCCATAAACCCAATATGTAACAGACAAGACCTACTCCTTGCTCAGAGAACTGGACTCAACACGCCCGATTCACCGCACAAGAATATATCTGACTAGTAATAATCTTAAAACCTATGAATTGATATCTCTCTGTTAGTGTGTCAAGTGGGTGTAAAGCGGCATAAACACAGCCGTGAAAAGCAGCTAATCCCCATTATAAAAATAAATTACTTTTAAAAACCCATGAAACAAAGACAGGGAAAGACAGAGAAATTCTTACACAATTCGTTCAGGGGCTGTGATGCAACCTGGATTGACCATATCTAGATCCACAGCTGGATGAGACATAAGGGTAGGCACTCTTGGGGCTGAGAGGTTTGGTGAGGTTGGGTGAGCAAACGCAGACCCTTTAAAGTAATACTGCGTGCTACCCATCGCATGGGTCCCAAATCTCCAGGTTCAAGGGCATCTTCCTACATCGAAAACATGCATGAGAAACCCAGAAGATGGTACACCGTGTGATGGGGAAAGGTTTCTAAAACGCACCTCATTTCTCATCTCCTTGTGCTCGGGTTCGCCATTCCAGCCACTTTACTAGCAATCTCCCTACTTGGAGCATCAGCACCTTTAAACTCCTGTTCCGTACAGGTTGCAATTTGTCCTGAGGATGAGCGGGAAGACGGGGAACCAATGAGAGACTAGCTCTTGGTGTTGGGACAGGCACAGGTCACTCTATTTTCCCATCAGGAAGAAGAATTAACCACAGGTTCAGCCTGCCCCCCGGAACCAGAACAGGGCCTGAAGCCATCCTGCGCTTTTGAGGCCAGCTCCCAAAAAAGCGAGTTGTAAAATGGAGCTTCAGGGCACTGCAATTCACAAACCTGCAGAGGTATAAATGATAACTCTCGTCCACAAATATATTGAGGGAAGGCAAAGAAGAGGATTTGAAATCAAGGCAGAATTGCAGGAAACAGATTTCAGGAGGTAGATTCGAATCGCCTTTAAAGCACATGAAAAGCGGCAAAACGTTGACAATGATGCCCTTGGCCAAAAAGGGCGTATGCGATTTTTCCTGAATATATTCAGGAAAAAACGCATACGCCCTTTTTGGCCAACCAAGCAACCTGGAAAGGCAAATCAGCGCTACAAAGAAGTCTCGCTTCCCATCGGTCAAAAGGAACATGCTGAAAAAAGTGTCAAAACCAGAAATGCAGGACAGGCAATGGAGAAATGGGAGCCTTGCTACACTGATGGGCGGGATGTAAATTGCCAACAGCCACTCTGGAGAAGGGTACGGTGTGTCCTGAAATATCTAAAAAACACAGCTTAGAGAGCATAGGGCACTTCCACGCATGGGGGTATAAAGTGGGAAAATTGATAATCAGCAAGACACAGGCACCCCAAAGTTTAGGGCTGCTCTGTTGACAAGGACCTCCACTTCATTCCACCTTAAATATCCCAGGAAAGCAAAAAATGGATAAAAAAGTTGTGGTCCTTATGTACAATGGAATATCACTCAGCGATGAAATCAATGTCATAAGGCTAGTAGCAGCATGATGAGTGGATTTAGGTACGACGATTCTAAGTGAAATAAGTCACACAGAAAAGGACACTTCTCTTAAGGTGTCACTTATAGAGGGAAGGTAAAAACCGTTACACTTGAACTGAATTACAAAACAGAACAGAGTCACACATGCAGAAAACACACTATGGCTGCGTAACGGGAAAGGTGAGGTGGGGTGATACATAAAATAAGAGTTTCAAATTAGCTCAGATACCGTTCCATAAACCCAATATGGAACAGACAAGACCTACTCCTTGCTCAGAGAACTGGACTCAACACGCCCGATTCACCACACAAGAATATATCTGACTAGTAATAATCTTAAAACCTATGAATTGATATCTCTCTGTTAGTGTGTCAAGTGGGTGTAAAGCGGCATAAACACAGCCGTGAAAAGCAGCTAAACCCCATTATAAAAATAAATTACTTTTAAAAACCCATGAAACAAAGACAGGGAAAGAGAGAGAAATACTTACACAATTCGTTCAGGGGCTGTGATGCAACCTGGATTGACCATATCTAGATCCACAGCTGGATGAGACATAAGGGTAGACACTCTTGGGGCTGAGAGGTTTGGTGAGGTTGGGTGAGCAAAGGCAGACCCTTTAAAGTAATACTGCGTGCTACCCATCGCATGGGTCCCAAATCTCCAGGTTCAAGGGCATCTTCCTACATCGAAAACATGCATGAGAAACCCAGAAGAGGGTACACCGTTTGATGGGGAAAGGTTTCTAAAACGCACCTCATTTCTCATCTCCTTGTGCTCGGGTTGGCCATTCCAGCCACTTTACTAGCAATCTCCCTACTTGGAGCATCAACACCTTTAACCTCCTGCTCCGTACAGGTTGCAATTTGTCCTGAGGATGAACGGGAAGACGGGGAACCAATGAGAGACTAGCTCTTGGTGTTGGGACAGGCACAGGTCACTCTATTTTCCCATCAGGAAGAAGAATTAACCACAGGCTCAGCCTGCCATTCGGAACCAGAACAGGGCCTGAAGCCATTCTGCGCTTTTGCGGCCACCTCCCAAAAAAGCGAGTTGTAAAATGGAGCTTCAGGGCACTGCAATTCACAAACCTGCAGAGTTATAAATGATAACTCTCGTCCACAAATATATTGAGGGAAGGCAAAGAAGAGGATTTGAAAGCAAGGCAGAATTGCAGGAAACAGATTTCAGGAGGTAGATTTGAATCGCCTTTAAAGCACATGAAAAGCGGCAAAACGTTGACAATGATGCCCTTGGCCAAAAAGGGCGTAAGCGTTATTTCCTGAATATATTCAGGAAAAAACGCTTACGCCCTTTTTGGCCAACCAAGCAACCTGGAAAGGCAAATCAGCGCTACAAAGAAGTCTCGCTTCCCATCGGTCAAAAGGGCCATGCTGAAAAAAGTGTCAAAACCAGAAATGCAGGACAGGCCATGTAGAAATGGGAGCCTTGCTACACTGATGGGCGGGATGTAAATTGCCAACAGCCACTCTGGAGAAGGGAACGGTGTGTACTGAAACATCTAAAAAACACAGCTTAGAGAGCATAGATCACTTCCACGCATGGGGTTATAAAGTGGGAAAATTGAAAATCAGCAAGACACAAGCACCCCAAAGTTTAGGGCTGCTCTGTTGACAAGGACCTCCACTTCCTTCCACCTTAAATATCCCAGGAAAGCAAAAAATGGATAAAAAAGTTGTGGTCCTTATGTACAATGGAATATCACTCAGCGATGAAATCAATGTCATAAGGCTACTAGCAGCATGATGAGTGGATTTAGGTACGACGATTCTAAGTGAAATAAGTCACACAGAAAAGGACACTTCTCTTAAGGTGTCACTTATAGAGGGAAGGTAAAAACCGTTACACTTGAACTGAATTACAAAACAGAACAGAGTCACACATGCAGAAAACACACTATGGCTGCTTAACGGGAAAGGTGAGGTGGGGTGATACATAAAATAAGAGTTTCAAATTAGCTCAGATACCGTTCCATAAACCCAATATGTAACAGACAAGACCTACTCCTTGCTCAGAGAACTGGACTCAACACGCCCGATTCACCGCACAAGAATATATCTGACTAGTAATAATCTTAAAACCTATGAATTGATATCTCTCTGTTAGTGTGTCAAGTGGGTGTAAAGCGGCATAAACACAGCCGTGAAAAGCAGCTAATTCCCATTATAAAAATAAATTACTTTTAAAAACCCATGAAACAAAGACAGGGAAAGACAGAGAAATTCTTACACAATTCGTTCAGGGGCTGTGATGCAACCTGGATTGACCATATCTAGATCCACAGCTGGATGAGACATAAGGGTAGGCACTCTTGGGGCTGAGAGGTTTGGTGAGGTTGGGTGAGCAAACGCAGACCCTTTAAAGTAATACTGCGTGCTACCCATCGCATGGGTCCCAAATCTCCAGGTTCAAGGGCATCTTCCTACATCGAAAACATGCATGAGAAACCCAGAAGATGGTACACCGTGTGATGGGGAAAGGTTTCTAAAACGCACCTCATTTCTCATCCCCTTGTGCTCGGGTTCGCCATTCCAGCCACTTTACTAGCAATCTCCCTACTTGGAGCATCAGCACCTTTAACCTCCTGTTCCGTACAGGTTGCAATTTGTCCTGAGGATGAGCGGGAAGACGGGGAACCAATGAGAGACTAGCTCTTGGTGTTGGGAAAGGCACAGGTCACTCTATTTTCCCATCAGGAAGAAGAATTAACCACAGGTTCAGCCTGCCCCCCGGAACCAGAACAGGGCCTGAAGCCATCCTGCGCTTTTGAGGCCAGCTCCCAAAAAAGCGAGTTGTAAAATGGAACTTCAGGGCACTGCAATTCACAAACCTGCAGAGGTATAAATGATAACTCTCGTCCACAAATATATTGAGGGAAGGCAAAGAAGAGGATTTGAAATCAAGGCAGAATTGCAGGAAACAGATTTCAGGAGGTAGATTCGAATCGCCTTTAAAGCACATGAAAAGCGGCAAAACGTTGACAATGATGCCCTTGGCCAAAAAGGGCGTATGCGTTTTTTCCTGAATATATTCAGGAAAAAACGCATACGCCCTTTTTGGCCAACCAAGCAACCTGGAAAGGCAAATCAGTGCTACAAAGAAGTCTCGCTTCCCATCGGTCAAAAGGGACATGCTGAAAAAAGTGTCAAAATCAGAAATGCAGGACAGGCCCTGGAGAAATGGGATCCTTGCTACACTGATGGGCGGGATGTAAATTGCCAACAGCCACTCTGGAGAAGGGTACGGTGTGTCCTGAAACATCTAAAAAACACAGCTTACAGAGCATAGGGCACTTCCACGCATGGGGATATAAAGTGGGAAAATTGAAAATCAGCAAGACACAGGCACCCCAAAGTTTAGGGCTGCTCTGTTGACAAGGACCTCCACTTCATTCCACCTTAAATATCCCAAGAAAGCGAAAAATGGATAAAGAAGTGGTGGTCCTTATGAACAATGGAATATCACTCAGCCATGAAATCAATGTCATAATGCTAGTAGCAGCATGATGAGTGGATTTAGGTACTACGATTCTAAGTGAAATAAGTCACACAGAAAAGGACACTTCTCATAAGGTGTCAATATAGAGTGAATGTAAAAACCGTTACACTTGAACTGAATTACAAAACAGAACAGAGTCACACATGCAGAAAACACACTATGGCTGCTTAACGGGAAAGGTGAGGTGGGGTGATACATAAAACAAGAGTTTCAAATTAGCTCAGATACCGTTCCATAAACCCAATATGTAACAGACAAGACCTACTCCTTGCTCAGAGAACTGGACTCAACACGCCCGATTCACCGCACAAGAATATATCTGACTAGTAATAATCTTAAAACCTATGTATTGATATCTCTCTGTTAGTGTGTCAAGTGGGTGTAAAGCGGCATAAACACAGCCGTGAAAAGCAGCTAATCCCCATTATAAAAATAAATTACTTTAAAAAACCCATGAAACAAAGACAGGGAAATAGAGAGAAATTCTTACACAATTCGTTCAGGGGCTGTGATGCAACCTGGATTGACCATATCTAGACCCACAGCTGGATGAGACATAAGGGTGGACACTCTTGGGGCTGAGAGGTTTGGTGAGGTTGGGTGAGCAAACGCAGACCCTTTAAAGTAATACAGCGTGCTACCCATCGCATGGGTCCCAAATCTCCAGGTTCAAGGGCATCTTCCTACATCGAAAACATGCATGAGAAACCCAGAAGATGGTACACCGTGTGATGGGGAAAGGTTTCTAAAACGCACCTCATTTCTCATCTCCTTGTGCTCGGGTTGGCCATTCCAGCCACTTTACTAGCAATCTCCCTACTTGGAGCATCAGCACCTTTAACCTCCTGTTCCGTACAGGTTGCAATTTGTCTTGAGGATGAGCGGGAAGACGGGGAACGAATGAGAGACTAGCTCTTGGTGTTGGGACAGGCACAGGTCACTCTATTTTCCCATCAGGAAGAAAAATTAACCACAGGCTCAGCCTGCCCCCCGGAACCAGAACAGGGCCTGAAGCCATCCTCCGCTTTTGCGGCCAGCTCCCAAAAAAGCGAGTTGTAAAATGGAGCTACAGGGCACTACAATTCACAAACCTGCAGAGTTATAAATGATAACTCTCGTCCACAAATATATTGAGAGCAGGCAAAGAAGAGGATTTGAAATCAAGGCAGAATTGCAGGAAACCGATTTCAGGAGGTAGATTCGAATCACCTTTAAAGCACATGAAAAGCGGCAAAACGTTGAAAATGATGCCCTTGGCCAAAAAGGGCGTAAGCGTTATTTCCTGAATATATTCAGGAAAAAACGCTTACGCCCTTTTTGGCCAACCAAGCAACCTGGAAAGGCAAATCAGCGCTACAAAGAACTCTCGCTTCCCATCGGTCAAAAGGGCCATGCTGAAAAAAGTTTCAAAACCAGAAATGCAGGACAGGCCATGTAGAAATGGGAGCCTTGCTACACTGATGGGCGGGATGTAAATTGCCAACAGCCACTCTGGAGAAGGGAACGGTGTGTACTGAAACATCTAAAAAACACAGCTTAGAGAGCATAGATCACTTCCACGCATGGGGTTATAAAGTGGGAAAATTGAAAATCAGCAAGACACAAGAACCCCAAAGTTTAGGGCTGCTCTGTTGACAAGGACCTCCACTTCCTTCCACCTTAAATATCCCAGGAAAGCAAAAAATGGATAAAAAAGTTGTGGTCCTTATGTACAATGGAATATCACTCAGCGATGAAATCAATGTCATAAGGCTAGTAGCAGCATGATGAGTGGATTTAGGTACGACGATTCTAAGTGAAATAAGTCACACAGAAAAGGACACTTCTCTTAAGGTGTCACTTATAGAGGGAAGGTAAAAACCGTTACACTTGAACTGAATTACAAAACAGAACAGAGTCACACATGCAGAAAACACACTATGGCTGCTTAACGGGAAAGGTGAGGTGGGGTGATACATAAAATAAGAGTTTCAAATTAGCTCAGATACCGTTCCATAAACCCAATATGTAACAAACAAGACCTACTCCTTGCTCAGAGAACTGGACTCAACACGCCCGATTCACCGCACCAGAATATATCTGACCAGTAATAATCTTAAAACCTATGTATTGATATCTCTCTGTTAGTGTGTCAAGTGGGTGTAAAGCGGCATAAACACAGCTGTGAAAAGCAGCTAAACCCCATTATAAAAATAAATTACTTTTAAAAACCCATGAAACAAAGACAGGGAAAGAGAGAGAAATTCTTACACAATTCGTTCAGGGGCTGTGATGCAACCTGGATTGACCATACCTAGACCCACAGGTGGATGAGACATAAGGGTGGACACTCTTGGGGCTGAGAGGTTTGGTGAGGTTGGGTGAGCAAACGCAGACCCTTTAAATTAATACTGCGTGCTACCCATCGCATGGGTCCCAAATCTCCAGGTTCAAGGGCATCTTCCTACATCGAAAACATGCACGAGAAACCCAGAAGATGGTACACCGTGTGATGGGGAAAGGTTTCTAAAACGCACCTCATTTCTCATCTCCTTGTGCTCGGGTTCGCCATTCCAGCAACTTTACTAGCAATCTCCCTACTTGGAGCATCAGCACCTTTAACCTCCTGTTCCGTACAGGTTGCAATTTGTCCTGAGGATGAGCGGGAAGACGGGGAACCAATGAGAAACTAGCTCTTGGTGTTGGGACAGGCACAGGTCACTCTATTTTCCCATCAGGAAGAAGAATTAACCACAGGTTCAGCCTGCCCCCCAGAACCAGAACAGGGCCTAAAGCCATCCTGCGCTTTTGAGGCCAGCTCCCAAAAAAGCGAGTTGTAAAATGGAGCTTCAGGGCACTGCAATTCACAAACCTGCAGAGGTATAAATGATAACTCTCGTCCACAAATATATTGAGGGAAGGCAAAGAAGAGGATTTGAAATCAAGGCAGAATTGCAGGAAACAGAATTCAGGAGGTAGATTCGAATCGCCTTTAAAGCACATGAAAAGCGGCAAAACGTTGACAATGATGCCCTTGGCCAAAAAGGGCGTATGCGTTTTTTCCTGAATATATTCAGGAAAAAACGCATACGCCCTTTTTGGCCAACCAAGCAACCTGGAAAGGCAAATCAGTGCTACAAAGAAGTCTCGCTTCCCATCGGTCAAAAGGGACATGCTGAAAAAAGTGTCAAAATCAGAAATGCAGGACAGGCCCTGGAGAAATGGGATCCTTGCTACACTGATGGGCGGGATGTAAATTGCCAACAGCCACTCTGGAGAAGGGTACGGTGTGTCCTGAAACATCTAAAAAACACAGCTTACAGAGCATAGGGCACTTCCACGCATGGGGATATAAAGTGGGAAAATTGAAAATCAGCAAGACACAGGCACCCCAAAGTTTAGGGCTGCTCTGTTGACAAGGACCTCCACTTCATTCCACCTTAAATATCCCAAGAAAGCGAAAAATGGATAAAGAAGTGGTGGTCCTTATGAACAATGGAATATCACTCAGCCATGAAATCAATGTCATAATGCTAGTAGCAGCATGATGAGTGGATTTAGGTACTACGATTCTAAGTGAAATAAGTCACACAGAAAAGGACACTTCTCATAAGGTGTCAATATAGAGTGAATGTAAAAACCGTTACACTTGAACTGAATTACAAAACAGAACAGAGTCACACATGCAGAAAACACACTATGGCTGCTTAACGGGAAAGGTGAGGTGGGGTGATACATAAAACAAGAGTTTCAAATTAGCTCAGATACCGTTCCATAAACCCAATATGTAACAGACAAGACCTACTCCTTGCTCAGAGAACTGGACTCAACACGCCCGATTCACCGCACAAGAATATATCTGACTAGTAATAATCTTAAAACCTATGTATTGATATCTCTCTGTTAGTGTGTCAAGTGGGTGTAAAGCGGCATAAACACAGCCGTGAAAAGCAGCTAATCCCCATTATAAAAATAAATTACTTTAAAAAACCCATGAAACAAAGACAGGGAAATAGAGAGAAATTCTTACACAATTCGTTCAGGGGCTGTGATGCAACCTGGATTGACCATATCTAGACCCACAGCTGGATGAGACATAAGGGTGGACACTCTTGGGGCTGAGAGGTTTGGTGAGGTTGGGTGAGCAAACGCAGACCCTTTAAAGTAATACAGCGTGCTACCCATCGCATGGGTCCCAAATCTCCAGGTTCAAGGGCATCTTCCTACATCGAAAACATGCATGAGAAACCCAGAAGATGGTACACCGTGTGATGGGGAAAGGTTTCTAAAACGCACCTCATTTCTCATCTCCTTGTGCTCGGGTTGGCCATTCCAGCCACTTTACTAGCAATCTCCCTACTTGGAGCATCAGCACCTTTAACCTCCTGTTCCGTACAGGTTGCAATTTGTCTTGAGGATGAGCGGGAAGACGGGGAACGAATGAGAGACTAGCTCTTGGTGTTGGGACAGGCACAGGTCACTCTATTTTCCCATCAGGAAGAAAAATTAACCACAGGCTCAGCCTGCCCCCCGGAACCAGAACAGGGCCTGAAGCCATCCTCCGCTTTTGCGGCCAGCTCCCAAAAAAGCGAGTTGTAAAATGGAGCTACAGGGCACTACAATTCACAAACCTGCAGAGTTATAAATGATAACTCTCGTCCACAAATATATTGAGAGCAGGCAAAGAAGAGGATTTGAAATCAAGGCAGAATTGCAGGAAACCGATTTCAGGAGGTAGATTCGAATCACCTTTAAAGCACATGAAAAGCGGCAAAACGTTGAAAATGATGCCCTTGGCCAAAAAGGGCGTAAGCGTTATTTCCTGAATATATTCAGGAAAAAACGCTTACGCCCTTTTTGGCCAACCAAGCAACCTGGAAAGGCAAATCAGCGCTACAAAGAAGTCTCGCTTCCCATCGGTCAAAAGGGCCATGCTGAAAAAAGTTTCAAAACCAGAAATGCAGGACAGGCCATGTAGAAATGGGAGCCTTGCTACACTGATGGGCGGGATGTAAATTGCCAACAGCCACTCTGGAGAAGGGAACGGTGTGTACTGAAACATCTAAAAAACACAGCTTAGAGAGCATAGATCACTTCCACGCATGGGGTTATAAAGTGGGAAAATTGAAAATCAGCAAGACACAAGAACCCCAAAGTTTAGGGCTGCTCTGTTGACAAGGACCTCCACTTCCTTCCACCTTAAATATCCCAGGAAAGCAAAAAATGGATAAAAAAGTTGTGGTCCTTATGTACAATGGAATATCACTCAGCGATGAAATCAATGTCATAAGGCTAGTAGCAGCATGATGAGTGGATTTAGGTACGACGATTCTAAGTGAAATAAGTCACACAGAAAAGGACACTTCTCTTAAGGTGTCACTTATAGAGGGAAGGTAAAAACCGTTACACTTGAACTGAATTACAAAACAGAACAGAGTCACACATGCAGAAAACACACTATGGCTGCTTAACGGGAAAGGTGAGGTGGGGTGATACATAAAATAAGAGTTTCAAATTAGCTCAGATACCGTTCCATAAACCCAATATGTAACAAACAAGACCTACTCCTTGCTCAGAGAACTGGACTCAACACGCCCGATTCACCGCACCAGAATATATCTGACCAGTAATAATCTTAAAACCTATGTATTGATATCTCTCTGTTAGTGTGTCAAGTGGGTGTAAAGCGGCATAAACACAGCTGTGAAAAGCAGCTAAACCCCATTATAAAAATAAATTACTTTTAAAAACCCATGAAACAAAGACAGGGAAAGAGAGAGAAATTCTTACACAATTCGTTCAGGGGCTGTGATGCAACCTGGATTGACCATACCTAGACCCACAGGTGGATGAGACATAAGGGTGGACACTCTTGGGGCTGAGAGGTTTGGTGAGGTTGGGTGAGCAAACGCAGACCCTTTAAATTAATACTGCGTGCTACCCATCGCATGGGTCCCAAATCTCCAGGTTCAAGGGCATCTTCCTACATCGAAAACATGCACGAGAAACCCAGAAGATGGTACACCGTGTGATGGGGAAAGGTTTCTAAAACGCACCTCATTTCTCATCTCCTTGTGCTCGGGTTCGCCATTCCAGCAACTTTACTAGCAATCTCCCTACTTGGAGCATCAGCACCTTTAACCTCCTGTTCCGTACAGGTTGCAATTTGTCCTGAGGATGAGCGGGAAGACGGGGAACCAATGAGAAACTAGCTCTTGGTGTTGGGACAGGCACAGGTCACTCTATTTTCCCATCAGGAAGAAGAATTAACCACAGGTTCAGCCTGCCCCCCAGAACCAGAACAGGGCCTAAAGCCATCCTGCGCTTTTGAGGCCAGCTCCCAAAAAAGCGAGTTGTAAAATGGAGCTTCAGGGCACTGCAATTCACAAACCTGCAGAGGTATAAATGATAACTCTCGTCCACAAATATATTGAGGGAAGGCAAAGAAGAGGATTTGAAATCAAGGCAGAATTGCAGGAAACAGAATTCAGGAGGTAGATTCGAATCGCCTTTAAAGCACATGAAAAGCGGCAAAACGTTGACAATGATGCCCTTGGCCAAAAAGGGTGTATGCGTTTTTTCCTGAATATATTCAGGAAAAAACGCATACGCCCTTTTTGGCCAACCAAGAAACCTGGAAAGGCAAATCAGCGCTACAAAGAAGTCTCGCTTCCCATCGGTCAAAAGGAACATGCTGAAAAAAGTGTCAAAACCAGAAATGCAGGACAGGCAATGGAGAAATGGGAGCCTTGCTACACTGATGGGCGGGATGTAAATTGCCAACAGCCACTCTGGAGAAGGGTACGGTGTGTCCTGAAATATCTAAAAAACACAGCTTAGAGAGCATAGGGCACTTCCACGCATGGGGGTATAAAGTGGGAAAATTGATAATCAGCAAGACACAGGCACCCTAAAGTTTAGGGCTGCTCTGTTGACAAGGACCTCCACTTCATTCCACCTTAAATATCCCAAGAAAGCGAAAAATGGATAAAGAAGTGGTGGTCCTTATGAACAATGGAATATCACTCAGCCATGAAATCAATGTCATAATGCTAGTAGCAGCATGATGAGTGGATTTAGGTACGACGATTCTAAGTGAAATAAGTCACACAGAAAAGGACACTTCTCATAAGGTGTCAATATAGAGGGAATGTAAAAACCGTTACACTTGAACTGAATTACAAAACAGAACAGAGTCACACATGCAGAAACCACACTATGGCTGCTTAACGGGAAAGGTGAGGTGGGGTGATACATAAAACAAGAGTTTCAAATTAGCTCAGATACCGTTCCATAAACCCAATATGTAACAGACAAGACCTACTCCTTGCTCAGAGAACTGGACTCAACATGCCCGATTCACCGCACAAGAATATATCTGACTAGTAATAATCTTAAAACCTATGTATTGATATCTCTCTGTTAGTGTGTCAAGTGGGTGTAAAGCGGCATAAACACAGCTGTGAAAAGCAGCTAAGCCCCATTATAAAAATAAATTACTTTAAAAAACCCATGAAACAAAGACAGGGAAAGAGAGAGAAATTCTTACACAATTCGTTCAGGGGCTGTGATGCAACCTGGATTGACCATATCTAGACCCACAGCTGGATGAGACATAAGGGTGGACACTCTTGGGGCTGAGAGGTTTGGTGAGGTTGGGTGAGCAAACGCAGACCCTTTAAAGTAATACAGCGTGGTACCCATCGCATGGGTCCCAAATCTCCAGGTTCAAGGGCATCTTCCTACATCGAAAACATGCATGAGAAACCCAGAAGATGGTACACCGTGTGATGTGGAAAGATTTCTAAAACGAACCTTATTTCTCATCTCCTTGTGCTCGGGTTGGCCATTCCAGCCACTTTACTAGCAATCTCCCTACTTGGAGCATCAGCACCTTTAACCTCCTGTTCCGTACAGGTTGCAATTTGTCTTGAGGATGAGCGGGAAGACGGGGAACCAATGAGAGACTACCTCTTGGTGTTGGGACAGGCACAGGTCACTCTATTTTCCCATCAGGAAGAAGAATTAACCACAGGCTCAGCCTGCCCCCCGGAACCAGAACAGGGCCTGAAGCCATCCTCCGCTTTTGCGGCCAGCTCCCAAAAAAGCGAGTTGTAAAATGGAGCTACAGGGCACTACAATTCACAAACCTGCAGAGTTATAAATGATAACTCTCGTCCACAAATATATTGAGGGCAGGCAAAGAAGAGGATTTGAAATCAAGGCAGAATTGCAGGAAACAGATTTCAGGAGGTAGATTCGAATCACCTTTAAAGCACATGAAAAGCGGCAAAACGTTGACAATGGTGCCCTTGGCCAAGAAGGGCGTATGCGTTTTTTCCTGAATATATTCAGGAAAAAACGCATACGCCCTTTTTGGCCAACCAAGCAACCTGGAAAGGCAAATCAGCGCTACAAAGAAGTCTCGCTTCCCATCGGTCAAAAGGGCCATGCTGAAAAAAGTTTCAAAACCAGAAATGCAGGACAGGCCATGTAGAAATGGGAGCCTTGCTACACTGATGGGCGGGATGTAAATTGCCAACAGCCACTCTGGAGAAGGGAACGGTGTGTACTGAAACATCTAAAAAACACAGCTTAGAGAGCATAGATCACTTCCACGCATGGGGTTATAAAGTGGGAAAATTGAAAATCAGCAAGACACAAGAACCCCAAAGTTTAGGGCTGCTCTGTTGACAAGGACCTCCACTTCCTTCCACCTTAAATATCCCAGGAAAGCAAAAAATGGATAAAAAAGTTGTGGTCCTTATGTACAATGGAATATCACTCAGCGATGAAATCAATGTCATAAGGCTAGTAGCAGCATGATGAGTGGATTTAGGTACGACGATTCTAAGTGAAATAAGTCACACAGAAAAGGACACTTCTCTTAAGGTGTCACTTATAGAGGGAAGGTAAAAACCGTTACACTTGAACTGAATTACAAAACAGAACAGAGTCACACATGCAGAAAACACACTATGGCTGCTTAACGGGAAAGGTGAGGTGGGGTGATACATAAAATAAGAGTTTCAAATTAGCTCAGATACCGTTCCATAAACCCAATATGTAACAAACAAGACCTACTCCTTGCTCAGAGAACTGGACTCAACACGCCCGATTCACCGCACCAGAATATATCTGACCAGTAATAATCTTAAAACCTATGTATTGATATCTCTCTGTTAGTGTGTCAAGTGGGTGTAAAGCGGCATAAACACAGCTGTGAAAAGCAGCTAAACCCCATTATAAAAATAAATTACTTTTAAAAACCCATGAAACAAAGACAGGGAAAGAGAGAGAAATTCTTACACAATTCGTTCAGGGGCTGTGATGCAACCTGGATTGACCATACCTAGACCCACAGGTGGATGAGACATAAGGGTGGACACTCTTGGGGCTGAGAGGTTTGGTGAGGTTGGGTGAGCAAACGCAGACCCTTTAAATTAATACTGCGTGCTACCCATCGCATGGGTCCCAAATCTCCAGGTTCAAGGGCATCTTCCTACATCGAAAACATGCACGAGAAACCCAGAAGATGGTACACCGTGTGATGGGGAAAGGTTTCTAAAACGCACCTCATTTCTCATCTCCTTGTGCTCGGGTTCGCCATTCCAGCAACTTTACTAGCAATCTCCCTACTTGGAGCATCAGCACCTTTAACCTCCTGTTCCGTACAGGTTGCAATTTGTCCTGAGGATGAGCGGGAAGACGGGGAACCAATGAGAAACTAGCTCTTGGTGTTGGGACAGGCACAGGTCACTCTATTTTCCCATCAGGAAGAAGAATTAACCACAGGTTCAGCCTGCCCCCCAGAACCAGAACAGGGCCTAAAGCCATCCTGCGCTTTTGAGGCCAGCTCCCAAAAAAGCGAGTTGTAAAATGGAGCTTCAGGGCACTGCAATTCACAAACCTGCAGAGGTATAAATGATAACTCTCGTCCACAAATATATTGAGGGAAGGCAAAGAAGAGGATTTGAAATCAAGGCAGAATTGCAGGAAACAGATTTCAGGAGGTAGATTCGAATCGCCTTTAAAGCACATGAAAAGCGGCAAAACGTTGACAATGATGCCCTTGGCCAAAAAGGGCGTATGCGTTTTTTCCTGAATATATTCAGGAAAAAACGCATACGCCCTTTTTGGCCAACCAAGAAACCTGGAAAGGCAAATCAGCGCTACAAAGAAGTCTCGCTTCCCATCGGTCAAAAGGAACATGCTGAAAAAAGTGTCAAAACCAGAAATGCAGGACAGGCAATGGAGAAATGGGAGCCTTGCTACACTGATGGGCGGGATGTAAATTGCCAACAGCCACTCTGGAGAAGGGTACGGTGTGTCCTGAAATATCTAAAAAACACAGCTTAGAGAGCATAGGGCACTTCCACGCATGGGGGTATAAAGTGGGAAAATTGATAATCAGCAAGACACAGGCACCCTAAAGTTTAGGGCTGCTCTGTTGACAAGGACCTCCACTTCATTCCACCTTAAATATCCCAAGAAAGCGAAAAATGGATAAAGAAGTGGTGGTCCTTATGAACAATGGAATATCACTCAGCCATGAAATCAATGTCATAATGCTAGTAGCAGCATGATGAGTGGATTTAGGTACGACGATTCTAAGTGAAATAAGTCACACAGAAAAGGACACTTCTCATAAGGTGTCAATATAGAGGGAATGTAAAAACCGTTACACTTGAACTGAATTACAAAACAGAACAGAGTCACACATGCAGAAACCACACTATGGCTGCTTAACGGGAAAGGTGAGGTGGGGTGATACATAAAACAAGAGTTTCAAATTAGCTCAGATACCGTTCCATAAACCCAATATGTAACAGACAAGACCTACTCCTTGCTCAGAGAACTGGACTCAACACGCCCGATTCACCGCACAAGAATATATCTGACTAGTAATAATCTTAAAACCTATGTATTGATATCTCTCTGTTAGTGTGTCAAGTGGGTGTAAAGCGGCATAAACACAGCTGTGAAAAGCAGCTAAGCCCCATTATAAAAATAAATTACTTTAAAAAACCCATGAAACAAAGACAGGGAAAGAGAGAGAAATTCTTACACAATTCGTTCAGGGGCTGTGATGCAACCTGGATTGACCATATCTAGACCCACAGCTGGATGAGACATAAGGGTGGACACTCTTGGGGCTGAGAGGTTTGGTGAGGTTGGGTGAGCAAACGCAGACCCTTTAAAGTAATACAGCGTGGTACCCATCGCATGGGTCCCAAATCTCCAGGTTCAAGGGCATCTTCCTACATCGAAAACATGCATGAGAAACCCAGAAGATGGTACACCGTGTGATGTGGAAAGGTTTCTAAAACGCACCTTATTTCTCATCTCCTTGTGCTCGGGTTGGCCATTCCAGCCACTTTACTAGCAATCTCCCTACTTGGAGCATCAGCACCTTTAACCTCCTGTTCCGTACAGGTTGCAATTTGTCTTGAGGATGAGCGGGAAGACGGGGAACCAATGAGAGACTACCTCTTGGTGTTGGGACAGGCACAGGTCACTCTATTTTCCCATCAGGAAGAAGAATTAACCACAGGCTCAGCCTGCCCCCCGGAACCAGAACAGGGCCTGAAGCCATCCTCCGCTTTTGCGGCCAGCTCCCAAAAAAGCGAGTTGTAAAATGGAGCTACAGGGCACTACAATTCACAAACCTGCAGAGTTATAAATGATAACTCTCGTCCACAAATATATTGAGGGCAGGCAAAGAAGAGGATTTGAAATCAAGGCAGAATTGCAGGAAACAGATTTCAGGAGGTAGATTCGAATCACCTTTAAAGCACATGAAAAGCGGCAAAACGTTGACAATGGTGCCCTTGGCCAAGAAGGGCGTATGCGTTTTTTCCTGAATATATTCAGGAAAAAACGCATACGCCCTTTTTGGCCAACCAAGCAACCTGGAAAGGCAAATCAGCGCTACAAAGAAGTCTCGCTTCCCATCGGTCAAAAGGAACATGCTGAAAAAAGTGTCAAAACCAGAAATGCAGGACAGGCCATGTAGAAATGGGAGCCTTGCTACACTGATGGGCGGGATGTAAATTGCCAACAGCCACTCTGGAGAAGGGAACGGTGTGTACTGAAACATCTAAAAAACACAGCTTAGAGAGCATAGATCACTTCCACGCATGGGGTTATAAAGTGGGAAAATTGAAAATCAGCAAGACACAAGAACCCCAAAGTTTAGGGCTGCTCTGTTGACAAGGACCTCCACTTCCTTCCACCTTAAATATCCCAGGAAAGCAAAAAATGGATAAAAAAGTTGTGGTCCTTATGTACAATGGAATATCACTCAGCGATGAAATCAATGTCATAAGGCTAGTAGCAGCATGATGAGTGGATTTAGGTACGACGATTCTAAGTGAAATAAGTCACACAGAAAAGGACACTTCTCTTAAGGTGTCACTTATAGAGGGAAGGTAAAAACCGTTACACTTGAACTGAATTACAAAACAGAACAGAGTCACACATGCAGAAAACACACTATGGCTGCTTAACGGGAAAGGTGAGGTGGGGTGATACATAAAATAAGAGTTTCAAATTAGCTCAGATACCGTTCCATAAACCCAATATGTAACAAACAAGACCTACTCCTTGCTCAGAGAACTGGACTCAACACGCCCGATTCACCGCACCAGAATATATCTGACCAGTAATAATCTTAAAACCTATGTATTGATATCTCTCTGTTAGTGTGTCAAGTGGGTGTAAAGCGGCATAAACACAGCTGTGAAAAGCAGCTAAACCCCATTATAAAAATAAATTACTTTTAAAAACCCATGAAACAAAGACAGGAAAAGAGAGAGAAATTCTTACACAATTCGTTCAGGGGCTGTGATGCAACCTGGATTGACCATACCTAGACCCACAGGTGGATGAGACATAAGGGTGGACACTCTTGGGGCTGAGAGGTTTGGTGAGGTTGGGTGAGCAAACGCAGACCCTTTAAATTAATACTGCGTGCTACCCATCGCATGGGTCCCAAATCTCCAGGTTCAAGGGCATCTTCCTACATCGAAAACATGCACGAGAAACCCAGAAGATGGTACACCGTGTGATGGGGAAAGGTTTCTAAAACGCACCTCATTTCTCATCTCCTTGTGCTCGGGTTCGCCATTCCAGCAACTTTACTAGCAATCTCCCTACTTGGAGCATCAGCACCTTTAACCTCCTGTTCCGTACAGGTTGCAATTTGTCCTGAGGATGAGCGGGAAGACGGGGAACCAATGAGAAACTAGCTCTTGGTGTTGGGACAGGCACAGGTCACTCTATTTTCCCATCAGGAAGAAGAATTAACCACAGGTTCAGCCTGCCCCCCAGAACCAGAACAGGGCCTAAAGCCATCCTGCGCTTTTGAGGCCAGCTCCCAAAAAAGCGAGTTGTAAAATGGAGCTTCAGGGCACTGCAATTCACAAACCTGCAGAGGTATAAATGATAACTCTCGTCCACAAATATATTGAGGGAAGGCAAAGAAGAGGATTTGAAATCAAGGCAGAATTGCAGGAAACAGATTTCAGGAGGTAGATTCGAATCGCCTTTAAAGCACATGAAAAGCGGCAAAACGTTGACAATGATGCCCTTGGCCAAAAAGGGCGTATGCGTTTTTTCCTGAATATATTCAGGAAAAAACGCATACGCCCTTTTTGGCCAACCAAGCAACCTGGAAAGGCAAATCAGCGCTACAAAGAAGTCTCGCTTCCCATCGGTCAAAAGGAACATGCTGAAAAAAGTGTCAAAACCAGAAATGCAGGACAGGCAATGGAGAAATGGGAGCCTTGCTACACTGATGGGCGGGATGTAAATTGCCAACAGCCACTCTGGAGAAGGGTACGGTGTGTCCTGAAATATCTAAAAAACACAGCTTAGAGAGCATAGGGCACTTCCACGCATGGGGGTATAAAGTGGGAAAATTGATAATCAGCAAGACACAGGCACCCCAAAGTTTAGGGCTGCTCTGTTGACAAGGACCTCCACTTCATTCCACCTTAAATATCCCAGGAAAGCAAAAAATGGATAAAAAAGTTGTGGTCCTTATGTACAATGGAATATCACTCAGCGATGAAATCAATGTCATAAGGCTAGTAGCAGCATGATGAGTGGATTTAGGTACGACGATTCTAAGCGAAATAAGTCACACAGAAAAGGACACTTCTCTTAAGGTGTCACTTATAGAGGGAAGGTAAAAACCGTTACACTTGAACTGAATTACAAAACAGAACAGAGTCACACATGCAGAAAACACACTATGGCTGCTTAACGGGAAAGGTGAGGTGGGGTGATACATAAAATAAGAGTTTCAAATTAGCTCAGATACCGTTCCATAAACCCAATATGTAATAGACAAGACCTACTCCTTGCTCAGAGAACTGGACTCAACACTCCCGATTCACCGCACAAGAATATATCTGACTAGTAATAATCTTAAAACCTATGTATTGATATCTCTCTGTTAGTGTGTCAAGTGGGTGTAAAGCGGCATAAACACAGCCGTGAAAAGCAGCTAAACCCCATTATAAAAATAAATTACTTTTAAAAACCCATGAAACAAAGACAGGGAAAGAGAGAGAAATTCTTACACAATTCGTTCAGGGGCTGTGATGCAACCTGGATTGACCATATCTAGATCCACAGCTGGATGAGACATAAGGGTAGACACTCTTGGGGCTGAGAGGTTTGGTGAGGTTGGGTGAGCAAACGCAGACCCTTTAAAGTAATACTGCGTGCTACCCATCGCATGGGTCCCAAATCTCCAGGTTCAAGGGCATCTTCCTACATCGAAAACATGCATGAGAAACCCAGAAGATGGTACACCGTGTGATGGGGAAAGGTTTCTAAAACGCACCTCATTTCTCATCTCCTTGTGCTCGGGTTGGCCATTCTAGCCACTTTACTAGCAATCTCCCTACTTGGAGCATCAGCACCTTTAACCTCCTGTTCCGTACAGGTTGCAATTTGTCCTGAGGATGAACGGGAAGACGGGGAACCAATGAGAGACTAGCTCTTGGTGTTGGGACAGGCACAGGTCACTCTATTTTCCCATCAGGAAGAAGAATTAACCACAGGCTCAGCCTGCCCCCTGGAACCAGAACAGGGCCTGAAGCCATCCTGAGCTTTTGCGGCCAGCTCCCAAAAAAGCGAGTTGTAAAATGGAGCTTCAGGGCACTGCAATTCACAAACCTGCAGAGTTATAAATGATAACTCTCGTCCACAAATATATTGAGGGAAGGCAAAGAAGAGGATTTGAAAGCAACGCAGAATTGCAGGAAACAGATTTCAGGAGGTAGATTTGAATCGCCTTTAAAGCACAAGAAAAGCGGCAAAACGTTGACAATGATGCCCTTGGCCAAAAAGGGCGTTAGCGTTTTTTCCTGAATATATTCAGGAAAAAACGCTTACGCCCTTTTTGGCCAACCAAGCAACCTGGAAAGGCAAATCAGCACTACAAAGAAGTCTCGCTTCCCATCGGTCAAAAGGGCCATGCTGAAAAAAGTGTCCAAACCAGAAATGCAGGACAGGCCATGTAGAAATGGGAGCCTTGCTACACTGATGGGCGGGATGTAAATTGCCAACAGCCACTCTGGAGAAGGGAACGGTGTATACTGAAACATCTAAAAAACACAGCTTAGAGAGCATAGATCACTTCCACGCATGGGGTTATAAAGTGGGAAAATTGAAAATCAGCAAGACACAAGCACCCCAAAGTTTAGGGCTGCTCTGTTGACAAGGACCTCCACTTCATTCCACCTTAAATATCCCAGGAAAGCAAAAAATGGATAAAAAAGTTGTGGTCCTTATGTACAATGGAATATCACTCAGCGATGAAATCAATGTCATAAGGCTAGTAGCAGCATGATGAGTGGATTTAGGTACGACGATTCTAAGTGAAATAAGTCACACAGAAAAGGACACTTCTCTTAAGGTGTCACTTATAGAGGGAAGGTAAAAACCGTTACACTTGAACTGAATTACAAAACAGAACAGAGTCACACATGCAGAAAACACACTATGGCTGCTTAACGGGAAAGGTGAGGTGGGGTGATACATAAAATAAGAGTTTCAAATTAGCTCAGATACCGTTCCATAAACCCAATATGTAACAGACAAGACCTACTCCTTGCTCAGAGAACTGGACTCAACACGCCCGATTCACCGCACAAGAATATATCTGACTAGTAATAATCTTAAAACCTATGTATTGATATCTCTCTGTTAGTGTGTCAAGTGGGTGTAAAGCGGCATAAACACAGCCGTGAAAAGCAGCTAAACCCCATTATAAAAATAAATTACTTTTAAAAACCCATGAAACAAAGACAGGGAAAGAGAGAGAAATTCTTACACAATTCGTTCAGGGGCTGTGATGCAACCTGGATTGACCATATCTAGATCCACAGCTGGATGAGACATAAGGGTAGACACTCTTGGGGCTGAGAGGTTTGGTGAGGTTGGGTGAGCAAACGCAGACCCTTTAAAGTAATACTGCGTGCTACCCATCGCATGGGTCCCAAATCTCCAGGTTCAAGGGCATCTTCCTACATCGAAAACATGCATGAGAAACCCAGAAGATGGTACACCGTGTGATGGGGAAAGGTTTCTAAAACGCACCTCATTTCTCATCTCCTTGTGCTCGGGTTCGCCATTCCAGCCACTTTACTAGCAATCTCCCTACTTGGAGCATCAGCACCTTTAACCTCCTGTTCCGTACAGGTTGCAATTTGTCCTGAGGATGAGCGGGAAGACGGGGAACCAATGAGAGACTAGCTCTTGGTGTTGGGACAGGCACAGGTCACTCTATTTTCCCATTAGGAAGAAGAATTAACCACAGGTTCAGCCTGCCCCCCAGAACCAGAACAGGGCCTAAAGCCATCCTGCGCTTTTGAGGCCAGCTCCCAAAAAAGCGAGTTGTAAAATGGAGCTTCAGGGCACTGCAATTCACAAACCTGCAGAGGTATAAATGATAACTCTCGTCCACAAATATATTGAGGGAAGGCAAAGAAGAGGATTTGAAATCAAGGCAGAATTGCAGGAAACAGATTTCAGGAGGTAGATTCGAATCGCCTTTAAAGCACATGCAAAGCGGCAAAACGTTGACAATGATGCCCTTGGCCAAAAAGGGCGTATGCGTTTTTTCCTGAATATATTCAGGAAAAAACGCATACGCCCTTTTTGGCCAACCAAGCAACCTGGAAAGGCAAATCAGCGCTACAAAGAAGTCTCGCTTCCCATCGGTCAAAAGGAACATGCTGAAAAAAGTGTCAAAACCAGAAATGCAGGACAGGCAATGGAGAAATGGGAGCCTTGATACACTGATGGGCGGGATGTAAATTGCCAACAGCCACTCTGGAGAAGTGTACGGTGTGTCCTGAAATATCTAAAAAACACAGCTTAGAGAGCATAGGGCACTTTCACGCATGGGGGTATAAAGTGGGAAAATTGATAATCAGCAAGACACAGGCACCCTAAAGTTTAGGGCTGCTCTGTTGACAAGGACCTCCACTTCATTCCACCTTAAATATCCCAAGAAAGCGAAAAATGGATAAAGAAGTGGTGGTCCTTATGAACAATGGAATATCACTCAGCCATGAAATCAATGTCATAATGCTAGTAGCAGCATGATGAGTGGATTTAGGTACGACGATTCTAAGTGAAATAAGTCACACAAAAAAGGACACTTCTCATAAGGTGTCAATATAGAGGGAATGTAAAAACCGTTACACTTGAACTGAATTACAAAACAGAACAGAGTCACACATGCAGAAAACACACTATGGCTGCTTAACGCGAAAGGTGAGGTGGGGTGATACATAAAACAAGAGTTTCAAATTAGCTCAGATACCGTTCCATAAACCCAATATGTAACAGACAAGACCTACTCCTTGCTCAGAGAACTGGACTCAACACGCCCGATTCACCGCACAAGAATATATCTGACTAGTAATAATCTTAAAACCTATGTATTGATATCTCTCTGTTAGTGTGTCAAGTGGGTGTAAAGCAGCATAAACACAGCTGTGAAAAGCAGCTAAACCCCATTATAAAAATAAATTACTTTAAAAAACCCATGAAACAAAGACAGGGAAAGAGAGAGAAATTCTTACACAATTCGTTCAGGGGCTGTGATGCAACCTGGATTGACCATATCTAGACCCACAGCTGGATGAGACATAAGGGTGGACACTCTTGGGGCTGAGAGGTTTGGTGAGGTTGGGTGAGCAAACGCAGACCCTTTAAAGTAATACAGCGTGCTACCCATCGCATGGGTCCCAAATCTCCAGGTTCAAGGGCATCTTCCTACATCGAAAACATGCATGAGAAACCCAGAAGATGGTACACCGTGTGATGGGGAAAGGTTTCTAAAACGCACCTCATTTCTCATCTCCTTGTGCTCGGGTTGGCCATTCCAGCCACTTTACTAGCCATCTCCCTACTTGGAGCATCAGCACCTTTAACCTCCTGTTCCGTACAGGTTGCAATTTGTCTTGAGGATGAGCGGGAAGACGGGGAACCAATGAGAGACTAGCTCTTGGTGTTGGGACAGGCACAGGTCACTCTATTTTCCCATCAGGAAGAAGAATTAACCACAGGTTCAGCCTGCCCCCCAGAACCAGAAGAGGGCCTAAAGCCATCCTGCGCTTTTGAGGCCAGCTCCCAAAAAAGCGAGTTGTAAAATGGAGCTTCAGGGCACTGCAATTCACAAACCTGCAGAGGTATAAATGATAACTCTCGTCCACAAATATATTGAGGGAAGGCAAAGAAGAGGATTTGAAATCAAGGCAGAATTGCAGGAAACAGATTTCAGGAGGTAGATTCGAATCGCGTTTAAAGCACATGAAAAGCGGCAAAACGTTGACAATGATGCCCTTGGCCAAAAAGGGCGTATGCGTTTTTTCCTGAATATATTCAGGAAAAAACGCATACGCCCTTTTTGGCCAACCAAGCAACCTGGAAAGGCAAATCAGCGCTACAAAGAAGTCTCGCTTCCCATCGGTCAAAAGGAACATGCTGAAAAAAGTGTCAAAACCAGAAATGCAGGACAGGCAATGGAGAAATGGGAGCCTTGCTACACTGATGGGCGGGATGTAAATTGCCAACAGCCACTCTGGAGAAGGGTACGGTGTGTCCTGAAATATCTAAAAAACGCAGCTTAGAGAGCATAGGGCACTTCCACGCATGGGGGTATAAAGTGGGAAAATTGATAATCAGCAAGACACAGGCACCCCAAAGTTTAGGGCTGCTCTGTTGACAAGGACCTCCACTTCATTCCACCTTAAATATCCCAGGAAAGCAAAAAATGGATAAAAAAGTTGTGGTCCTTATGTACAATGGAATATCACTCAGCGATGAAATCAATGTCATAAGGCTAGTAGCAGCATGATGAGTGGATTTAGGTAAGACGATTCTAAGTGAAATAAGTCACACAGAAAAGGACACTTCTCATAAGGTGTCACTTATAGAGGGAATGTAAAAACCGTTACACTTGAACTGAATTACAAAACAGAACAGAGTCACACATGCAGAAAACACACTATGGCTGCTTAACGGGAAAGGTGAGGTGGGGTGATACATAAAACAAGAGTTTCAAATTAGCTCAGATACCGTTCCATAAACCCAATATGTAACAGACAAGACCTACTCCTTGCTCAGAGAACTGGACTCAACACGCCCGATTCACCGCACAAGAATATATCTGACTAGTAATAATCTTAAAACCTATGTATTGATATCTCTCTGTTAGTGTGTCAAGTGGGTGTAAAGCGGCATAAACACAGCTGTGAAAAGCAGCTAAGCCCCATTATAAAAATAAATTACTTTAAAAAACCCATGAAACAAAGACAGGGAAAGAGAGAGAAATTCTTACACAATTCGTTCAGGGGCTGTGATGCAACCTGGATTGACCATATCTAGACCCACAGCTGGATGAGACATAAGGGTGGACACTCTTGGGGCTGAGAGGTTTGGTGAGGTTGGGTGAGCAAAGGCAGACCCTTTAAAGTAATACTGCGTGCTACCCATCGCATGGGTCCCAAATCTCCAGGTTCAAGGGCATCTTCCTACATCGAAAACATGCATGAGAAACCCAGAAGATGGTACACCGTTTGATGGGGAAAGGTTTCTAAAACGCACCTCATTTCTCATCTCCTTGTGCTCGGGTTGGCCATTCCAGCCACTTTACTAGCAATCTCCCTACTTGGAGCATCAGCACCTTTAACCTCCTGTTCCGTACAGGTTGCAATTTGTCCTGAGGATGAACTGGAAGACGGGAACCAATGAGAGACTAGCTCTTGGTGTTGGGACAGTCACAGGTCACTCTATTTTCCCATCAGGAAGAAGAATTAACCACAGGCTCAGCCTGCCCTTCGGAACCAGAAGAGGGCCTGAAGCCATCCTGCGCTTTTGCGGCCAGCTCCCAAAAAAGCGAGTTGTAAAATGGAGCTTCAGGGCACTGCAATTCACAAACCTGCAGAGTTATAAATGATAACTCTCGACCACAAATATATTGAGGGAAGGCAAAGAAGAGGATTTGAAAGCAAGGCAGAATTGCAGGAAACAGATTTCAGGAGGTAGATTTGAATCGCCTTTAAAGCACATGAAAAGCGGCAAAACGTTGACAATGATGCCCTTGGCCAAAAAGGGCGTAAGCGTTATTTCCTGAATATATTCAGGAAAAAACGCTTACGCCCTTTTTGGCCAACCAAGCAACCTGGAAAGGCAAATCAGCGCTACAAAGAAGTCTCGCTTCCCATCGGTCAAAAGGGCCATGCTGAAAAAAGTTTCAAAACCAGAAATGCAGGACAGGCCATGTAGAAATGGGAGCCTTGCTACACTGATGGGCGGGATGTAAATTGCCAACAGCCACTCTGGAGAAGGGAACGGTGTGTACTGAAATATCTAAAAAACACAGCTTAGAGAGCATAGATCACTTCCACGCATGGGGTTATAAAGTGGGAAAATTGAAAATCAGCAAGACACAAGAACCCCAAAGTTTAGGGCTGCTCTGTTGACAAGGACCTCCACTTCCTTCCACCTTAAATATCGCAGGAAAGCAAAAAATGGATAAAAAAGTTGTGGTCCTTATGTACAATGGAATATCACTCAGCGATGAAATCAATGTCATAAGGCTAGTATCAGCATGATGAGTGGATTTAGGTACGACGATTCTAAGTGAAATAAGTCACACAGAAAAGGACACTTCTCTTAAGGTGTCACTTATAGAGGGAAGGTAAAAACCGTTACACTTGAACTGAATTACAAAACAGAACAGAGTCACACATGCAGAAAACACACTATGGCTGCTTAACGGGAAAGGTGAGGTGGGGTGATACATAAAATAAGAGTTTCAAATTAGCTCAGATACCGTTCCATAAACCCAATATGTAACAGACAAGACCTACTCCTTGCTCAGAGAACTGGACTCAACACGCCCGATTCACCACACAAGAATATATCTGACTAGTAATAATCTTAAAACCTATGAATTGATATCTCTCTGTTAGTGTGTCAAGTGGGTGTAAAGCGGCATAAACACAGCCGTGAAAAGCAGCTAAACCCCATTATAAAAATAAATTACTTTTAAAAACCCATGAAACAAAGACAGGGAAAGAAAGAGAAATTCTTACACAATTCGTTCAGGGGCTGTGATGTAACCTGGATTGACCATATCTAGATCCACAGCTGGATGAGACATAAGGGTAGACACTCTTGGGGCTGAGAGGTTTGGTGAGGTTGGGTGAGCAAACGCAGACCCTTTAAAGTAATACTGCGTGCTACCCATCGCATGGGTCCCACATCTCCAGGTTCAAGGGCATCTTCCTACATCGAAAACATGCATGAGAAACCCAGAAGATGGTACACCGTGTGATGGGGAAAGGTTTCTAAAACGCACCTCATTTCTCATCTCCTTGTGCTCGGGTTCGCCATTCCAGCCACTTTACTAGCAATCTCCCTACTTGGAGCATCAGCACCTTTAACCTCCTGTTCCGTACAGGTTGCAATTTGTCCTGAGGATGAGCGGGAAGACGGGGAACCAATGAGAGACTAGCTCTTGGTGTTGGGACAGGCACAGGTCACTCTATTTTCCCATCAGGAAGAAGAATTAACCACAGGTTCAGCCTGCCCCCCAGAACCAGAACAGGGCCTAAAGCCATCCTGCGCTTTTGAGGCCAGCTCCCAAAAAAGCGAGTTGTAAAATGGAGCTTCAGGGCACTGCAATTCACAAACCTGCAGAGGTATAAATGATAACTCTCCTCCACAAATATATTGAGGGAAGGCAAAGAAGAGGATTTGAAATCAAGGCAGAATTGCAGGAAACAGATTTCAGGAGGTAGATTCGAATCGCCTTTAAAGCACATGAAAAGCGGCAAAACGTTGACAATGATGCCCTTGGCCAAAAAGGGCGTATGCGTTTTTTCCTGAATATATTCAGGAAAAAACGCATACGCCCTTTTTGGCCAACCAAGCAACCTGGAAAGGCAAATCAGCGCTACAAAGAAGTCTCGCTTCCCATCGGTCAAAAGGAACATGCTGAAAAAAGTGTCAAAACCAGAAATGCAGGACAGGCAATGGAGAAATGGGAGCCTTGATACACTGATGGGCGGGATGTAAATTGCCAACAGCCACTCTGGAGAAGTGTACGGTGTGTCCTGAAATATCTAAAAAACACAGCTTAGAGAGCATAGGGCACTTCCACGCATGGGGGTATAAAGTGGGAAAATTGATAATCAGCAAGACACAGGCACCCTAAAGTTTAGGGCTGCTCTGTTGACAAGGACCTCCACTTCATTCCACCTTAAATATCCCAAGAAAGCGAAAAATGGATAAAGAAGTGGTGGTCCTTATGAACAATGGAATATCACTCAGCCATGAAATCAATGTCATAATGCTAGTAGCAGCATGATGAGTGGATTTAGGTACGACGATTCTAAGTGAAATAAGTCACACAGAAAAGGACACTTCTCATAAGGTGTCAATATAGAGGGAATGTAAAAACCGTTACACTTGAACTGAATTACAAAACAGAACAGAGTCACACATGCAGAAAACACACTATGGCTGCTTAACGGGAAAGGTGAGGTGGGGTGATACATAAAATAAGAGTTTCAAATTAGCTCAGATACCGTTCCATAAACCCAATATGTAACAGACAAGACCTACTCCTTGCTCAGAGAACTGGACTCAACACGCCCGATTCACCGCACAAGAATATATCTGACTAGTAATAATCTTAAAACCTATGAATTGATATCTCTCTGTTAGTGTGTCAAGTGGGTGTAAAGCGGCATAAACACAGCCGTGAAAAGCAGCTAAACCCCATTATAAAAATAAATTACTTTTAAAAACCCATGAAACAAAGACAGGGAAAGAAAGAGAAATTCTTACACAATTCGTTCAGGGGCTGTGATGTAACCTGGATTGACCATATCTAGATCCACAGCTGGATGAGACATAAGGGTAGACACTCTTGGGGCTGAGAGGTTTGGTGAGGTTGGGTGAGCAAACGCAGACCCTTTAAAGTAATACTGCGTGCTACCCATCGCATGGGTCCCACATCTCCAGGTTCAAGGGCATCTTCCTACATCGAAAACATGCATGAGAAACCCAGAAGATGGTACACCGTGTGATGGGGAAAGGTTTCTAAAACGCACCTCATTTCTCATCTCCTTGTGCTCGGGTTCGCCATTCCAGCCACTTTACTAGCAATCTCCCTACTTGGAGCATCAGCACCTTTAACCTCCTGTTCCGTACAGGTTGCAATTTGTCCTGAGGATGAGCGGGAAGACGGGGAACCAATGAGAGACTAGCTCTTGGTGTTGGGACAGGCACAGGTCACTCTATTTTCCCATCAGGAAGAAGAATTAACCACAGGTTCAGCCTGCCCCCCGGAACCAGAACAGGGCCTAAAGCCATCCTGCGCTTTTGAGGCCAGCTCCCAAAAAAGCGAGTTGTAAAATGGAGCTTCAGGGCACTGCAATTCACAAACCTGCAGAGGTATAAATGATAACTCTCCTCCACAAATATATTGAGGGAAGGCAAAGAAGAGGATTTGAAATCAAGGCAGAATTGCAGGAAACAGATTTCAGGAGGTAGATTCGAATCGCCTTTAAAGCACATGAAAAGCGGCAAAACGTTGACAATGATGCCCTTGGCCAAAAAGGGCGTATGCGTTTTTTCCTGAATATATTCAGGAAAAAACGCATACGCCCTTTTTGGCCAACCAAGCAACCTGGAAAGGCAAATCAGCGCTACAAAGAAGTCTCGCTTCCCATCGGTCAAAAGGAACATGCTGAAAAAAGTGTCAAAACCAGAAATGCAGGACAGGCAATGGAGAAATGGGAGCCTTGATACACTGATGGGCGGGATGTAAATTGCCAACAGCCACTCTGGAGAAGTGTACGGTGTGTCCTGAAATATCTAAAAAACACAGCTTAGAGAGCATAGGGCACTTCCACGCATGGGGGTATAAAGTGGGAAAATTGATAATCAGCAAGACACAGGCACCCTAAAGTTTAGGGCTGCTCTGTTGACAAGGACCTCCACTTCATTCCACCTTAAATATCCCAAGAAAGCGAAAAATGGATAAAGAAGTGGTGGTCCTTATGAACAATGGAATATCACTCAGCCATGAAATCAATGTCATAATGCTAGTAGCAGCATGATGAGTGGATTTAGGTACGACGATTCTAAGTGAAATAAGTCACACAGAAAAGGACACTTCTCATAAGGTGTCAATATAGAGGGAATGTAAAAACCGTTACACTTGAACTGAATTACAAAACAGAACAGAGTCACACATGCAGAAAACACACTATGGCTGCTTAACGGGAAAGGTGAGGTGGGGTGATACATAAAACAAGAGTTTCAAATTAGCTCAGATACCGTTCCATAAACCCAATATGTAACAGACAAGACCTACTCCTTGCTCAGAGAACTGGACTCAACACGCCCGATTCACCGCACAAGAATATATCTGACTAGTAATAATCTTAAAACCTATGAATTGATATCTCTCTGTTAGTGTGTCAAGTGGGTGTAAAGCGGCATAAACACAGCCGTGAAAAGCAGCTAAACCCCATTATAAAAATAAATTACTTTTAAAAACCCATGAAACAAAGACAGGGAAAGAGAGAGAAATTCTTACACAATTCGTTCAGGGGCTGTGATGCAACCTGGATTGACCATATCTAGATCCACAGCTGGATGAGACATAAGGGTAGACACTCTTGGGGCTGAGAGGTTTGGTGAGGTTGGGTGAGCAAAGGCAGACCCTTTAAAGTAATACTGCGTGCTACCCATCGCATGGGTCCCAAATCTCCAGGTTCAAGGGCATCTTCCTACATCGAAAACATGCATGAGAAACCCAGAAGATGGTACACCGTTTGATGGGGAAAGGTTTCTAAAACGCACCTCATTTCTCATCTCCTTGTGCTCGGGTTGGCCATTCCAGCCACTTTACTAGCAATCTCCCTACTTGGAGCATCAGCACCTTTAACCTCCTGTTCCGTACAGGTTGCAATTTGTCCTGAGGATGAACTGGAAGACGGGGAACCAATGAGAGACTAGCTCTTGGTGTTGGGACAGGCACAGGTCACTCTATTTTCCCATCAGGAAGAAGAATTAACCACAGGCTCAGCCTGCCCTTCGGAACCAGAACAGGGCCTGAAGCCATCCTGCGCTTTTGCGGCCAGCTCCCAAAAAAGCGAGTTGTAAAATGGAGCTTCAGGGCACTGCAATTCACAAACCTGCAGAGTTATAAATGATAACTCTCGTCCACAAATATATTGAGGGAAGGCAAAGAAGAGGATTTGAAAGCAAGGCAGATTTGCAGGAAACAGATTTCAGGAGGTAGATTTGAATCGCCTTTAAAGCACATGAAAAGCGGCAAAACGTTGACAATGATGCCCTTGGCCAAAAAGGGCGTAAGCGTTATTTCCTGAATATATTCAGGAAAAAACGCTTACGCCCTTTTTGGCCAAACAAGCAACCTGGAAAGGCAAATCAGCGCTACAAAGAAGTCTCGCTTCCCATCGGTCAAAAGGGCCATGCTGAAAAAAGTTTCAAAACCAGAAATGCAGGACAGGCCATGTAGAAATGGGAGCCTTGCTACACTGATGGGCGGGATGTAAATTGCCAACAGCCACTCTGGAGAAGGGAACGGTGTGTACTGAAATATCTAAAAAACACAGCTTAGAGAGCATAGATCACTTCCACGCATGGGGTTATAAAGTGGGAAAATTGAAAATCAGCAAGACACAAGAACCCCAAAGTTTAGGGCTGCTCTGTTGACAAGGACCTCCACTTCCTTCCACCTTAAATATCGCAGGAAAGCAAAAAATGGATAAAAAAGTTGTGGTCCTTATGTACAATGGAATATCACTCAGCGATGAAATCAATGTCATAAGGCTAGTATCAGCATGATGAGTGGATTTAGGTACGACGATTCTAAGTGAAATAAGTCACACAGAAAAGGACACTTCTCTTAAGGTGTCACTTATAGAGGGAAGGTAAAAACCGTTACACTTGAACTGAATTACAAAACAGAACAGAGTCACACATGCAGAAAACACACTATGGCTGCTTAACGGGAAAGGTGAGGTGGGGTGATACATAAAATAAGAGTTTCAAATTAGCTCAGATACCGTTCCATAAACCCAATATGTAACAGACAAGACCTACTCCTTGCTCAGAGAACTGGACTCAACACGCCCGATTCACCACACAAGAATATATCTGACTAGTAATAATCTTAAAACCTATGAATTGATATCTCTCTGTTAGTGTGTCAAGTGGGTGTAAAGCGGCATAAACACAGCCGTGAAAAGCAGCTAAACCCCATTATAAAAATAAATTACTTTTAAAAACCCATGAAACAAAGACAGGGAAAGAAAGAGAAATTCTTACACAATTCGTTCAGGGGCTGTGATGTAACCTGGATTGACCATATCTAGATCCACAGCTGGATGAGACATAAGGGTAGACACTCTTGGGGCTGAGAGGTTTGGTGAGGTTGGGTGAGCAAACGCAGACCCTTTAAAGTAATACTGCGTGCTACCCATCGCATGGGTCCCACATCTCCAGGTTCAAGGGCATCTTCCTACATCGAAAACATGCATGAGAAACCCAGAAGATGGTACACCGTGTGATGGGGAAAGGTTTCTAAAACGCACCTCATTTCTCATCTCCTTGTGCTCGGGTTCGCCATTCCAGCCACTTTACTAGCAATCTCCCTACTTGGAGCATCAGCACCTTTAACCTCCTGTTCCGTACAGGTTGCAATTTGTCCTGAGGATGAGCGGGAAGACGGGGAACCAATGAGAGACTAGCTCTTGGTGTTGGGACAGGCACAGGTCACTCTATTTTCCCATCAGGAAGAAGAATTAACCACAGGTTCAGCCTGCCCCCCAGAACCAGAACAGGGCCTAAAGCCATCCTGCGCTTTTGAGGCCAGCTCCCAAAAAAGCGAGTTGTAAAATGGAGCTTCAGGGCACTGCAATTCACAAACCTGCAGAGGTATAAATGATAACTCTCCTCCACAAATATATTGAGGGAAGGCAAAGAAGAGGATTTGAAATCAAGGCAGAATTGCAGGAAACAGATTTCAGGAGGTAGATTCGAATCGCCTTTAAAGCACATGAAAAGCGGCAAAACGTTGACAATGATGCCCTTGGCCAAAAAGGGCGTATGCGTTTTTTCCTGAATATATTCAGGAAAAAACGCATACGCCCTTTTTGGCCAACCAAGCAACCTGGAAAGGCAAATCAGCGCTACAAAGAAGTCTCGCTTCCCATCGGTCAAAAGGAACATGCTGAAAAAAGTGTCAAAACCAGAAATGCAGGACAGGCAATGGAGAAATGGGAGCCTTGATACACTGATGGGCGGGATGTAAATTGCCAACAGCCACTCTGGAGAAGTGTACGGTGTGTCCTGAAATATCTAAAAAACACAGCTTAGAGAGCATAGGGCACTTCCACGCATGGGGGTATAAAGTGGGAAAATTGATAATCAGCAAGACACAGGCACCCTAAAGTTTAGGGCTGCTCTGTTGACAAGGACCTCCACTTCATTCCACCTTAAATATCCCAAGAAAGCGAAAAATGGATAAAGAAGTGGTGGTCCTTATGAACAATGGAATATCACTCAGCCATGAAATCAATGTCATAATGCTAGTAGCAGCATGATGAGTGGATTTAGGTACGACGATTCTAAGTGAAATAAGTCACACAGAAAAGGACACTTCTCATAAGGTGTCAATATAGAGGGAATGTAAAAACCGTTACACTTGAACTGAATTACAAAACAGAACAGAGTCACACATGCAGAAAACACACTATGGCTGCTTAACGGGAAAGGTGAGGTGGGGTGATACATAAAACAAGAGTTTCAAATTAGCTCAGATACCGTTCCATAAACCCAATATGTAACAGACAAGACCTACTCCTTGCTCAGAGAACTGGACTCAACACGCCCGATTCACCGCACAAGAATATATCTGACTAGTAATAATCTTAAAACCTATGAATTGATATCTCTCTGTTAGTGTGTCAAGTGGGTGTAAAGCGGCATAAACACAGCCGTGAAAAGCAGCTAAACCCCATTATAAAAATAAATTACTTTTAAAAACCCATGAAACAAAGACAGGGAAAGAGAGAGAAATTCTTACACAATTCGTTCAGGGGCTGTGATGCAACCTGGATTGACCATATCTAGATCCACAGCTGGATGAGACATAAGGGTAGACACTCTTGGGGCTGAGAGGTTTGGTGAGGTTGGGTGAGCAAAGGCAGACCCTTTAAAGTAATACTGCGTGCTACCCATCGCATGGGTCCCAAATCTCCAGGTTCAAGGGCATCTTCCTACATCGAAAACATGCATGAGAAACCCAGAAGATGGTACACCGTTTGATGGGGAAAGGTTTCTAAAACGCACCTCATTTCTCATCTCCTTGTGCTCGGGTTGGCCATTCCAGCCACTTTACTAGCAATCTCCCTACTTGGAGCATCAGCACCTTTAACCTCCTGTTCCGTACAGGTTGCAATTTGTCCTGAGGATGAACTGGAAGACGGGGAACCAATGAGAGACTAGCTCTTGGTGTTGGGACAGGCACAGGTCACTCTATTTTCCCATCAGGAAGAAGAATTAACCACAGGCTCAGCCTGCCCTTCGGAACCAGAACAGGGCCTGAAGCCATCCTGCGCTTTTGCGGCCAGCTCCCAAAAAAGCGAGTTGTAAAATGGAGCTTCAGGGCACTGCAATTCACAAACCTGCAGAGTTATAAATGATAACTCTCGTCCACAAATATATTGAGGGAAGGCAAAGAAGAGGATTTGAAAGCAAGGCAGATTTGCAGGAAACAGATTTCAGGAGGTAGATTTGAATCGCCTTTAAAGCACATGAAAAGCGGCAAAACGTTGACAATGATGCCCTTGGCCAAAAAGGGCGTAAGCGTTATTTCCTGAATATATTCAGGAAAAAACGCTTACGCCCTTTTTGGCCAAACAAGCAACCTGGAAAGGCAAATCAGCGCTACAAAGAAGTCTCGCTTCCCATCGGTCAAAAGGGCCATGCTGAAAAAAGTTTCAAAACCAGAAATGCAGGACAGGCCATGTAGAAATGGGAGCCTTGCTACACTGATGGGCGGGATGTAAATTGCCAACAGCCACTCTGGAGAAGGGAACGGTGTGTACTGAAACATCTAAAAAACACAGCTTAGAGAGCATAGATCACTTCCACGCATGGGGTTATAAAGTGGGAAAATTGAAAATCAGCAAGACACAAGAACCCCAAAGTTTAGGGCTGCTCTGTTGACAAGGACCTCCACTTCCTTCCACCTTAAATATCGCAGGAAAGCAAAAAATGGATAAAAAAGTTGTGGTCCTTATGTACAATGGAATATCACTCAGCGATGAAATCAATGTCATAAGGCTAGTATCAGCATGATGAGTGGATTTAGGTATGACGATTCTAAGTGAAATAAGTCACACAGAAAAGGACACTTCTCTTAAGGTGTCACTTATAGAGGGAAGGTAAAAACCGTTACACTTGAACTGAATTACAAAACAGAACAGAGTCACACATGCAGAAAACACACTATGGCTGCTTAACGGGAAAGGTGAGGTGGGGTGATACATAAAATAAGAGTTTCAAATTAGCTCAGATACCGTTCCATAAACCCAATATGTAACAAACAAGACCTACTCCTTGCTCAGAGAACTGGACTCAACACGCCCGATTCACCGCACCAGAATATATCTGACCAGTAATAATCTTAAAACCTATGTATTGATATCTCTCTGTTAGTGTGTCAAGTGGGTGTAAAGCGGCATAAACACAGCTGTGAAAAGCAGCTAAACCCCATTATAAAAATAAATTACTTTTAAAAACCCATGAAACAAAGACAGGGAAAGAGAGAGAAATTCTTACACAATTCGTTCAGGGGCTGTGATGCAACCTGGATTGACCATACCTAGACCCACAGGTGGATGAGACATAAGGGTGGACACTCTTGGGGCTGAGAGGTTTGGTGAGGTTGGGTGAGCAAACGCAGACCCTTTAAATTAATACTGCGTGCTACCCATCGCATGGGTCCCAAATCTCCAGGTTCAAGGGCATCTTCCTACATCGAAAACATGCATGAGAAACCCAGAAGATGGTACACCGTGTGATGGGGAAAGGTTTCTAAAACGCACCTCATTTCTCATCTCCTTGTGCTCGGGTTCGCCATTCCAGCAACTTTACTAGCAATCTCCCTACTTGGAGCATCAGCACCTTTAACCTCCTGTTCCGTACAGGTTGCAATTTGTCCTGAGGATGAGCGGGAAGACGGGGAACCAATGAGAGACTAGCTCTTGGTGTTGGGACAGGCACAGGTCACTCTATTTTCCCATCAGGAAGAAGAATTAACCACAGGTTCAGCCTGCCCCCCAGAACCAGAACAGGGCCTAAAGCCATCCTGCGCTTTTGAGGCCAGCTCCCAAAAAAGCGAGTTGTAAAATGGAGCTTCAGGGCACTGCAATTCACAAACCTGCAGAGGTATAAATGATAACTCTCGTCCACAAATATATTGAGGGAAGGCAAAGAAGAGGATTTGAAAGCAAGGCAGAATTGCAGGAAACAGATTTCAGGAGGTAGATTTGAATCGCCTTTAAAGCACATGAAAAGCGGCAAAACGTTGACAATGATGCCCTTGGCCAAAAAGGGCGTAAGCGTTATTTCCTGAATATATTCAGGAAAAAACGCTTACGCCCTTTTTGGCCAACCAAGCAACCTGGAAAGGCAAATCAGCGCTACAAAGAAGTCTCGCTTCCCATCGGTCAAAAGGGCCATGCTGAAAAAAGTTTCAAAACCAGAAATGCAGGACAGGCCATGTAGAAATGGGAGCCTTGCTACACTGATGGGCGGGATGTAAATTGCCAACAGCCACTCTGGAGAAGGGTACGGTGTGTCCTGAAATATCTAAAAAACACAGCTTAGAGAGCATAGGGCACTTCCACGCATGGGGGTATAAAGTGGGAAAATTGATAATCAGCAAGACACAGGCACCCCAAAGTTTAGGGCTGCTCTGTTGACAAGGACCTCCACTTCATTCCACCTTAAATATCCCAGGAAAGCAAAAAATGGATAAAAAAGTTGTGGTCCTTATGTACAATGGAATATCACTCAGCGATGAAATCAATGTCATAAGGCTAGTAGCAGCATGATGAGTGGATTTAGGTACGACGATTCTAAGTGAAATAAGTCACACAGAAAAGGACACTTCTCTTAAGGTGTCACTTATAGAGGGAAGGTAAAAACCGTTACACTTGAACTGAATTACAAAACAGAACAGAGTCACACATGCAGAAAACACACTATGGCTGCTTAACGGGAAAGGTGAGGTGGGGTGATACATAAAATAAGAGTTTCAAATTAGCTCAGATACCGTTCCATAAACCCAATATGTAACAGACAAGACCTACTCCTTGCTCAGAGAACTGGACTCAACACGCCCGATTCACCACACAAGAATATATCTGACTAGTAATAATCTTAAAACCTATGAATTGATATCTCTCTGTTAGTGTGTCAAGTGGGTGTAAAGCGGCATAAACACAGCCGTGAAAAGCAGCTAAACCCCATTATAAAAATAAATTACTTTTAAAAACCCATGAAACAAAGACAGGGAAAGAAAGAGAAATTCTTACACAATTCGTTCAGGGGCTGTGATGCAACCTGGATTGACCATATCTAGATCCACAGCTGGATGAGACATAAGGGTAGACACTCTTGGGGCTGAGAGGTTTGGTGAGGTTGGGTGAGCAAACGCAGACCCTTTAAAGTAATACTGCGTGCTACCCATCGCATGGGTCCCAAATCTCCAGGTTCAAGGGCATCTTCCTACATCGAAAACATGCATGAGAAACCCAGAAGATGGTACACCGTGTGATGGGGAAAGGTTTCTAAAACGCACCTCATTTCTCATCTCCTTGTGCTCGGGTTCGCCATTCCAGCCACTTTACTAGCAATCTCCCTACTTGGAGCATCAGCACCTTTAACCTCCTGTTCCGTACAGGTTGCAATTTGTCCTGAGGATGAGCGGGAAGACGGGGAACCAATGAGAGACTAGCTCTTGGTGTTGGGACAGGCACAGGTCACTCTATTTTCCCATCAGGAAGAAGAATTAACCACAGGTTCAGCCTGCCCCCCAGAACCAGAACAGGGCCTAAAGCCATCCTGCGCTTTTGAGGCCAGCTCCCAAAAAAGCGAGTTGTAAAATGGAGCTTCAGGGCACTGCAATTCACAAACCTGCAGAGGTATAAATGATAACTCTCGTCCACAAATATATTGAGGGAAGGCAAAGAAGAGGATTTGAAATCAAGGCAGAATTGCAGGAAACAGATTTCAGGAGGTAGATTCGAATCGCCTTTAAAGCACATGAAAAGCGGCAAAACGTTGACAATGATGCCCTTGGCCAAAAAGGGCGTATGCGTTTTTTCCTGAATATATTCAGGAAAAAACGCATACGCCCTTTTTGGCCAACCAAGCAACCTGGAAAGGCAAATCAGCGCTACAAAGAAGTCTCGCTTCCCATCGGTCAAAAGGAACATGCTGAAAAAAGTGTCAAAACCAGAAATGCAGGACAGGCAATGGAGAAATGGGAGCCTTGATACACTGATGGGCGGGATGTAAATTGCCAACAGCCACTCTGGAGAAGTGTACGGTGTGTCCTGAAATATCTAAAAAACACAGCTTAGAGAGCATAGGGCACTTCCACGCATTGGGGTATAAAGTGGGAAAATTGATAATCAGCAAGACACAGGCACCCTAAAGTTTAGGGCTGCTCTGTTGACAAGGACCTCCACTTCATTCCACCTTAAATATCCCAAGAAAGCGAAAAATGGATAAAGAAGTGGTGGTCCTTATGAACAATGGAATATCACTCAGCCATGAAATCAATGTCATAATGCTAGTAGCAGCATGATGAGTGGATTTAGGTACGACGATTCTAAGTGAAATAAGTCACACAGAAAAGGACACTTCTCATAAGGTGTCAATATAGAGGGAATGTAAAAACCGTTACACTTGAACTGAATTACAAAACAGAACAGAGTCACACATGCAGAAAACACACTATGGCTGCTTAACGGGAAAGGTGAGGTGGGGTGATACATAAAACAAGAGTTTCAAATTAGCTCAGATACCGTTCCATAAACCCAATATGTAACAGACAAGACCTACTCCTTGCTCAGAGAACTGGACTCAACACGCCCGATTCACCGCACAAGAATATATCTGACTAGTAATAATCTTAAAACCTATGAATTGATATCTCTCTGTTAGTGTGTCAAGTGGGTGTAAAGCGGCATAAACACAGCCGTGAAAAGCAGCTAAACCCCATTATAAAAATAAATTACTTTTAAAAACCCATGAAACAAAGACAGGGAAAGAGAGAGAAATTCTTACACAATTCGTTCAGGGGCTGTGATGCAACCTGGATTGACCATATCTAGATCCACAGCTGGATGAGACATAAGGGTAGACACTCTTGGGGCTGAGAGGTTTGGTGAGGTTGGGTGAGCAAAGGCAGACCCTTTAAAGTAATACTGCGTGCTACCCATCGCATGGGTCCCAAATCTCCAGGTTCAAGGGCATCTTCCTACATCGAAAACATGCATGAGAAACCCAGAAGATGGTACACCGTTTGATGGGGAAAGGTTTCTAAAACGCACCTCATTTCTCATCTCCTTGTGCTCGGGTTGGCCATTCCAGCCACTTTACTAGCAATCTCCCTACTTGGAGCATCAGCACCTTTAACCTCCTGTTCCGTACAGGTTGCAATTTGTCCTGAGGATGAACTGGAAGACGGGGAACCAATGAGAGACTAGCTCTTGGTGTTGGGACAGGCACAGGTCACTCTATTTTCCCATCAGGAAGAAGAATTAACCACAGGCTCAGCCTGCCCTTCGGAACCAGAACAGGGCCTGAAGCCATCCTGCGCTTTTGCGGCCAGCTCCCAAAAAAGCGAGTTGTAAAATGGAGCTTCAGGGCACTGCAATTCACAAACCTGCAGAGTTATAAATGATAACTCTCGTCCACAAATATATTGAGGGAAGGCAAAGAAGAGGATTTGAAAGCAAGGCAGAATTGCAGGAAACAGATTTCAGGAGGTAGATTTGAATCGCCTTTAAAGCACATGAAAAGCGGCAAAACGTTGACAATGATGCCCTTGGCCAAAAAGGGCGTAAGCGTTATTTCCTGAATATATTCAGGAAAAAACGCTTACGCCCTTTTTGGCCAACCAAGCAACCTGGAAAGGCAAATCAGCGCTACAAAGAAGTCTCGCTTCCCATCGGTCAAAAGGGCCATGCTGAAAAAAGTTTCAAAACCAGAAATGCAGGACAGGCCATGTAGAAATGGGAGCCTTGCTACACTGATGGGCGGGATGTAAATTGCCAACAGCCACTCTGGAGAAGGGAACGGTGTGTACTGAAACATCTAAAAAACACAGCTTAGAGAGCATAGATCACTTCCACGCATGGGGTTATAAAGTGGGAAAATTGAAAATCAGCAAGACACAAGAACCCCAAAGTTTAGGGCTGCTCTGTTGACAAGGACCTCCACTTCCTTCCACCTTAAATATCCCAGGAAAGCAAAAAATGGATAAAAAAGTTGTGGTCCTTATGTACAATGGAATATCACTCAGCGATGAAATCAATGTCATAAGGCTAGTAGCAGCATGATGAGTGGATTTAGGTACGACGATTCTAAGTGAAATAAGTCACACAGAAAAGGACACTTCTCTTAAGGTGTCACTTATAGAGGGAAGGTAAAAACCGTTACACTTGAACTGAATTACAAAACAGAACAGAGTCACACATGCAGAAAACACACTATGGCTGCTTAACGGGAAAGGTGAGGTGGGGTGATACATAAAATAAGAGTTTCAAATTAGCTCAGATACCGTTCCATAAACCCAATATGTAACAAACAAGACCTACTCCTTGCTCAGAGAACTGGACTCAACACGCCCGATTCACCGCACCAGAATATATCTGACCAGTAATAATCTTAAAACCTATGTATTGATATCTCTCTGTTAGTGTGTCAAGTGGGTGTAAAGCGGCATAAACACAGCTGTGAAAAGCAGCTAAACCCCATTATAAAAATAAATTACTTTTAAAAACCCATGAAACAAAGACAGGAAAAGAGAGAGAAATTCTTACACAATTCGTTCAGGGGCTGTGATGCAACCTGGATTGACCATATCTAAACCCACAGGTGGATGAGACATAAGGGTGGACACTCTTGGGGCTGAGAGGTTTGGTGAGGTTGGGTGAGCAAACGCAGACCCTTTAAATTAATACTGCGTGCTACCCATCGCATGGGTCCCAAATCTCCAGGTTCAAGGGCATCTTCCTACATCGAAAACATGCACGAGAAACCCAGAAGATGGTACACCGTGTGATGGGGAAAGGTTTCTAAAACGCACCTCATTTCTCATCTCCTTGTGCTCGGGTTCGCCATTCCAGCAACTTTACTAGCAATCTCCCTACTTGGAGCATCAGCACCTTTAACCTCCTGTTCCGTACAGGTTGCAATTTGTCCTGAGGATGAGCGGGAAGACGGGGAACCAATGAGAAACTAGCTCTTGGTGTTGGGACAGGCACAGGTCACTCTATTTTCCCATCAGGAAGAAGAATTAACCACAGGTTCAGCCTGCCCCCCAGAACCAGAACAGGGCCTAAAGCCATCCTGCGCTTTTGAGGCCAGCTCCCAAAAAAGCGAGTTGTAAAATGGAGCTTCAGGGCACTGCAATTCACAAACCTGCAGAGGTATAAATGATAACTCTCGTCCACAAATATATTGAGCGAAGGCAAAGAAGAGGATTTGAAATCAAGGCAGAATTGCAGGAAACAGATTTCAGGAGGTAGATTCGAATCGCCTTTAAAGCACATGAAAAGCGGCAAAACGTTGACAATGATGCCCTTGGCCAAAAAGAGCGTATGCGTTTTTTCCTGAATATATTCAGGAAAAAACGCATACGCCCTTTTTGGCCAACCAAGAAACCTGGAAAGGCAAATAATCGCTACAAAGAAGTCTCGCTTCCCATCGGTCAAAAGGAACATGCTGAAAAAAGTGTCAAAACCAGAAATGCAGGACAGGCAATGGAGAAATGGGAGCCTTGCTACACTGATGGGCGGGATGTAAATTGCCAACAGCCACTCTGGAGAAGGGTACGGTGTGTCCTGAAATATCTAAAAAACACAGCTTAGAGAGCATAGGGCACTTCCACGCATGGGGGTATAAAGTGGGAAAATTGATAATCAGCAAGACACAGGCACCCTAAAGTTTAGGGCTGCTCTGTTGACAAGGACCTCCACTTCATTCCACCTTAAATATCCCAAGAAAGCAAAAAATGGATAAAGAAGTGGTGGTCCTTATGAACAATGGAATATTACTCAGCCATGAAATCAATGTCATAATGCTAGTAGCAGCATGATGAGTGGATTTAGGTACGACGATTCTAAGTGAAATAAGTCACACAGAAAAGGACACTTCTCATAAGGTGTCAATATAGAGGGAATGTAAAAACCGTTACACTTGAACTGAATTACAAAACAGAACAGAGTCACACATGCAGAAAACACACTATGGCTGCTTAACGGGAAAGGTGAGGTGGGGTGATACATAAAACAAGAGTTTCAAATTAGCTCAGATACCGTTCCATAAACCCAATATGTAACAGACAAGACCTACTCCTTGCTCAGAGAACTGGACTCAACACGCCCGATTCACCGCACAAGAATATATCTGACTAGTAATAATCTTAAAACCTATGTATTGATATCTCTCTGTTAGTGTGTCAAGTGGGTGTAAAGCGGCATAAACACAGCTGTGAAAAGCAGCTAAGCCCCATTATAAAAATAAATTACTTTAAAAAACCCATGAAACAAAGACAGGGAAAGAGAGAGAAATTCTTACACAATTCGTTCAGGGGCTGTGATGCAACCTGGATTGACCATATCTAGACCCACAGCTGGATGAGACATAAGGGTGGACAGTCTTGGGGCTGAGAGGTTTGGTGAGGTTGGGTGAGCAAAGGCAGACCCTTTAAAGTAATACTGCGTGCTACCCATCGCATGGGTCCCAAATCTCCAGGTTCAAGGGCATCTTCCTACATCAAAAACATGCATGAGAAACCCAGAAGATGGTACACCGTTTGATGGGGAAAGGTTTCTAAAACGCACCTCATTTCTCATCTCCTTGTGCTCGGGTTGGCCATTCCAGCCACTTTACTAGCAATCTCCCTACTTGGAGCATCAGCACCTTTAACCTCCTGTTCCGTACAGGTTGCAATTTGTCCTGAGGATGAACTGGAAGACGGGAACCAATGAGAGACTAGCTCTTGGTGTTGGGACAGTCACAGGTCACTCTATTTTCCCATCAGGAAGAAGAATTAACCACAGGCTCAGCCTGCCCTTCGGAACCAGAAGAGGGCCTGAAGCCATCCTGCGCTTTTGCGGCCAGCTCCCAAAAAAGCGAGTTGTAAAATGGAGCTTCAGGGCACTGCAATTCACAAACCTGCAGAGTTATAAATGATAACTCTCGTCCACAAATATATTGAGGGAAGGCAAAGAAGAGGATTTGAAAGCAAGGCAGAATTGCAGGAAACAGATTTCAGGAGGTAGATTTGAATCGCCTTTAAAGCACATGAAAAGCGGCAAAACGTTGACAATGATGCCCTTGGCCAAAAAGGGCGTAAGCGTTATTTCCTGAATATATTCAGGAAAAAACGCTTACGCCCTTTTTGGCCAACCAAGCAACCTGGAAAGGCAAATCAGCGCTACAAAGAAGTCTCGCTTCCCATCGGTCAAAAGGGCCATGCTGAAAAAAGTTTCAAAACCAGAAATGCAGGACAGGCCATGTAGAAATGGGAGCCTTGCTACACTGATGGGCGGGATGTAAATTGCCAACAGCCACTCTGGAGAAGGGAACGGTGTGTACTGAAATATCTAAAAAACACAGCTTAGAGAGCATAGATCACTTCCACGCATGGGGTTATAAAGTGGGAAAATTGAAAATCAGCAAGACACAAGAACCCCAAAGTTTAGGGCTGCTCTGTTGACAAGGACCTCCACTTCCTTCCACCTTAAATATCGCAGGAAAGCAAAAAATGGATAAAAAAGTTGTGGTCCTTATGTACAATGGAATATCACTCAGCGATGAAATCAATGTCATAAGGCTAGTATCAGCATGATGAGTGGATTTAGGTATGACGATTCTAAGTGAAATAAGTCACACAGAAAAGGACACTTCTCTTAAGGTGTCACTTATAGAGGGAAGGTAAAAACCGTTACACTTGAACTGAATTACAAAACAGAACAGAGTCACACATGCAGAAAACACACTATGGCTGCTTAACGGGAAAGGTGAGGTGGGGTGATACATAAAATAAGAGTTTCAAATTAGCTCAGATACCGTTCCATAAACCCAATATGTAACAAACAAGACCTACTCCTTGCTCAGAGAACTGGACTCAACACGCCCGATTCACCGCACCAGAATATATCTGACCAGTAATAATCTTAAAACCTATGTATTGATATCTCTCTGTTAGTGTGTCAAGTGGGTGTAAAGCGGCATAAACACAGCTGTGAAAAGCAGCTAAACCCCATTATAAAAATAAATTACTTTTAAAAACCCATGAAACAAAGACAGGGAAAGAGAGAGAAATTCTTACACAATTCGTTCAGGGGCTGTGATGCAACCTGGATTGACCATACCTAGACCCACAGGTGGATGAGACATAAGGGTGGACACTCTTGGGGCTGAGAGGTTTGGTGAGGTTGGGTGAGCAAACGCAGACCCTTTAAATTAATACTGCGTGCTACCCATCGCATGGGTCCCAAATCTCCAGGTTCAAGGGCATCTTCCTACATCGAAAACATGCATGAGAAACCCAGAAGATGGTACACCGTGTGATGGGGAAAGGTTTCTAAAACGCACCTCATTTCTCATCTCCTTGTGCTCGGGTTCGCCATTCCAGCAACTTTACTAGCAATCTCCCTACTTGGAGCATCAGCACCTTTAACCTCCTGTTCCGTACAGGTTGCAATTTGTCCTGAGGATGAGCGGGAAGACGGGGAACCAATGAGAGACTAGCTCTTGGTGTTGGGACAGGCACAGGTCACTCTATTTTCCCATCAGGAAGAAGAATTAACCACAGGTTCAGCCTGCCCCCCAGAACCAGAACAGGGCCTAAAGCCATCCTGCGCTTTTGAGGCCAGCTCCCAAAAAAGCGAGTTGTAAAATGGAGCTTCAGGGCACTGCAATTCACAAACCTGCAGAGGTATAAATGATAACTCTCGTCCACAAATATATTGAGGGAAGGCAAAGAAGAGGATTTGAAAGCAAGGCAGAATTGCAGGAAACAGATTTCAGGAGGTAGATTTGAATCGCCTTTAAAGCACATGAAAAGCGGCAAAACGTTGACAATGATGCCCTTGGCCAAAAAGGGCGTAAGCGTTATTTCCTGAATATATTCAGGAAAAAACGCTTACGCCCTTTTTGGCCAACCAAGCAACCTGGAAAGGCAAATCAGCGCTACAAAGAAGTCTCGCTTCCCATCGGTCAAAAGGGCCATGCTGAAAAAAGTTTCAAAACCAGAAATGCAGGACAGGCCATGTAGAAATGGGAGCCTTGCTACACTGATGGGCGGGATGTAAATTGCCAACAGCCACTCTGGAGAAGGGTACGGTGTGTCCTGAAATATCTAAAAAACACAGCTTAGAGAGCATAGGGCACTTCCACGCATGGGGGTATAAAGTGGGAAAATTGATAATCAGCAAGACACAGGCACCCCAAAGTTTAGGGCTGCTCTGTTGACAAGGACCTCCACTTCATTCCACCTTAAATATCCCAGGAAAGCAAAAAATGGATAAAAAAGTTGTGGTCCTTATGTACAATGGAATATCACTCAGCGATGAAATCAATGTCATAAGGCTAGTAGCAGCATGATGAGTGGATTTAGGTACGACGATTCTAAGTGAAATAAGTCACACAGAAAAGGACACTTCTCTTAAGGTGTCACTTATAGAGGGAAGGTAAAAACCGTTACACTTGAACTGAATTACAAAACAGAACAGAGTCACACATGCAGAAAACACACTATGGCTGCTTAACGGGAAAGGTGAGGTGGGGTGATACATAAAATAAGAGTTTCAAATTAGCTCAGATACCGTTCCATAAACCCAATATGTAACAGACAAGACCTACTCCTTGCTCAGAGAACTGGACTCAACACGCCCGATTCACCACACAAGAATATATCTGACTAGTAATAATCTTAAAACCTATGAATTGATATCTCTCTGTTAGTGTGTCAAGTGGGTGTAAAGCGGCATAAACACAGCCGTGAAAAGCAGCTAAACCCCATTATAAAAATAAATTACTTTTAAAAACCCATGAAACAAAGACAGGGAAAGAAAGAGAAATTCTTACACAATTCGTTCAGGGGCTGTGATGCAACCTGGATTGACCATATCTAGATCCACAGCTGGATGAGACATAAGGGTAGACACTCTTGGGGCTGAGAGGTTTGGTGAGGTTGGGTGAGCAAACGCAGACCCTTTAAAGTAATACTGCGTGCTACCCATCGCATGGGTCCCAAATCTCCAGGTTCAAGGGCATCTTCCTACATCGAAAACATGCATGAGAAACCCAGAAGATGGTACACCGTGTGATGGGGAAAGGTTTCTAAAACGCACCTCATTTCTCATCTCCTTGTGCTCGGGTTCGCCATTCCAGCCACTTTACTAGCAATCTCCCTACTTGGAGCATCAGCACCTTTAACCTCCTGTTCCGTACAGGTTGCAATTTGTCCTGAGGATGAGCGGGAAGACGGGGAACCAATGAGAGACTAGCTCTTGGTGTTGGGACAGGCACAGGTCACTCTATTTTCCCATCAGGAAGAAGAATTAACCACAGGTTCAGCCTGCCCCCCAGAACCAGAACAGGGCCTAAAGCCATCCTGCGCTTTTGAGGCCAGCTCCCAAAAAAGCGAGTTGTAAAATGGAGCTTCAGGGCACTGCAATTCACAAACCTGCAGAGGTATAAATGATAACTCTCGTCCACAAATATATTGAGGGAAGGCAAAGAAGAGGATTTGAAATCAAGGCAGAATTGCAGGAAACAGATTTCAGGAGGTAGATTCGAATCGCCTTTAAAGCACATGAAAAGCGGCAAAACGTTGACAATGATGCCCTTGGCCAAAAAGGGCGTATGCGTTTTTTCCTGAATATATTCAGGAAAAAACGCATACGCCCTTTTTGGCCAACCAAGCAACCTGGAAAGGCAAATCAGCGCTACAAAGAAGTCTCGCTTCCCATCGGTCAAAAGGAACATGCTGAAAAAAGTGTCAAAACCAGAAATGCAGGACAGGCAATGGAGAAATGGGAGCCTTGATACACTGATGGGCGGGATGTAAATTGCCAACAGCCACTCTGGAGAAGTGTACGGTGTGTCCTGAAATATCTAAAAAACACAGCTTAGAGAGCATAGGGCACTTCCACGCATTGGGGTATAAAGTGGGAAAATTGATAATCAGCAAGACACAGGCACCCTAAAGTTTAGGGCTGCTCTGTTGACAAGGACCTCCACTTCATTCCACCTTAAATATCCCAAGAAAGCGAAAAATGGATAAAGAAGTGGTGGTCCTTATGAACAATGGAATATCACTCAGCCATGAAATCAATGTCATAATGCTAGTAGCAGCATGATGAGTGGATTTAGGTACGACGATTCTAAGTGAAATAAGTCACACAGAAAAGGACACTTCTCATAAGGTGTCAATATAGAGGGAATGTAAAAACCGTTACACTTGAACTGAATTACAAAACAGAACAGAGTCACACATGCAGAAAACACACTATGGCTGCTTAACGGGAAAGGTGAGGTGGGGTGATACATAAAACAAGAGTTTCAAATTAGCTCAGATACCGTTCCATAAACCCAATATGTAACAGACAAGACCTACTCCTTGCTCAGAGAACTGGACTCAACACGCCCGATTCACCGCACAAGAATATATCTGACTAGTAATAATCTTAAAACCTATGAATTGATATCTCTCTGTTAGTGTGTCAAGTGGGTGTAAAGCGGCATAAACACAGCCGTGAAAAGCAGCTAAACCCCATTATAAAAATAAATTACTTTTAAAAACCCATGAAACAAAGACAGGGAAAGAGAGAGAAATTCTTACACAATTCGTTCAGGGGCTGTGATGCAACCTGGATTGACCATATCTAGATCCACAGCTGGATGAGACATAAGGGTAGACACTCTTGGGGCTGAGAGGTTTGGTGAGGTTGGGTGAGCAAAGGCAGACCCTTTAAAGTAATACTGCGTGCTACCCATCGCATGGGTCCCAAATCTCCAGGTTCAAGGGCATCTTCCTACATCGAAAACATGCATGAGAAACCCAGAAGATGGTACACCGTTTGATGGGGAAAGGTTTCTAAAACGCACCTCATTTCTCATCTCCTTGTGCTCGGGTTGGCCATTCCAGCCACTTTACTAGCAATCTCCCTACTTGGAGCATCAGCACCTTTAACCTCCTGTTCCGTACAGGTTGCAATTTGTCCTGAGGATGAACTGGAAGACGGGGAACCAATGAGAGACTAGCTCTTGGTGTTGGGACAGGCACAGGTCACTCTATTTTCCCATCAGGAAGAAGAATTAACCACAGGCTCAGCCTGCCCTTCGGAACCAGAACAGGGCCTGAAGCCATCCTGCGCTTTTGCGGCCAGCTCCCAAAAAAGCGAGTTGTAAAATGGAGCTTCAGGGCACTGCAATTCACAAACCTGCAGAGTTATAAATGATAACTCTCGTCCACAAATATATTGAGGGAAGGCAAAGAAGAGGATTTGAAAGCAAGGCAGAATTGCAGGAAACAGATTTCAGGAGGTAGATTTGAATCGCCTTTAAAGCACATGAAAAGCGGCAAAACGTTGACAATGATGCCCTTGGCCAAAAAGGGCGTAAGCGTTATTTCCTGAATATATTCAGGAAAAAACGCTTACGCCCTTTTTGGCCAACCAAGCAACCTGGAAAGGCAAATCAGCGCTACAAAGAAGTCTCGCTTCCCATCGGTCAAAAGGGCCATGCTGAAAAAAGTTTCAAAACCAGAAATGCAGGACAGGCCATGTAGAAATGGGAGCCTTGCTACACTGATGGGCGGGATGTAAATTGCCAACAGCCACTCTGGAGAAGGGAACGGTGTGTACTGAAACATCTAAAAAACACAGCTTAGAGAGCATAGATCACTTCCACGCATGGGGTTATAAAGTGGGAAAATTGAAAATCAGCAAGACACAAGAACCCCAAAGTTTAGGGCTGCTCTGTTGACAAGGACCTCCACTTCCTTCCACCTTAAATATCCCAGGAAAGCAAAAAATGGATAAAAAAGTTGTGGTCCTTATGTACAATGGAATATCACTCAGCGATGAAATCAATGTCATAAGGCTAGTAGCAGCATGATGAGTGGATTTAGGTACGACGATTCTAAGTGAAATAAGTCACACAGAAAAGGACACTTCTCTTAAGGTGTCACTTATAGAGGGAAGGTAAAAACCGTTACACTTGAACTGAATTACAAAACAGAACAGAGTCACACATGCAGAAAACACACTATGGCTGCTTAACGGGAAAGGTGAGGTGGGGTGATACATAAAATAAGAGTTTCAAATTAGCTCAGATACCGTTCCATAAACCCAATATGTAACAAACAAGACCTACTCCTTGCTCAGAGAACTGGACTCAACACGCCCGATTCACCGCACCAGAATATATCTGACCAGTAATAATCTTAAAACCTATGTATTGATATCTCTCTGTTAGTGTGTCAAGTGGGTGTAAAGCGGCATAAACACAGCTGTGAAAAGCAGCTAAACCCCATTATAAAAATAAATTACTTTTAAAAACCCATGAAACAAAGACAGGAAAAGAGAGAGAAATTCTTACACAATTCGTTCAGGGGCTGTGATGCAACCTGGATTGACCATATCTAAACCCACAGGTGGATGAGACATAAGGGTGGACACTCTTGGGGCTGAGAGGTTTGGTGAGGTTGGGTGAGCAAACGCAGACCCTTTAAATTAATACTGCGTGCTACCCATCGCATGGGTCCCAAATCTCCAGGTTCAAGGGCATCTTCCTACATCGAAAACATGCACGAGAAACCCAGAAGATGGTACACCGTGTGATGGGGAAAGGTTTCTAAAACGCACCTCATTTCTCATCTCCTTGTGCTCGGGTTCGCCATTCCAGCAACTTTACTAGCAATCTCCCTACTTGGAGCATCAGCACCTTTAACCTCCTGTTCCGTACAGGTTGCAATTTGTCCTGAGGATGAGCGGGAAGACGGGGAACCAATGAGAAACTAGCTCTTGGTGTTGGGACAGGCACAGGTCACTCTATTTTCCCATCAGGAAGAAGAATTAACCACAGGTTCAGCCTGCCCCCCAGAACCAGAACAGGGCCTAAAGCCATCCTGCGCTTTTGAGGCCAGCTCCCAAAAAAGCGAGTTGTAAAATGGAGCTTCAGGGCACTGCAATTCACAAACCTGCAGAGGTATAAATGATAACTCTCGTCCACAAATATATTGAGCGAAGGCAAAGAAGAGGATTTGAAATCAAGGCAGAATTGCAGGAAACAGATTTCAGGAGGTAGATTCGAATCGCCTTTAAAGCACATGAAAAGCGGCAAAACGTTGACAATGATGCCCTTGGCCAAAAAGAGCGTATGCGTTTTTTCCTGAATATATTCAGGAAAAAACGCATACGCCCTTTTTGGCCAACCAAGAAACCTGGAAAGGCAAATAATCGCTACAAAGAAGTCTCGCTTCCCATCGGTCAAAAGGAACATGCTGAAAAAAGTGTCAAAACCAGAAATGCAGGACAGGCAATGGAGAAATGGGAGCCTTGCTACACTGATGGGCGGGATGTAAATTGCCAACAGCCACTCTGGAGAAGGGTACGGTGTGTCCTGAAATATCTAAAAAACACAGCTTAGAGAGCATAGGGCACTTCCACGCATGGGGGTATAAAGTGGGAAAATTGATAATCAGCAAGACACAGGCACCCTAAAGTTTAGGGCTGCTCTGTTGACAAGGACCTCCACTTCATTCCACCTTAAATATCCCAAGAAAGCAAAAAATGGATAAAGAAGTGGTGGTCCTTATGAACAATGGAATATTACTCAGCCATGAAATCAATGTCATAATGCTAGTAGCAGCATGATGAGTGGATTTAGGTACGACGATTCTAAGTGAAATAAGTCACACAGAAAAGGACACTTCTCATAAGGTGTCAATATAGAGGGAATGTAAAAACCGTTACACTTGAACTGAATTACAAAACAGAACAGAGTCACACATGCAGAAAACACACTATGGCTGCTTAACGGGAAAGGTGAGGTGGGGTGATACATAAAACAAGAGTTTCAAATTAGCTCAGATACCGTTCCATAAACCCAATATGTAACAGACAAGACCTACTCCTTGCTCAGAGAACTGGACTCAACACGCCCGATTCACCGCACAAGAATATATCTGACTAGTAATAATCTTAAAACCTATGTATTGATATCTCTCTGTTAGTGTGTCAAGTGGGTGTAAAGCGGCATAAACACAGCTGTGAAAAGCAGCTAAGCCCCATTATAAAAATAAATTACTTTAAAAAACCCATGAAACAAAGACAGGGAAAGAGAGAGAAATTCTTACACAATTCGTTCAGGGGCTGTGATGCAACCTGGATTGACCATATCTAGACCCACAGCTGGATGAGACATAAGGGTGGACAGTCTTGGGGCTGAGAGGTTTGGTGAGGTTGGGTGAGCAAAGGCAGACCCTTTAAAGTAATACTGCGTGCTACCCATCGCATGGGTCCCAAATCTCCAGGTTCAAGGGCATCTTCCTACATCGAAAACATGCATGAGAAACCCAGAAGATGGTACACCGTTTGATGGGGAAAGGTTTCTAAAACGCACCTCATTTCTCATCTCCTTGTGCTCGGGTTGGCCATTCCAGCCACTTTACTAGCAATCTCCCTACTTGGAGCATCAGCACCTTTAACCTCCTGTTCCGTACAGGTTGCAATTTGTCCTGAGGATGAACTGGAAGACGGGAACCAATGAGAGACTAGCTCTTGGTGTTGGGACAGTCACAGGTCACTCTATTTTCCCATCAGGAAGAAGAATTAACCACAGGCTCAGCCTGCCCTTCGGAACCAGAAGAGGGCCTGAAGCCATCCTGCGCTTTTGCGGCCAGCTCCCAAAAAAGCGAGTTGTAAAATGGAGCTTCAGGGCACTGCAATTCACAAACCTGCAGAGTTATAAATGATAACTCTCGTCCACAAATATATTGAGGGAAGGCAAAGAAGAGGATTTGAAAGCAAGGCAGAATTGCAGGAAACAGATTTCAGGAGGTAGATTTGAATCGCCTTTAAAGCACATGAAAAGCGGCAAAACGTTGACAATGATGCCCTTGGCCAAAAAGGGCGTAAGCGTTATTTCCTGAATATATTCAGGAAAAAACGCTTACGCCCTTTTTGGCCAACCAAGCAACCTGGAAAGGCAAATCAGCGCTACAAAGAAGTCTCGCTTCCCATCGGTCAAAAGGGCCATGCTGAAAAAAGTTTCAAAACCAGAAATGCAGGACAGGCCATGTAGAAATGGGAGCCTTGCTACACTGATGGGCGGGATGTAAATTGCCAACAGCCACTCTGGAGAAGGGAACGGTGTGTACTGAAATATCTAAAAAACACAGCTTAGAGAGCATAGATCACTTCCACGCATGGGGTTATAAAGTGGGAAAATTGAAAATCAGCAAGACACAAGAACCCCAAAGTTTAGGGCTGCTCTGTTGACAAGGACCTCCACTTCCTTCCACCTTAAATATCGCAGGAAAGCAAAAAATGGATAAAAAAGTTGTGGTCCTTATGTACAATGGAATATCACTCAGCGATGAAATCAATGTCATAAGGCTAGTATCAGCATGATGAGTGGATTTAGGTACGACGATTCTAAGTGAAATAAGTCACACAGAAAAGGACACTTCTCTTAAGGTGTCACTTATAGAGGGAAGGTAAAAACCGTTACACTTGAACTGAATTACAAAACAGAACAGAGTCACACATGCAGAAAACACACTATGGCTGCTTAACGGGAAAGGTGAGGTGGGGTGATACATAAAATAAGAGTTTCAAATTAGCTCAGATACCGTTCCATAAACCCAATATGTAACAGACAAGACCTACTCCTTGCTCAGAGAACTGGACTCAACACGCCCGATTCACCACACAAGAATATATCTGACTAGTAATAATCTTAAAACCTATGAATTGATATCTCTCTGTTAGTGTGTCAAGTGGGTGTAAAGCGGCATAAACACAGCCGTGAAAAGCAGCTAAACCCCATTATAAAAATAAATTACTTTTAAAAACCCATGAAACAAAGACAGGGAAAGAAAGAGAAATTCTTACACAATTCGTTCAGGGGCTGTGATGTAACCTGGATTGACCATATCTAGATCCACAGCTGGATGAGACATAAGGGTAGACACTCTTGGGGCTGAGAGGTTTGGTGAGGTTGGGTGAGCAAACGCAGACCCTTTAAAGTAATACTGCGTGCTACCCATCGCATGGGTCCCAAATCTCCAGGTTCAAGGGCATCTTCCTACATCGAAAACATGCATGAGAAACCCAGAAGATGGTACACCGTGTGATGGGGAAAGGTTTCTAAAACGCACCTCATTTCTCATCTCCTTGTGCTCGGGTTCGCCATTCCAGCCACTTTACTAGCAATCTCCCTACTTGGAGCATCAGCACCTTTAACCTCCTGTTCCGTACAGGTTGCAATTTGTCCTGAGGATGAGCGGGAAGACGGGGAACCAATGAGAGACTAGCTCTTGGTGTTGGGACAGGCACAGGTCACTCTATTTTCCCATCAGGAAGAAGAATTAACCACAGGTTCAGCCTGCCCCCCAGAACCAGAACAGGGCCTAAAGCCATCCTGCGCTTTTGAGGCCAGCTCCCAAAAAAGCGAGTTGTAAAATGGAGCTTCAGGGCACTGCAATTCACAAACCTGCAGAGGTATAAATGATAACTCTCCTCCACAAATATATTGAGGGAAGGCAAAGAAGAGGATTTGAAATCAAGGCAGAATTGCAGGAAACAGATTTCAGGAGGTAGATTCGAATCGCCTTTAAAGCACATGAAAAGCGGCAAAACGTTGACAATGATGCCCTTGGCCAAAAAGGGCGTATGCGTTTTTTCCTGAATATATTCAGGAAAAAACGCATACGCCCTTTTTGGCCAACCAAGCAACCTGGAAAGGCAAATCAGCGCTACAAAGAAGTCTCGCTTCCCATCGGTCAAAAGGAACATGCTGAAAAAAGTGTCAAAACCAGAAATGCAGGACAGGCAATGGAGAAATGGGAGCCTTGATACACTGATGGGCGGGATGTAAATTGCCAACAGCCACTCTGGAGAAGTGTACGGTGTGTCCTGAAATATCTAAAAAACACAGCTTAGAGAGCATAGGGCACTTCCACGCATGGGGGTATAAAGTGGGAAAATTGATAATCAGCAAGACACAGGCACCCTAAAGTTTAGGGCTGCTCTGTTGACAAGGACCTCCACTTCATTCCACCTTAAATATCCCAAGAAAGCGAAAAATGGATAAAGAAGTGGTGGTCCTTATGAACAATGGAATATCACTCAGCCATGAAATCAATGTCATAATGCTAGTAGCAGCATGATGAGTGGATTTAGGTACGACGATTCTAAGTGAAATAAGTCACACAGAAAAGGACACTTCTCATAAGGTGTCAATATAGAGGGAATGTAAAAACCGTTACACTTGAACTGAATTACAAAACAGAACAGAGTCACACATGCAGAAAACACACTATGGCTGCTTAACGGGAAAGGTGAGGTGGGGTGATACATAAAACAAGAGTTTCAAATTAGCTCAGATACCGTTCCATAAACCCAATATGTAACAGACAAGACCTACTCCTTGCTCAGAGAACTGGACTCAACACGCCCGATTCACCGCACAAGAATATATCTGACTAGTAATAATCTTAAAACCTATGAATTGATATCTCTCTGTTAGTGTGTCAAGTGGGTGTAAAGCGGCATAAACACAGCCGTGAAAAGCAGCTAAACCCCATTATAAAAATAAATTACTTTTAAAAACCCATGAAACAAAGACAGGGAAAGAGAGAGAAATTCTTACACAATTCGTTCAGGGGCTGTGATGCAACCTGGATTGACCATATCTAGATCCACAGCTGGATGAGACATAAGGGTAGACACTCTTGGGGCTGAGAGGTTTGGTGAGGTTGGGTGAGCAAAGGCAGACCCTTTAAAGTAATACTGCGTGCTACCCATCGCATGGGTCCCAAATCTCCAGGTTCAAGGGCATCTTCCTACAACGAAAACATGCATGAGAAACCCAGAAGATGGTACACCGTTTGATGGGGAAAGGTTTCTAAAACGCACCTCATTTCTCATCTCCTTGTGCTCGGGTTGGCCATTCCAGCCACTTTACTAGCAATCTCCCTACTTGGAGCATCAGCACCTTTAACCTCCTGTTCCGTACAGGTTGCAATTTGTCCTGAGGATGAACTGGAAGACGGGGAACCAATGAGAGACTAGCTCTTGGTGTTGGGACAGGCACAGGTCACTCTATTTTCCCATCAGGAAGAAGAATTAACCACAGGCTCAGCCTGCCCTTCGGAACCAGAACAGGGCCTGAAGCCATCCTGCGCTTTTGCGGCCAGCTCCCAAAAAAGCGAGTTGTAAAATGGAGCTTCAGGGCACTGCAATTCACAAACCTGCAGAGTTATAAATGATAACTCTCGTCCACAAATATATTGAGGGAAGGCAAAGAAGAGGATTTGAAAGCAAGGCAGATTTGCAGGAAACAGATTTCAGGAGGTAGATTTGAATCGCCTTTAAAGCACATGAAAAGCGGCAAAACGTTGACAATGATGCCCTTGGCCAAAAAGGGCGTAAGCGTTATTTCCTGAATATATTCAGGAAAAAACGCTTACGCCCTTTTTGGCCAACCAAGCAACCTGGAAAGGCAAATCAGCGCTACAAAGAAGTCTCGCTTCCCATCGGTCAAAAGGGCCATGCTGAAAAAAGTTTCAAAACCAGAAATGCAGGACAGGCCATGTAGAAATGGGAGCCTTGCTACACTGATGGGCGGGATGTAAATTGCCAACAGCCACTCTGGAGAAGGGAACGGTGTGTACTGAAACATCTAAAAAACACAGCTTAGAGAGCATAGATCACTTCCACGCATGGGGTTATAAAGTGGGAAAATTGAAAATCAGCAAGACACAAGAACCCCAAAGTTTAGGGCTGCTCTGTTGACAAGGACCTCCACTTCCTTCCACCTTAAATATCGCAGGAAAGCAAAAAATGGATAAAAAAGTTGTGGTCCTTATGTACAATGGAATATCACTCAGCGATGAAATCAATGTCATAAGGCTAGTATCAGCATGATGAGTGGATTTAGGTATGACGATTCTAAGTGAAATAAGTCACACAGAAAAGGACACTTCTCTTAAGGTGTCACTTATAGAGGGAAGGTAAAAACCGTTACACTTGAACTGAATTACAAAACAGAACAGAGTCACACATGCAGAAAACACACTATGGCTGCTTAACGGGAAAGGTGAGGTGGGGTGATACATAAAATAAGAGTTTCAAATTAGCTCAGATACCGTTCCATAAACCCAATATGTAACAAACAAGACCTACTCCTTGCTCAGAGAACTGGACTCAACACGCCCGATTCACCGCACCAGAATATATCTGACCAGTAATAATCTTAAAACCTATGTATTGATATCTCTCTGTTAGTGTGTCAAGTGGGTGTAAAGCGGCATAAACACAGCTGTGAAAAGCAGCTAAACCCCATTATAAAAATAAATTACTTTTAAAAACCCATGAAACAAAGACAGGGAAAGAGAGAGAAATTCTTACACAATTCGTTCAGGGGCTGTGATGCAACCTGGATTGACCATACCTAGACCCACAGGTGGATGAGACATAAGGGTGGACACTCTTGGGGCTGAGAGGTTTGGTGAGGTTGGGTGAGCAAACGCAGACCCTTTAAATTAATACTGCGTGCTACCCATCGCATGGGTCCCAAATCTCCAGGTTCAAGGGCATCTTCCTACATCGAAAACATGCATGAGAAACCCAGAAGATGGTACACCGTGTGATGGGGAAAGGTTTCTAAAACGCACCTCATTTCTCATCTCCTTGTGCTCGGGTTCGCCATTCCAGCAACTTTACTAGCAATCTCCCTACTTGGAGCATCAGCACCTTTAACCTCCTGTTCCGTACAGGTTGCAATTTGTCCTGAGGATGAGCGGGAAGACGGGGAACCAATGAGAGACTAGCTCTTGGTGTTGGGACAGGCACAGGTCACTCTATTTTCCCATCAGGAAGAAGAATTAACCACAGGTTCAGCCTGCCCCCCAGAACTAGAACAGGGCCTAAAGCCATCCTGCGCTTTTGAGGCCAGCTCCCAAAAAAGCGAGTTGTAAAATGGAGCTTCAGGGCACTGCAATTCACAAACCTGCAGAGGTATAAATGATAACTCTCGTCCACAAATATATTGAGGGAAGGCAAAGAAGAGGATTTGAAAGCAAGGCAGAATTGCAGGAAACAGATTTCAGGAGGTAGATTTGAATCGCCTTTAAAGCACATGAAAAGCGGCAAAACGTTGACAATGATGCCCTTGGCCAAAAAGGGCGTAAGCGTTATTTCCTGAATATATTCAGGAAAAAACGCTTACGCCCTTTTTGGCCAACCAAGCAACCTGGAAAGGCAAATCAGCGCTACAAAGAAGTCTCGCTTCCCATCGGTCAAAAGGGCCATGCTGAAAAAAGTTTCAAAACCAGAAATGCAGGACAGGCCATGTAGAAATGGGAGCCTTGCTACACTGATGGGCGGGATGTAAATTGCCAACAGCCACTCTGGAGAAGGGTACGGTGTGTCCTGAAATATCTAAAAAACACAGCTTAGAGAGCATAGGGCACTTCCACGCATGGGGGTATAAAGTGGGAAAATTGATAATCAGCAAGACACAGGCACCCCAAAGTTTAGGGCTGCTCTGTTGACAAGGACCTCCACTTCATTCCACCTTAAATATCCCAGGAAAGCAAAAAATGGATAAAAAAGTTGTGGTCCTTATGTACAATGGAATATCACTCAGCGATGAAATCAATGTCATAAGGCTAGTAGCAGCATGATGAGTGGATTTAGGTACGACGATTCTAAGTGAAATAAGTCACACAGAAAAGGACACTTCTCTTAAGGTGTCACTTATAGAGGGAAGGTAAAAACCGTTACACTTGAACTGAATTACAAAACAGAACAGAGTCACACATGCAGAAAACACACTATGGCTGCTTAACGGGAAAGGTGAGGTGGGGTGATACATAAAACAAGAGTTTCAAATTAGCTCAGATACCGTTCCATAAACCCAATATGTAACAAACAAGACCTACTCCTTGCTCAGAGAACTGGACTCAACACGCCCGATTCACCGCACCAGAATATATCTGACCAGTAATAATCTTAAAACCTATGTATTGATATCTCTCTGTTAGTGTGTCAAGTGGGTGTAAAGCGGCATAAACACAGCTGTGAAAAGCAGCTAAACCCCATTATAAAAATAAATTACTTTTAAAAACCCATGAAACAAAGACAGGAAAAGAGAGAGAAATTCTTACACAATTCGTTCAGGGGCTGTGATGCAACCTGGATTGACCATATCTAAACCCACAGGTGGATGAGACATAAGGGTAGACACTCTTGGGGCTGAGAGGTTTGGTGAGGTTGGGTGAGCAAACGCAGACCCTTTAAATTAATACTGCGTGCTACCCATCGCATGGGTCCCAAATCTCCAGGTTCAAGGGCATCTTCCTACATCGAAAACATGCACGAGAAACCCAGAAGATGGTACACCGTGTGATGGGGAAAGGTTTCTAAAACGCACCTCATTTCTCATCTCCTTGTGCTCGGGTTCGCCATTCCAGCAACTTTACTAGCAATCTCCCTACTTGGAGCATCAGCACCTTTAACCTCCTGTTCCGTACAGGTTGCAATTTGTCCTGAGGATGAGCGGGAAGACGGGGAACCAATGAGAAACTAGCTCTTGGTGTTGGGACAGGCACAGGTCACTCTATTTTCCCATCAGGAAGAAGAATTAACCACAGGTTCAGCCTGCCCCCCAGAACCAGAACAGGGCCTAAAGCCATCCTGCGCTTTTGAGGCCAGCTCCCAAAAAAGCGAGTTGTAAAATGGAGCTTCAGGGCACTGCAATTCACAAACCTGCAGAGGTATAAATGATAACTCTCGTCCACAAATATATTGAGCGAAGGCAAAGAAGAGGATTTGAAATCAAGGCAGAATTGCAGGAAACAGATTTCAGGAGGTAGATTCGAATCGCCTTTAAAGCACATGAAAAGCGGCAAAACGTTGACAATGATGCCCTTGGCCAAAAAGAGCGTATGCGTTTTTTCCTGAATATATTCAGGAAAAAACGCATACGCCCTTTTTGGCCAACCAAGAAACCTGGAAAGGCAAATAATCGCTACAAAGAAGTCTCGCTTCCCATCGGTCAAAAGGAACATGCTGAAAAAAGTGTCAAAACCAGAAATGCAGGACAGGCAATGGAGAAATGGGAGCCTTGCTACACTGATGGGCGGGATGTAAATTGCCAACAGCCACTCTGGAGAAGGGTACGGTGTGTCCTGAAATATCTAAAAAACACAGCTTAGAGAGCATAGGGCACTTCCACGCATGGGGGTATAAAGTGGGAAAATTGATAATCAGCAAGACACAGGCACCCTAAAGTTTAGGGCTGCTCTGTTGACAAGGACCTCCACTTCATTCCACCTTAAATATCCCAAGAAAGCGAAAAATGGATAAAGAAGTGGTGGTCCTTATGAACAATGGAATATTACTCAGCCATGAAATCAATGTCATAATGCTAGTAGCAGCATGATGAGTGGATTTAGGTACGACGATTCTAAGTGAAATAAGTCACACAGAAAAGGACACTTCTCATAAGGTGTCAATATAGAGGGAATGTAAAAACCGTTACACTTGAACTGAATTACAAAACAGAACAGAGTCACACATGCAGAAAACACACTATGGCTGCTTAACGGGAAAGGTGAGGTGGGGTGATACATAAAACAAGAGTTTCAAATTAGCTCAGATAACGTTCCATAAACCCAATATGTAACAGACAAGACCTACTCCTTGCTCAGAGAACTGGACTCAACACGCCCGATTCACCGCACAAGAATATATCTGACTAGTAATAATCTTAAAACCTATGTATTGATATCTCTCTGTTAGTTTGTCAAGTGGGTGTAAAGCGGCATAAACACAGCTGTGAAAAGCAGCTAAGCCCCATTATAAAAATAAATTACTTTAAAAAACCCATGAAACAAAGACAGGGAAAGAGAGAGAAATTCTTACACAATTCGTTCAGGGGCTGTGATGCAACCTGGATTGACCATATCTAGACCCACAGCTGGATGAGACATAAGGGTGGACACTCTTGGGGCTGAGAGGTTTGGTGAGGTTGGGTGAGCAAAGGCAGACCCTTTAAAGTAATACTGCGTGCTACCCATCGCATGGGTCCCAAATCTCCAGGTTCAAGGGCATCTTCCTACATCGAAAACATGCATGAGAAACCCAGAAGATGGTACACCGTTTGATGGGGAAAGGTTTCTAAAACGCACCTCATTTCTCATCTCCTTGTGCTCGGGTTGGCCATTCCAGCCACTTTACTAGCAATCTCCCTACTTGGAGCATCAGCACCTTTAACCTCCTGTTCCGTACAGGTTGCAATTTGTCCTGAGGATGAACTGGAAGACGGGGAACCAATGAGAGACTAGCTCTTGGTGTTGGGACAGTCACAGGTCACTCTATTTTCCCATCAGGAAGAAGAATTAACCACAGGCTCAGCCTGCCCTTCGGAACCAGAAGAGGGCCTGAAGCCATCCTGCGCTTTTGCGGCCAGCTCCCAAAAAAGCGAATTGTAAAATGGAGCTTCAGGGCACTGCAATTCACAAACCTGCAGAGTTATAAATGATAACTCTCGTCCACAAATATATTGAGGGAAGGCAAAGAAGAGGATTTGAAAGCAAGGCAGAATTGCAGGAAACAGATTTCAGGAGGTAGATTTGAATCGCCTTTAAAGCACATGAAAAGCGGCAAAACGTTGACAATGATGCCCTTGGCCAAAAAGGGCGTAAGCGTTATTTCCTGAATATATTCAGGAAAAAACGCTTACGCCCTTTTTGGCCAACCAAGCAACCTGGAAAGGCAAATCAGCGCTACAAAGAAGTCTCGCTTCCCATCGGTCAAAAGGGCCATGCTGAAAAAAGTTTCAAAACCAGAAATGCAGGACAGGCCATGTAGAAATGGGAGCCTTGCTACACTGATGGGCGGGATGTAAATTGCCAACAGCCACTCTGGAGAAGGGAACGGTGTGTACTGAAATATCTAAAAAACACAGCTTAGAGAGCATAGATCACTTCCACGCATGGGGTTATAAAGTGGGAAAATTGAAAATCAGCAAGACACAAGAACCCCAAAGTTTAGGGCTGCTCTGTTGACAAGGACCTCCACTTCCTTCCACCTTAAATATCGCAGGAAAGCAAAAAATGGATAAAAAAGTTGTGGTCCTTATGTACAATGGAATATCACTCAGCGATGAAATCAATGTCATAAGGCTAGTATCAGCATGATGAGTGGATTTAGGTACGACGATTCTAAGTGAAATAAGTCACACAGAAAAGGACACTTCTCTTAAGGTGTCACTTATAGAGGGAAGGTAAAAACCGTTACACTTGAACTGAATTACAAAACAGAACAGAGTCACACATGCAGAAAACACACTATGGCTGCTTAACGGGAAAGGTGAGGTGGGGTGATACATAAAATAAGAGTTTCAAATTAGCTCAGATACCGTTCCATAAACCCAATATGTAACAGACAAGACCTACTCCTTGCTCAGAGAACTGGACTCAACACGCCCGATTCACCACACAAGAATATATCTGACTAGTAATAATCTTAAAACCTATGAATTGATATCTCTCTGTTAGTGTGTCAAGTGGGTGTAAAGCGGCATAAACACAGCCGTGAAAAGCAGCTAAACCCCATTATAAAAATAAATTACTTTTAAAAACCCATGAAACAAAGACAGGGAAAGAAAGAGAAATTCTTACACAATTCGTTCAGGGGCTGTGATGCAACCTGGATTGACCATATCTAGATCCACAGCTGGATGAGACATAAGGGTAGACACTCTTGGGGCTGAGAGGTTTGGTGAGGTTGGGTGAGCAAACGCAGACCCTTTAAAGTAATACTGCGTGCTACCCATCGCATGGGTCCCAAATCTCCAGGTTCAAGGGCATCTTCCTACATCGAAAACATGCATGAGAAACCCAGAAGATGGTACACCGTGTGATGGGGAAAGGTTTCTAAAACGCACCTCATTTCTCATCTCCTTGTGCTCGGGTTCGCCATTCCAGCCACTTTACTAGCAATCTCCCTACTTGGAGCATCAGCACCTTTAACCTCCTGTTCCGTACAGGTTGCAATTTGTCCTGAGGATGAGCGGGAAGACGGGGAACCAATGAGAGACTAGCTCTTGGTGTTGGGACAGGCACAGGTCACTCTATTTTCCCATCAGGAAGAAGAATTAACCACAGGTTCAGCCTGCCCCCCAGAACCAGAACAGGGCCTAAAGCCATCCTGCGCTTTTGAGGCCAGCTCCCAAAAAAGCGAGTTGTAAAATGGAGCTTCAGGGCACTGCAATTCACAAACCTGCAGAGGTATAAATGATAACTCTCCTCCACAAATATATTGAGGGAAGGCAAAGAAGAGGATTTGAAATCAAGGCAGAATTGCAGGAAACAGATTTCAGGAGGTAGATTCGAATCGCCTTTAAAGCACATGAAAAGCGGCAAAACGTTGACAATGATGCCCTTGGCCAAAAAGGGCGTATGCGTTTTTTCCTGAATATATTCAGGAAAAAACGCATACGCCCTTTTTGGCCAACCAAGCAACCTGGAAAGGCAAATCAGCGCTACAAAGAAGTCTCGCTTCCCATCGGTCAAAAGGAACATGCTGAAAAAAGTGTCAAAACCAGAAATGCAGGACAGGCAATGGAGAAATGGGAGCCTTGATACACTGATGGGCGGGATGTAAATTGCCAACAGCCACTCTGGAGAAGTGTACGGTGTGTCCTGAAATATCTAAAAAACACAGCTTAGAGAGCATAGGGCACTTCCACGCATGGGGGTATAAAGTGGGAAAATTGATAATCAGCAAGACACAGGCACCCTAAAGTTTAGGGCTGCTCTGTTGACAAGGACCTCCACTTCATTCCACCTTAAATATCCCAAGAAAGCGAAAAATGGATAAAGAAGTGGTGGTCCTTATGAACAATGGAATATCACTCAGCCATGAAATCAATGTCATAATGCTAGTAGCAGCATGATGAGTGGATTTAGGTACGACGATTCTAAGTGAAATAAGTCACACAGAAAAGGACACTTCTCATAAGGTGTCAATATAGAGGGAATGTAAAAACCGTTACACTTGAACTGAATTACAAAACAGAACAGAGTCACACATGCAGAAAACACACTATGGCTGCTTAACGGGAAAGGTGAGGTGGGGTGATACATAAAACAAGAGTTTCAAATTAGCTCAGATACCGTTCCATAAACCCAATATGTAACAGACAAGACCTACTCCTTGCTCAGAGAACTGGACTCAACACGCCCGATTCACCGCACAAGAATATATCTGACTAGTAATAATCTTAAAACCTATGAATTGATATCTCTCTGTTAGTGTGTCAAGTGGGTGTAAAGCGGCATAAACACAGCCGTGAAAAGCAGCTAAACCCCATTATAAAAATAAATTACTTTTAAAAACCCATGAAACAAAGACAGGGAAAGAGAGAGAAATTCTTACACAATTCGTTCAGGGGCTGTGATGCAACCTGGATTGACCATATCTAGATCCACAGCTGGATGAGACATAAGGGTAGACACTCTTGGGGCTGAGAGGTTTGGTGAGGTTGGGTGAGCAAAGGCAGACCCTTTAAAGTAATACTGCGTGCTACCCATCGCATGGGTCCCAAATCTCCAGGTTCAAGGGCATCTTCCTACATCGAAAACATGCATGAGAAACCCAGAAGATGGTACACCGTTTGATGGGGAAAGGTTTCTAAAACGCACCTCATTTCTCATCTCCTTGTGCTCGGGTTGGCCATTCCAGCCACTTTACTAGCAATCTCCCTACTTGGAGCATCAGCACCTTTAACCTCCTGTTCCGTACAGGTTGCAATTTGTCCTGAGGATGAACTGGAAGACGGGGAACCAATGAGAGACTAGCTCTTGGTGTTGGGACAGGCACAGGTCACTCTATTTTCCCATCAGGAAGAAGAATTAACCACAGGCTCAGCCTGCCCTTCGGAACCAGAACAGGGCCTGAAGCCATCCTGCGCTTTTTCGGCCAGCTCCCAAAAAAGCGAGTTGTAAAATGGAGCTTCAGGGCACTGCAATTCACAAACCTGCAGAGTTATAAATGATAACTCTCGTCCACAAATATATTGAGGGAAGGCAAAGAAGAGGATTTGAAAGCAAGGCAGATTTGCAGGAAACAGATTTCAGGAGGTAGATTTGAATCGCCTTTAAAGCACATGAAAAGCGGCAAAACGTTGACAATGATGCCCTTGGCCAAAAAGGGCGTAAGCGTTATTTCCTGAATATATTCAGGAAAAAACGCTTACGCCCTTTTTGGCCAACCAAGCAACCTGGAAAGGCAAATCAGCGCTACAAAGAAGTCTCGCTTCCCATCGGTCAAAAGGGCCATGCTGAAAAAAGTGTCAAAACCAGAAATGCAGGACAGGCCATGTAGAAATGGGAGCCTTGCTACACTGATGGGCGGGATGTAAATTGCCAACAGCCACTCTGGAGAAGGGTACGGTGTGTCCTGAAATATCTAAAAAACACAGCTTAGAGAGCATAGGGCACTTCCACGCATGGGGGTATAAAGTGGGAAAATTGATAATCAGCAAGACACAGGCACCCCAAAGTTTAGGGCTGCTCTGTTGACAAGGACCTCCACTTCATTCCACCTTAAATATCCCAGGAAAGCAAAAAATGGATAAAAAAGTTGTGGTCCTTATGTACAATGGAATATCACTCAGCGATGAAATCAATGTCATAAGGCTAGTAGCAGCATGATGAGTGGATTTAGGTACGACGATTCTAAGTGAAATAAGTCACACAGAAAAGGACACTTCTCTTAAGGTGTCACTTATAGAGGGAAGGTAAAAACCGTTACACTTGAACTGAATTACAAAACAGAACAGAGTCACACATGCAGAAAACACACTATGGCTGCTTAACGGGAAAGGTGAGGTGGGGTGATACATAAAATAAGAGTTTCAAATTAGCTCAGATACCGTTCCATAAACCCAATATGTAACAGACAAGACCTACTCCTTCCTCAGAGAACTGGACTCAACACGCCCGATTCACCACACAAGAATATATCTGACTAGTAATAATCTTAAAACCTATGAATTGATATCTCTCTGTTAGTGTGTCAAGTGGGTGTAAAGCGGCATAAACACAGCCGTGAAAAGCAGCTAAACCCCATTATAAAAATAAATTACTTTTAAAAACCCATGAAACAAAGACAGGGAAAGAAAGAGAAATTCTTACACAATTCGTTCAGGGGCTGTGATGCAACCTGGATTGACCATATCTAGATCCACAGCTGGATGAGACATAAGGGTAGACACTCTTGGGGCTGAGAGGTTTGGTGAGGTTGGGTGAGCAAACGCAGACCCTTTAAAGTAATACTGCGTGCTACCCATCGCATGGGTCCCAAATCTCCAGGTTCAAGGGCATCTTCCTACATCGAAAACATGCATGAGAAACCCAGAAGATGGTACACCGTGTGATGGGGAAAGGTTTCTAAAACGCACCTCATTTCTCATCTCCTTGTGCTCGGGTTCGCCATTCCAGCCACTTTACTAGCAATCTCCCTACTTGGAGCATCAGCACCTTTAACCTCCTGTTCCGTACAGGTTGCAATTTGTCCTGAGGATGAGCGGGAAGACGGGGAACCAATGAGAGACTAGCTCTTGGTGTTGGGACAGGCACAGGTCACTCTATTTTCCCATCAGGAAGAAGAATTAACCACAGGTTCAGCCTGCCCCCCAGAACCAGAACAGGGCCTAAAGCCATCCTGCGCTTTTGAGGCCAGCTCCCAAAAAAGCGAGTTGTAAAATGGAGCTTCAGGGCACTGCAATTCACAAACCTGCAGAGGTATAAATGATAACTCTCGTCCACAAATATATTGAGGGAAGGCAAAGAAGAGGATTTGAAATCAAGGCAGAATTGCAGGAAACAGATTTCAGGAGGTAGATTCGAATCGCCTTTAAAGCACATGAAAAGCGGCAAAACGTTGACAATGATGCCCTTGGCCAAAAAGGGCGTATGCGTTTTTTCCTGAATATATTCAGGAAAAAACGCATACGCCCTTTTTGGCCAACCAAGCAACCTGGAAAGGCAAATCAGCGCTACAAAGAAGTCTCGCTTCCCATCGGTCAAAAGGAACATGCTGAAAAAAGTGTCAAAACCAGAAATGCAGGACAGGCAATGGAGAAATGGGAGCCTTGATACACTGATGGGCGGGATGTAAATTGCCAACAGCCACTCTGGAGAAGTGTACGGTGTGTCCTGAAATATCTAAAAAACACAGCTTAGAGAGCATAGGGCACTTCCACGCATTGGGGTATAAAGTGGGAAAATTGATAATCAGCAAGACACAGGCACCCTAAAGTTTAGGGCTGCTCTGTTGACAAGGACCTCCACTTCATTCCACCTTAAATATCCCAAGAAAGCGAAAAATGGATAAAGAAGTGGTGGTCCTTATGAACAATGGAATATCACTCAGCCATGAAATCAATGTCATAATGCTAGTAGCAGCATGATGAGTGGATTTAGGTACGACGATTCTAAGTGAAATAAGTCACACAGAAAAGGACACTTCTCATAAGGTGTCAATATAGAGGGAATGTAAAAACCGTTACACTTGAACTGAATTACAAAACAGAACAGAGTCACACATGCAGAAAACACACTATGGCTGCTTAACGGGAAAGGTGAGGTGGGGTGATACATAAAACAAGAGTTTCAAATTAGCTCAGATACCGTTCCATAAACCCAATATGTAACAGACAAGACCTACTCCTTGCTCAGAGAACTGGACTCAACACGCCCGATTCACCGCACAAGAATATATCTGACTAGTAATAATCTTAAAACCTATGAATTGATATCTCTCTGTTAGTGTGTCAAGTGGGTGTAAAGCGGCATAAACACAGCCGTGAAAAGCAGCTAAACCCCATTATAAAAATAAATTACTTTTAAAAACCCATGAAACAAAGACAGGGAAAGAGAGAGAAATTCTTACACAATTCGTTCAGGGGCTGTGATGCAACCTGGATTGACCATATCTAGATCCACAGCTGGATGAGACATAAGGGTAGACACTCTTGGGGCTGAGAGGTTTGGTGAGGTTGGGTGAGCAAAGGCAGACCCTTTAAAGTAATACTGCGTGCTACCCATCGCATGGGTCCCAAATCTCCAGGTTCAAGGGCATCTTCCTACATCGAAAACATGCATGAGAAACCCAGAAGATGGTACACCGTTTGATGGGGAAAGGTTTCTAAAACGCACCTCATTTCTCATCTCCTTGTGCTCGGGTTGGCCATTCCAGCCACTTTACTAGCAATCTCCCTACTTGGAGCATCAGCACCTTTAACCTCCTGTTCCGTACAGGTTGCAATTTGTCCTGAGGATGAACTGGAAGACGGGGAACCAATGAGAGACTAGCTCTTGGTGTTGGGACAGGCACAGGTCACTCTATTTTCCCATCAGGAAGAAGAATTAACCACAGGCTCAGCCTGCCCTTCGGAACCAGAACAGGGCCTGAAGCCATCCTGCGCTTTTGCGGCCAGCTCCCAAAAAAGCGAGTTGTAAAATGGAGCTTCAGGGCACTGCAATTCACAAACCTGCAGAGTTATAAATGATAACTCTCGTCCACAAATATATTGAGGGAAGGCAAAGAAGAGGATTTGAAAGCAAGGCAGAATTGCAGGAAACAGATTTCAGGAGATAGATTTGAATCGCCTTTAAAGCACATGAAAAGCGGCAAAACGTTGACAATGATGCCCTTGGCCAAAAAGGGCGTAAGCGTTATTTCCTGAATATATTCAGGAAAAAACGCTTACGCCCTTTTTGGCCAACCAAGCAACCTGGAAAGGCAAATCAGCGCTACAAAGAAGTCTCGCTTCCCATCGGTCAAAAGGGCCATGCTGAAAAAAGTTTCAAAACCAGAAATGCAGGACAGGCCATGTAGAAATGGGAGCCTTGCTACACTGATGGGCGGGATGTAAATTGCCAACAGCCACTCTGGAGAAGGGAACGGTGTGTACTGAAACATCTAAAAAACACAGCTTAGAGAGCATAGATCACTTCCACGCATGGGGTTATAAAGTGGGAAAATTGAAAATCAGCAAGACACAAGAACCCCAAAGTTTAGGGCTGCTCTGTTGACAAGGACCTCCACTTCCTTCCACCTTAAATATCGCAGGAAAGCAAAAAATGGATAAAAAAGTTGTGGTCCTTATGTACAATGGAATATCACTCAGCGATGAAATCAATGTCATAAGGCTAGTATCAGCATGATGAGTGGATTTAGGTACGACGATTCTAAGTGAAATAAGTCACACAGAAAAGGACACTTCTCTTAAGGTGTCACTTATAGAGGGAAGGTAAAAACCGTTACACTTGAACTGAATTACAAAACAGAACAGAGTCACACATGCAGAAAACACACTATGGCTGCTTAACGGGAAAGGTGAGGTGGGGTGATACATAAAATAAGAGTTTCAAATTAGCTCAGATACCGTTCCATAAACCCAATATGTAACAGACAAGACCTACTCCTTGCTCAGAGAACTGGACTCAACACGCCCGATTCACCACACAAGAATATATCTGACTAGTAATAATCTTAAAACCTATGAATTGATATCTCTCTGTTAGTGTGTCAAGTGGGTGTAAAGCGGCATAAACACAGCCGTGAAAAGCAGCTAAACCCCATTATAAAAATAAATTACTTTTAAAAACCCATGAAACAAAGACAGGGAAAGAGAGAGAAATTCTTACACAATTCGTTCAGGGGCTGTGATGCAACCTGGATTGACAATATCTAGATCCACAGCTGGATGAGACATAAGGGTAGACACTCTTGGGGCTGAGAGGTTTGGTGAGGTTGGGTGAGCAAACGCAGACCCTTTAAAGTAATACTGCGTGCTACCCATCGCATGGGTCCCAAATCTCCAGGTTCAAGGGCATCTTCCTACATCGAAAACATGCATGAGAAACCCAGAAGATGGTACACCGTGTGATGGGGAAAGGTTTCTAAAACGCACCTCATTTCTCATCTCCTTGTGCTCGGGTTGGCCATTCCAGCCACTTTACTAGCCATCTCCCTACTTGGAGCATCAGCACCTTTAACCTCCTGTTCCGTACAGGTTGCAATTTGTCCTGAGGATGAACGGGAAGACGGGGAACCAATGAGAGACTAGCTCTTGGTGTTGGGACAGGCACAGGTCACTCTATTTTCCCATCAGGAAGAAGAATTAACCACAGGCTCAGCCTGCCCCCTGGAACCAGAACACGGCCTGAAGCCATCCTGAGCTTTTGCGGCCAGCTCCCAAAAAAGCGAGTTGTAAAATGGAGCTTCAGGGCACTGCAATTCACAAACCTGCAGAGTTATAAATGATAACTCTCGTCCACAAATATATTGAGGGAAGGCAAAGAAGAGGATTTGAAAGCAACGCAGAATTGCAGGAAACAGATTTCAGGAGGTAGATTTGAATCGCCTTTAAAGCACAAGAAAAGCAGCAAAACGTTGACAATGATGCCCTTGGCCAAAAAGGGCGTAAGCGTTTTTTCCTGAATATATTCAGGAAAAAACGCTTACGCCCTTTTTGGCCAACCAAGCAACCTGGAAAGGCAAATCAGCACTACAAAGAAGTCTCGCTTCCCATCGGTCAAAAGGGCCATGCTGAAAAAAGTGTCAAAACCAGAAATGCAGGACAGGCCATGTAGAAATGGGAGCCTTGCTACACTGATGGGCGGGATGTAAATTGCCAACAGCCACTCTGGAGAAGGGAACGGTGTATACTGAAACATCTAAAAAACACAGCTTAGAGAGCATAGATCACTTCCACGCATGGGGTTATAAAGTGGGAAAATTGAAAATCAGCAAGACACAAGCACCCCAAAGTTTAGGGCTGCTCTGTTGACAAGGACCTCCACTTCATTCCACCTTAGATATCCCAGGAAAGCAAAAAATGGATAAAAAAGTTGTGGTCCTTATGTACAATGGAATATCACTCAGCGATGAAATCAATGTCATAAGGCTAGTAGCAGCATGATGAGTGGATTTAGGTACGACGATTCTAAGTGAAATAAGTCACACAGAAAAGGACACTTCTCTTAAGGTGTCACTTATAGAGGGAAGGTAAAAACCGTTACACTTGAACTGAATTACAAAACAGAACAGAGTCACACATGCAGAAAACACACTATGGCTGCTTAACGGGAAAGGTGAGGTGGGGTGATACATAAAACAAGAGTTTCAAATTAGCTCAGATACCGTTCCATAAACCCAATATGTAACAGACAAGACCTACTCCTTGCTCAGAGAACTGGACTCAACACGCCCGATTCACCGCACAAGAATATATCTGACTAGTAATAATCTTAAAACCTATGAATTGATATCTCTCTGTTAGTGTGTCAAGTGGGTGTAAAGCGGCATAAACACAGCCGTGAAAAGCAGCTAAACCCCATTATAAAAATAAATTACTTTTAAAAACCCATGAAACAAAGACAGGGAAAGAGAGAGAAATTCTTACACAATTCGTTCAGGGGCTGTGATGCAACCTGGATTGACCATATCTAGATCCACAGCTGGATGAGACATAAGGGTAGACACTCTTGGGGCTGAGAGGTTTGGTGAGGTTGGGTGAGCAAAGGCAGACCCTTTAAAGTAATACTGCGTGCTACCCATCGCATGGGTCCCAAATCTCCAGGTTCAAGGGCATCTTCCTACATCGAAAACATGCATGAGAAACCCAGAAGATGGTACACCGTTTGATGGGGAAAGGTTTCTAAAACGCACCTCATTTCTCATCTCCTTGTGCTCGGGTTGGCCATTCCAGCCACTTTACTAGCAATCTCCCTACTTGGAGCATCAGCACCTTTAACCTCCTGTTCCGTACAGGTTGCAATTTGTCCTGAGGATGAACTGGAAGACGGGGAACCAATGAGAGACTAGCTCTTGGTGTTGGGACAGGCACAGGTCACTCTATTTTCCCATCAGGAAGAAGAATTAACCACAGGCTCAGCCTGCCCTTCGGAACCAGAACAGGGCCTGAAGCCATCCTGCGCTTTTGCGGCCAGCTCCCAAAAAAGCGAGTTGTAAAATGGAGCTTCAGGGCACTGCAATTCACAAACCTGCAGAGTTATAAATGATAACTCTCGTCCACAAATATATTGAGGGAAGGCAAAGAAGAGGATTTGAAAGCAAGGCAGAATTGCAGGAAACAGATTTCAGGAGGTAGATTTGAATCGCCTTTAAAGCACATGAAAAGCGGCAAAACTTTGACAATGATGCCCTTGGCCAAAAAGGGCGTAAGCGTTATTTCCTGAATATATTCAGGAAAAAACGCTTACGCCCTTTTTGGCCAACCAAGCAACCTGGAAAGGCAAATCAGCGCTACAAAGAAGTCTCGCTTCCCATCGGTCAAAAGGGCCATGCTGAAAAAAGTTTCAAAACCAGAAATGCAGGACAGGCCATGTAGAAATGGGAGCCTTGCTACACTGATGGGCGGGATGTAAATTGCCAACAGCCACTCTGGAGAAGGGAACGGTGTGTACTGAAACATCTAAAAAACACAGCTTAGAGAGCATAGATCACTTCCACGCATGGGGTTATAAAGTGGGAAAATTGAAAATCAGCAAGACACAAGAACCCCAAAGTTTAGGGCTGCTCTGTTGACAAGGACCTCCACTTCCTTCCACCTTAAATATCGCAGGAAAGCAAAAAATGGATAAAAAAGTTGTGGTCCTTATGTACAATGGAATATCACTCAGCGATGAAATCAATGTCATAAGGCTAGTATCAGCATGATGAGTGGATTTAGGTACGACGATTCTAAGTGAAATAAGTCACACAGAAAAGGACACTTCTCTTAAGGTGTCACTTATAGAGGGAAGGTAAAAACCGTTACACTTGAACTGAATTACAAAACAGAACAGAGTCACACATGCAGAAAACACACTATGGCTGCTTAACGGGAAAGGTGAGGTGGGGTGATACATAAAATAAGAGTTTCAAATTAGCTCAGATACCGTTCCATAAACCCAATATGTAACAAACAAGACCTACTCCTTGCTCAGAGAACTGGACTCAACACGCCCGATTCACCGCACCAGAATATATCTGACCAGTAATAATCTTAAAACCTATGTATTGATATCTCTCTGTTAGTGTGTCAAGTGGGTGTAAAGCGGCATAAACACAGCTGTGAAAAGCAGCTAAACCCCATTATAAAAATAAATTACTTTTAAAAACCCATGAAACAAAGACAGGGAAAGAGAGAGAAATTCTTACACAATTCGTTCAGGGGCTGTGATGCAACCTGGATTGACCATACCTAGACCCACAGGTGGATGAGACATAAGGGTGGACACTCTTGGGGCTGAGAGGTTTGGTGAGGTTGGGTGAGCAAACGCAGACCCTTTAAATTAATACTGCGTGCTACCCATCGCATGGGTCCCAAATCTCCAGGTTCAAGGGCATCTTCCTACATCGAAAACATGCATGAGAAACCCAGAAGATGGTACACCGTGTGATGGGGAAAGGTTTCTAAAACGCACCTCATTTCTCATCTCCTTGTGCTCGGGTTCGCCATTCCAGCAACTTTACTAGCAATCTCCCTACTTGGAGCATCAGCACCTTTAACCTCCTGTTCCGTACAGGTTGCAATTTGTCCTGAGGATGAGCGGGAAGACGGGGAACCAATGAGAGACTAGCTCTTGGTGTTGGGACAGGCACAGGTCACTCTATTTTCCCATCAGGAAGAAGAATTAACCACAGGTTCAGCCTGCCCCCCAGAACCAGAACAGGGCCTAAAGCCATCCTGCGCTTTTGAGGCCAGCTCCCAAAAAAGCGAGTTGTAAAATGGAGCTTCAGGGCACTGCAATTCACAAACCTGCAGAGGTATAAATGATAACTCTCGTCCACAAATATATTGAGGGAAGGCAAAGAAGAGGATTTGAAAGCAAGGCAGAATTGCAGGAAACAGATTTCAGGAGGTAGATTTGAATCGCCTTTAAAGCACATGAAAAGCGGCAAAACGTTGACAATGATGCCCTTGGCCAAAAAGGGCGTAAGCGTTATTTCCTGAATATATTCAGGAAAAAACGCTTACGCCCTTTTTGGCCAACCAAGCAACCTGGAAAGGCAAATCAGCGCTACAAAGAAGTCTCGCTTCCCATCGGTCAAAAGGGCCATGCTGAAAAAAGTTTCAAAACCAGAAATGCAGGAGAGGCCATGTAGAAATGGGAGCCTTGCTACACTGATGGGCGGGATGTAAATTGCCAACAGCCACTCTGGAGAAGGGTACGGTGTGTCCTGAAATATCTAAAAAACACAGCTTAGAGAGCATAGGGCACTTCCACGCATGGGGGTATAAAGTGGGAAAATTGATAATCAGCAAGACACAGGCACCCCAAAGTTTAGGGCTGCTCTGTTGACAAGGACCTCCACTTCATTCCACCTTAAATATCCCAGGAAAGCAAAAAATGGATAAAAAAGTTGTGGTCCTTATGTACAATGGAATATCACTCAGCGATGAAATCAATGTCATAAGGCTAGTAGCAGCATGATGAGTGGATTTAGGTACGACGATTCTAAGTGAAATAAGTCACACAGAAAAGGACACTTCTCTTAAGGTGTCACTTATAGAGGGAAGGTAAAAACCGTTACACTTGAACTGAATTACAAAACAGAACAGAGTCACACATGCAGAAAACACACTATGGCTGCTTAACGGGAAAGGTGAGGTGGGGTGATACATAAAATAAGAGTTTCAAATTAGCTCAGATACCGTTCCATAAACCCAATATGTAACAGACAAGACCTACTCCTTGCTCAGAGAACTGGACTCAACACGCCCGATTCACCACACAAGAATATATCTGACTAGTAATAATCTTAAAACCTATGAATTGATATCTCTCTGTTAGTGTGTCAAGTGGGTGTAAAGCGGCATAAACACAGCCGTGAAAAGCAGCTAAACCCCATTATAAAAATAAATTACTTTTAAAAACCCATGAAACAAAGACAGGGAAAGAAAGAGAAATTCTTACACAATTCGTTCAGGGGCTGTGATGCAACCTGGATTGACCATATCTAGATCCACAGCTGGATGAGACATAAGGGTAGACACTCTTGGGGCTGAGAGGTTTGGTGAGGTTGGGTGAGCAAACGCAGACCCTTTAAAGTAATACTGCGTGCTACCCATCGCATGGGTCCCAAATATCCAGGTTCAAGGGCATCTTCCTACATCGAAAACATGCATGAGAAACCCAGAAGATGGTACACCGTGTGATGGGGAAAGGTTTCTAAAACGCACCTCATTTCTCATCTCCTTGTGCTCGGGTTCGCCATTCCAGCCACTTTACTAGCAATCTCCCTACTTGGAGCATCAGCACCTTTAACCTCCTGTTCCGTACAGGTTGCAATTTGTCCTGAGGATGAGCGGGAAGACGGGGAACCAATGAGAGACTAGCTCTTGGTGTTGGGACAGGCACAGGTCACTCTATTTTCCCATCAGGAAGAAGAATTAACCACAGGTTCAGCCTGCCCCCCAGAACCAGAACAGGGCCTAAAGCCATCCTGCGCTTTTGAGGCCAGCTCCCAAAAAAGCGAGTTGTAAAATGGAGCTTCAGGGCACTGCAATTCACAAACCTGCAGAGGTATAAATGATAACTCTCGTCCACAAATATATTGAGGGAAGGCAAAGAAGAGGATTTGAAATCAAGGCAGAATTGCAGGAAACAGATTTCAGGAGGTAGATTCGAATCGCCTTTAAAGCACATGAAAAGCGGCAAAACGTTGACAATGATGCCCATGGCCAAAAAGGGCGTATGCGTTTTTTCCTGAATATATTCAGGAAAAAACGCATACGCCCTTTTTGGCCAACCAAGCAACCTGGAAAGGCAAATCAGCGCTACAAAGAAGTCTCGCTTCCCATCGGTCAAAAGGAACATGCTGAAAAAAGTGTCAAAACCAGAAATGCAGGACAGGCAATGGAGAAATGGGAGCATTGCTACACTGATGGGCGGGATGTAAATTGCCAACAGCCACTCTGGAGAAGTGTACGGTGTGTCCTGAAATATCTAAAAAACACAGCTTAGAGAGCATAGGGCACTTCCACGCATTGGGGTATAAAGTGGGAAAATTGATAATCAGCAAGACACAGGCACCCTAAAGTTTAGGGCTGCTCTGTTGACAAGGACCTCCACTTCATTCCACCTTAAATATCCCAAGAAAGCGAAAAATGGATAAAGAAGTGGTGGTCCTTATGAACAATGGAATATCACTCAGCCATGAAATCAATGTCATAATGCTAGTAGCAGCATGATGAGTGGATTTAGGTACGACGATTCTAAGTGAAATAAGTCACACAGAAAAGGACACTTCTCATAAGGTGTCAATATAGAGGGAATGTAAAAACCGTTACACTTGAACTGAATTACAAAACAGAACAGAGTCACACATGCAGAAAACACACTATGGCTGCTTAACGGGAAAGGTGAGGTGGGGTGATACATAAAACAAGAGTTTCAAATTAGCTCAGATACCGTTCCATAAACCCAATATGTAACAGACAAGACCTACTCCTTGCTCAGAGAACTGGACTCAACACGCCCGATTCACCGCACAAGAATATATCTGACTAGTAATAATCTTAAAACCTATGAATTGATATCTCTCTGTTAGTGTGTCAAGTGGGTGTAAAGCGGCATAAACACAGCCGTGAAAAGCAGCTAAACCCCATTATAAAAATAAATTACTTTTAAAAACCCATGAAACAAAGACAGGGAAAGAGAGAGAAATTCTTACACAATTCGTTCAGGGGCTGTGATGCAACCTGGATTGACCATATCTAGATCCACAGCTGGATGAGACATAAGGGTAGACACTCTTGGGGCTGAGAGGTTTGGTGAGGTTGGGTGAGCAAAGGCAGACCCTTTAAAGTAATACTGCGTGCTACCCATCGCATGGGTCCCAAATCTCCAGGTTCAAGGGCATCTTCCTACATCGAAAACATGCATGAGAAACCCAGAAGATGGTACACCGTTTGATGGGGAAAGGTTTCTAAAACGCACCTCATTTCTCATCTCCTTGTGCTCGGGTTGGCCATTCCAGCCACTTTACTAGCAATCTCCCTACTTGGAGCATCAGCACCTTTAACCTCCTGTTCCGTACAGGTTGCAATTTGTCCTGAGGATGAACTGGAAGACGGGGAACCAATGAGAGACTAGCTCTTGGTGTTGGGACAGGCACAGGTCACTCTATTTTCCCATCAGGAAGAAGAATTAACCACAGGCTCAGCCTGCCCTTCGGAACCAGAACAGGGCCTGAAGCCATCCTGCGCTTTTGCGGCCAGCTCCCAAAAAAGCGAGTTGTAAAATGGAGCTTCAGGGCACTGCAATTCACAAACCTGCAGAGTTATAAATGATAACTCTCGTCCACAAATATATTGAGGGAAGGCAAAGAAGAGGATTTGAAAGCAAGGCAGAATTGCAGGAAACAGATTTCAGGAGGTAGATTTGAATCGCCTTTAAAGCACATGAAAAGCGGCAAAACTTTGACAATGATGCCCTTGGCCAAAAAGGGCGTAAGCGTTATTTCCTGAATATATTCAGGAAAAAACGCTTACGCCCTTTTTGGCCAACCAAGCAACCTGGAAAGGCAAATCAGCGCTACAAAGAAGTCTCGCTTCCCATCGGTCAAAAGGGCCATGCTGAAAAAAGTTTCAAAACCAGAAATGCAGGACAGGCCATGTAGAAATGGGAGCCTTGCTACACTGATGGGCGGGATGTAAATTGCCAACAGCCACTCTGGAGAAGGGAACGGTGTGTACTGAAACATCTAAAAAACACAGCTTAGAGAGCATAGATCACTTCCACGCATGGGGTTATAAAGTGGGAAAATTGAAAATCAGCAAGACACAAGAACCCCAAAGTTTAGGGCTGCTCTGTTGACAAGGACCTCCACTTCCTTCCACCTTAAATATCGCAGGAAAGCAAAAAATGGATAAAAAAGTTGTGGTCCTTATGTACAATGGAATATCACTCAGCGATGAAATCAATGTCATAAGGCTAGTATCAGCATGATGAGTGGATTTAGGTACGACGATTCTAAGTGAAATAAGTCACACAGAAAAGGACACTTCTCTTAAGGTGTCACTTATAGAGGGAAGGTAAAAACCGTTACACTTGAACTGAATTACAAAACAGAACAGAGTCACACATGCAGAAAACAAACTATGGCTGCTTAACGGGAAAGGTGAGGTGGGGTGATACATAAAACAAGAGTTTCAAATTAGCTCAGATACCGTTCCATAAACCCAATATGTAACAGACAAGACCTACTCCTTGCTCAGAGAACTGGACTCAACACGCCCGATTCACCGCACAAGAATATATCTGACTAGTAATAATCTTAAAACCTATGAATTGATATCTCTCTGTTAGTGTGTCAAGTGGGTGTAAAGCGGCATAAACACAGCCGTGAAAAGCAGCTAAACCCCATTATAAAAATAAATTACTTTTAAAAACCCATGAAACAAAGACAGGGAAAGAGAGAGAAATTCTTACACAATTCGTTCAGGGGCTGTGATGCAACCTGGATTGACCATATCTAGATCCACAGCTGGATGAGACATAAGGGTAGACACTCTTGGGGCTGAGAGGTTTGGTGAGGTTGGGTGAGCAAAGGCAGACCCTTTAAAGTAATACTGCGTGCTACCCATCGCATGGGTCCCAAATCTCCAGGTTCAAGGGCATCTTCCTACATCGAAAACATGCATGAGAAACCCAGAAGATGGTACACCGTTTGATGGGGAAAGGTTTCTAAAACGCACCTCATTTCTCATCTCCTTGTGCTCGGGTTGGCCATTCCAGCCACTTTACTAGCAATCTCCCTACTTGGAGCATCAGCACCTTTAACCTCCTGTTCCGTACAGGTTGCAATTTGTCCTGAGGATGAACTGGAAGACGGGGAACCAATGAGAGACTAGCTCTTGGTGTTGGGACAGGCACAGGTCACTCTATTTTCCCATCAGGAAGAAGAATTAACCACAGGCTCAGCCTGCCCTTCGGAACCAGAACAGGGCCTGAAGCCATCCTGCGCTTTTGCGGCCAGCTCCCAAAAAAGCGAGTTGTAAAATGGAGATTCAGGGCACTGCAATTCACAAACCTGCAGAGTTATAAATGATAACTCTCGTCCACAAATATATTGAGGGAAGGCAAAGAAGAGGATTTGAAAGCAAGGCAGAATTGCAGGAAACAGATTTCAGGAGGTAGATTTGAATCGCCTTTAAAGCACATGAAAAGCGGCAAAACTTTGACAATGATGCCCTTGGCCAAAAAGGGCGTATGCGTTTTTTCCTGAATATATTCAGGAAAAAACGCATACGCCCTTTTTGGCCAACCAAGCAACCTGGAAAGGCAAATCAGCGCTACAAAGAAGTCTCGCTTCCCATCGGTCAAAAGGGCCATGCTGAAAAAACTGTCAAAACCAGAAATGCAGGACAGGCCATGGAGAAATGGGAGCCTTGCTACACTGATGGGCGGGATGTAAATTGCCAACAGCCACTCTGGAGAAGTGTACGGTGTGTCCTGAAACATCTAAAAAACACAGCTTAGAGAGCATAGGGCACTTCCACGCATGGGGGGATAAAGTGGGAAAATTGAAAATCAGCAAGACACAAGCACCCCAAAGTTTAGGGCTGCTCTGTTGACAAGGACCTCCACTTCCTTCCACCTTAAATATCCCAGGAAAGCGAAAAATGGATAAAAAAGTTGTGGTCCTTATGTACAATGGAATATCACTCAGCCATGAAATCAATGTCATAAGGCTAGTAGCAGCATGATGAGTGGATTTAGGTAAGACGATTCTAAGTGAAATAAGTCACACAGAAAAGGACACTTCTCATAAGGTGTCACTTATAGAGGGAATGTAAAAACCGTTACACTTGAACTGAATTACAAAACAGAACAGAGTCACACATGCAGAAAACACACTATGGCTGCTTAACGGGAAAGGTGAGGTGGGGTGATACATAAAACAAGAGTTTCAAATTAGCTCAGATACCGTTCCATAAACCCAATATGTAATAGACAAGACCTACTCCTTGCTCAGAGAACTGGACTCAACACTCCCGATTCACCGCACAAGAATATATCTGACTAGTAATAATCTTAAAACCTATGTATTGATATCTCTCTGTTAGTGTGTCAAGTGGGTGTAAAGCGGCATAAACACAGCCGTGAAAAGCAGCTAAACCCCATTATAAAAATAAATTACTTTTAAAAACCCATGAAACAAAGACAGGGAAAGAGAGAGAAATTCTTACACAATTCGTTCAGGAGCTGTGATGCAACCTGGATTGACCATATCTAGACCCACAGCTGGATGAGACATAAGGGTGGACACTCTTGGGGCTGAGAGGTTTGGTGAGGTTGGGTGAGCAAACGCAGACCCTTTAAAGTAATACTGCGTGCTACCCATCGCATGGGTCCCAAATCTCCAGGTTCAAGGGCATCTTCCTTCATCGAAAACATGCATGAGAAACCCAGAAGATGGTACACCGTGTGATGGGGAAAGGTTTCTAAAACGCACCTCATTTCTCATCTCCTTGTGCTCGGGTTCGCCATTCCAGGCACTTTACTAGCAATCTCCCTACTTGGAGCATCAGCACCTTTAACCTCCTGTTCCGTACAGGTTGCAATTTGTCCTGAGGATGAACGGGAAGACGGGGAACCAATGAGAGACTAGCTCTTGGTGTTGGGACAGGCACAGGTCACTCTATTTTCCCATCAGGAAGAAGAATTAACCACAGGCTCAGCCTGCCCCCCGGAACCAGAACAGGGCCTGAAGCCATCCTGCGCTTTTGCGGCCGGCTCCCAAAAAAGCGACTTGTAAAATGGAGCTTCAGGGCACTGCAATTCACAAACCTGCAGAGTTATAAATGATAACTCTCGTCCACAAATATATTGAGGGAAGGCAAAGAAGAGGATTTGAAATCAAGGCAGAATTGCAGGAAACAGATTTCAGGAGGTAGATTCGAATCGCCTTTAAAGCACATGAAAAGCGGCAAAACGTTGACAATGATGCCCTTGGCCAAAAAGGGCGTATGCGTTTTTTCCTGAATATATTCAGGAAAAAACGCATACGCCCTTTTTGGCCAACCAAGCAACCTGGAAAGGCAAATCAGCGCTACAAAGAAGTCTCGCTTCCCATCGGTCAAAAGGGCCATGCTGAAAAAACTGTCAAAACCAGAAATGCAGGACAGGCCATGGAGAAATGGGAGCCTTGCTACACTGATGGGCGGGATGTAAATTGCCAACAGCCACTCTGGAGAAGTGTACGGTGTGTCCTGAAACATCTAAAAAACACAGCTTAGAGAGCATAGGGTACTTCCACGCATGGGGGGATAAAGTGGGAAAATTGAAAATCAGCAAGACACAAGCACCCCAAAGTTTAGGGCTGCTCTGTTGACAAGGACCTCCACTTCCTTCCACCTTAAATATCCCAGGAAAGCGAAAAATGGATAAAAAAGTTGTGGTCCTTATGTACAATGGAATATCACTCAGCCATGAAATCAATGTCATAAGGCTAGTAGCAGCATGATGAGTGGATTTAGGTAAGACGATTCTAAGTGAAATAAGTCACACAGAAAAGGACACTTCTCATAAGGTGTCACTTATAGAGGGAATGTAAAAACCGTTACACTTGAACTGACTTACAATACAGAACAGAGTCACACATGCAGAAAACACACTATGGCTGCTTAACGGGAAAGGTGAGGTGGGGTGATACATAAAACAAGAGTTTCAAATTAGCTCAGATACCGTTCCATAAACCCAATATGTAATAGACAAGACCTACTCCTTGCTCAGAGAACTGGACTCAACACGCCCGATTCACCGCACAAGAATATATCTGACTAGTAATAATCTTAAAACCTATGTATTGATATCTCTCTGTTAGTGTGTCAAGTGGGTGTAAAGCGGCATAAACACAGCCGTGAAAAGCAGCTAAACCCCATTATAAAAATAAATTACTTTTAAAAACCCATGAAACAAAGACAGGGAAAGAGAGAGAAATTCTTACACAATTCGTTCAGGAGCTGTGATGCAACCTGGATTGACCATATCTAGACCCACAGCTGGATGAGACATAAGGGTGGACACTCTTGGGGCTGAGAGGTTTGGTGAGGTTGGGTGAGCAAACGCAGACCCTTTAAAGTAATACTGCGTGCTACCCATCGCATGGGTCCCAAATCTCCAGGTTCAAGGGCATCTTCCTACATCGAAAACATGCATGAGAAACCCAGAAGATGGTACACCGTGTGATGGGGAAAGGTTTCTAAAACGCACCTCATTTCTCATCTCCTTGTGCTCGGGTTCGCCATTCCAGCCACTTTACTAGCAATCTCCCTACTTGGAGCATCAGCACCTTTAACCTCCTGTTCCGTACAGGTTGCAATTTGTCCTGAGGATGAACGGGAAGACGGGGAACCAATGAGAGACTAGCTCTTGGTGTTGGGACAGGCACAGGTCACTCTATTTTCCCATCAGGAAGAAGAATTAACCACAGGCTCAGCCTGCCCCCCGGAACCAGAACAGGGCCTGAAGCCATCCTGCGCTTTTGCGGCCGGCTCCCAAAAAAGCGACTTGTAAAATGCAGCTTCAGGGCACTGCAATTCACAAACCTGCAGAGTTATAAATGATAACTCTCGTCCACAAATATAGTGAGGGAAGGCAAAGAAGAGGATTTGAAATCAAGGCAGAATTGCAGGAAACAGATTTCAGGAGGTAGATTCGAATCGCCTTTAAAGCACATGAAAAGCGGCAAAACGTTGACAATGATGCCCTTGGCCAAAAAGGGCGTATGCGTTTTTTCCTGAATATATTCAGGAAAAAACGCATACGCCCTTTTTGTCCAACCAAGCAACCTGGAAAGGCAAATCAGCGCTACAAAGAAGTCTCGCTTCCCATCGGTCAAAAGGGCCATGCTGAAAAAACTGTCAAAACCAGAAATGCAGGACAGGCCATGGAGAAATGGGAGCCTTGCTACACTGATGGGCGGGATGTAAATTGCCAACAGCCACTCTGGAGAAGTGTACGGTGTGTCCTGAAACATCTAAAAAACACAGCTTAGAGAGCATAGGGTACTTCCACGCATGGGGGGATAAAGTGGGAAAATTGAAAATCAGCAAGACACAAGCACCCCAAAGTTTAGGGCTGCTCTGTTGACAAGGACCTCCACTTCCTTCCACCTTAAATATCCCAGGAAAGCGAAAAATGGATAAAAAAGTTGTGGTCCTTATGTACAATGGAATATCACTCAGCCATGAAATCAATGTCATAAGGCTAGTAGCAGCATGATGAGTGGATTTAGGTAAGACGATTCTAAGTGAAATAAGTCACACAGAAAAGGACACTTCTCATAAGGTGTCACTTATAGAGGGAATGTAAAAACCGTTACACTTGAACTGACTTACAATACAGAACAGAGTCACACATGCAGAAAACACACTATGGCTGCTTAACGGGAAAGGTGAGGTGGGGTGATACATAAAACAAGAGTTTCAAATTAGCTCAGATACCGTTCCATAAACCCAATATGTAATAGACAAGACCTACTCCTTGCTCAGAGAACTGGACTCAACACGCCCGATTCACCGCACAAGAATATATCTGACTAGTAATAATCTTAAAACCTATGTATTGATATCTCTCTGTTAGTGTGTCAAGTGGGTGTAAAGTGGCATAAACACAGCCGTGAAAAGCAGCTAAACCCCATTATAAAAATAAATTACTTTTAAAAACCCATGAAACAAAGACAGGGAAAGAGAGAGAAATTCTTACACAATTCGTTCAGGAGCTGTGATGCAACCTGGATTGACCATATCTAGACCCACAGCTGGATGAGACATAAGGGTGGACACTCTTGGGGCTGAGAGGTTTGGTGAGGTTGGGTGAGCAAACGCAGACCCTTTAAAGTAATACTGCGTGCTACCCATCGCATGGGTCCCAAATCTCCAGGTTCAAGGGCATCTTCCTACATCGAAAACGTGCATGAGAAACCCAGAAGATGGTACACCGTGTGATGGGGAAAGGTTTCTAAAACGCACCTCATTTCTCATCTCCTTGTGCTCGGGTTCGCCATTCCAGCCACTTTACTAGCAATCTCCCTACTTGGAGCATCAGCACCTTTAACCTCCTGTTCCGTACAGGTTGCAATTTGTCCTGAGGATGAACGGGAAGACGGGGAACCAATGAGAGACTAGCTCTTGGTGTTGGGACAGGCACAGGTCACTCTATTTTCCCATCAGGAAGAAGAATTAACCACAGGCTCATCCTGCCCCCCGGAACCAGAACAGGGCCTGAAGCCATCCTGCGCTTTTGCGGCCGGCTCCCAAAAAAGCGACTTGTAAAATGGAGCTTCAGGGCACTGCAATTCACAAACCTGCAGAGTTATAAATGATAACTCTCGTCCACAAATATTTTGAGGGAAGGCAAAGAAGAGGATTTGAAATCAAGGCAGAATTGCAGGAAACAGATTTCAGGAGGTAGATTCGAATCGCCTTTAAAGCACATGAAAAGCGGCAAAACGTTGACAATGATGCCCTTGGCCAAAAAGGGCGTATGCGTTTTTTCCTGAATATATTCAGGAAAAAACGCATACGCCCTTTTTGGCCAACCAAGCAACCTGGAAAGGCAAATCAGCGCTACAAAGAAGTCTCGCTTCCCATCGGTCAAAAGGGCCATGCTGAAAAAACTGTCAAAACCAGAAATGCAGGACAGGCCATGGAGAAATGGGAGCCTTGCTACACTGATGGGCGGGATGTAAATTGCCAACAGCCACTCTGGAGAAGTGTACGGTGTGTCCTGAAACATCTAAAAAACACAGCTTAGAGAGCATAGGGTACTTCCACGCATGGGGGGATAAAGTGGGAAAATTGAAAATCAGCAAGACACAAGCACCCCAAAGTTTAGGGCTGCTCTGTTGACAAGGACCTCCACTTCCTTCCACCTTAAATATCCCAGGAAAGCGAAAAATGGATAAAAAAGTTGTGGTCCTTATGTACAATGGAATATCACTCAGCCATGAAATCAATGTCATAAGGCTAGTAGCAGCATGATGAGTGGATTTAGGTAAGACGATTCTAAGTGAAATAAGTCACACAGAAAAGGACACTTCTCATAAGGTGTCACTTATAGAGGGAATGTAAAAACCGTTACACTTGAACTGACTTACAATACAGAACAGAGTCACACATGCAGAAAACACACTATGGCTGCTTAACGGGAAAGGTGAGGTGGGGTGATACATAAAACAAGAGTTTCAAATTAGCTCAGATACCGTTCCATAAACCCAATATGTAATAGACAAGACCTACTCCTTGCTCAGAGAACTGGACTCAACACGCCCGATTCACCGCACAAGAATATAACTGACTAGTAATAATCTTAAAACCTATGTATTGATATCTCTCTGTTAGTGTGTCAAGTGGGTGTAAAGCGGCATAAACACAGCCGTGAAAAGCAGCTAAACCCCATTATAAAAATAAATTACTTTTAAAAACCCAGGAAACAAAGACAGGGAAAGAGAGAGAAATTCTTACACAATTCGTTAAGGGGCTGTGATGCAACCTGGATTGACCATATCTAGACCCACAGCTGGATGAGACATAAGGGTGGACACTCTTGGGGCTGAGAGGTTTGGTGAGGTTGGGTGAGCAAACGCAGACCCTTTAAAGTAATACTGCGTGCTACCCATCGCATGGGTCCCAAATCTCCAGGTTCAAGGGCATCTTCCTACATCGAAAACATGCATGAGAAACCCAGAAGATGGTACACCGTGTGATGGGGAAAGGTTTCTAAAACGCACCTCATTTCTCATCTCCTTGTGCTCGGGTTCGCCATTCCAGCCACTTTACTAGCAATCTCCCTACTTGGAGCATCAGCACCTTTAACCTCCTGTTCCGTACAGGTTGCAATTTGTCCTGAGGATGAACGGGAAGACGGGGAACCAATGAGAGACTAGCTCTTGGTGTTGGGACAGGCACAGGTCACTCTATTTTCCCATCAGGAAGAAGAATTAACCACAGGCTCAGCCTGCCCCCCGGAACCAGAACAGGGCCTGAAGCCATCCTGCGCTTTTGCGGCCGGCTCCCAAAAAAGCGACTTGTAAAATGGAGCTTCAGGGCACTGCAATTCACAAACCTGCAGAGTTATAAATGATAACTCTCGTCCACAAATATATTGAGGGAAGGCAAAGAAGAGGATTTGAAATCAAGGCAGAATTGCAGGAAACAGATTTCAGGAGGTAGATTCGAATCGCCTTTAAAGCACATGAAAAGCGGCAAAACGTTGACAATGATGCCCTTGGCCAAAAAGGGCGTATGCGTTTTTTCCTGAATATATTCAGGAAAAAACGCATACGCCCTTTTTGGCCAACCAAGCAACCTGGAAAGGCAAATCAGCGCTACAAAGAACTCTCGCTTCCCATCGGTCAAAAGGGCCATGCTGAAAAAACTGTCAAATCCAGAAATGCAGGACAGGCCATGGAGAAATGGGAGCCTTGCTACACTGATGGGCGGGATGTAAATTGTCAACAGCCACTCTGGAGAAGTGTACGGTGTGTCCTGAAACATCTAAAAAACACAGCTTAGAGAGCATAGGGTACTTCCACGCATGGGGGGATAAAGTGGGAAAATTGAAAATCAGCAAGACACAAGCACCCCAAAGTTTAGGGCTGCTCTGTTGACAAGGACCTCCACTTCCTTCCACCTTAAATATCCCAGGAAAGCGAAAAATGGATAAAAAAGTTGTGGTCCTTATGTACAATGGAATATCACTCAGCCATGAAATCAATGTCATAAGGCTAGTAGCAGCATGATGAGTGGATTTAGGTAAGACGATTCTAAGTGAAATAAGTCACACAGAAAAGGACACTTCTCATAAGGTGTCACTTATAGAGGGAATGTAAAAACCGTTACACTTGAACTGAATTACAAAACAGAACAGAGTCACACATGCAGAAAACACACTATGGCTGCTTAACGGGAAAGGTGAGGTGGGGTGATACATAAAACAAGAGTTTCAAATTAGCTCAGATACCATTCCATAAACCCAATATGGAATAGACAAGACCTACTCCTTGCTCAGAGAACTGGACTCAACACGCCCGATTCACCGCACAAGAATATATCTGACTAGTAATAATCTTAAAACCTATGTATTGATATCTCTCTGTTAGTGTGTCAAGTGGGTGTAAAGCGGCCTAAACACAGCCGTGAAAAGCAGCTAAACCCCATTATAAAAATAAATTACTTTTAAAAACCCATGAAACAAAGACAGGGAAAGAGAGAGAAATTCTTACACAATTCGTTCAGGGGCTGTGATGCAACCTGGATAGACCATATCTAGACCCACAGCTGGATGAGACATAAGGGTGGACACTCTTGGGGCTGAGAGGTTTGGTGAGGTTGGGTGAGCAAATGCAGACCCTTTAAAGTAATACTGCGTGCTACCCATCGCATGGGTCCCAAATCTCCAGGTTCAAGGGCATCTTCATACATCGAAAACGTGCATGAGAAACCCAGAAGATGGTACACCGTGTGATGGGGAAAGGTTTCTAAAACGCACCTCATTTCTCATCTCCTTGTGCTCGGGTTCGCCATTCCAGCCACTTTACTAGCAATCTCCCTACTTGGAGCATCAGCACCTTTAACCTCCTGTTCCGTACAGGTTGCAATTTGTCCTGAGGATGAACGGGAAGACTGGGAACCAATGAGAGACTAGCTCTTGGTGTTGGGACAGGCACAGGTCACTCTATTTTCCCATCAGGAAGAAGAATTAACCACAGGCTCATCCTGCCCCCCGGAACCAGAACAGGGCCTGAAGCCATCCTGCGCTTTTGCGGCCGGCTCCCAAAAAAGCGAGTTGTAAAATGGAGCTTCAGGGCACTGCAATTCACAAACCTGCAGAGTTATAAATGATAACTCTCGTCCACAAATATTTTGAGGGAAGGCAAAGAAGAGGATTTGAAATCAAGGCAGAATTGCAGGAAACAGATTTCAGGAGGTAGATTCGAATCGCCTTTAAAGCACATGAAAAGCGGCAAAACGTTGACAATGATGCCCTTGGCCAAAAAGGGCGTATGCGTTTTTTCCTGAATATATTCAGGAAAAAACGCATACGCCCTTTTTGGCCAACCAAGCAACCTGGAAAGGCAAATCAGCGCTACAAAGAAGTCTCGCTTCCCATCGGTCAAAAGGGCCATGCTGAAAAAACTGTCAAAACCAGAAATGCAGGACAGGCCATGGAGAAATGGGAGCCTTGCTACACTGATGGGCGGGATGTAAATTGCCAACAGCCACTCTGGAGAAGTGTACGGTGTGTCCTGAAACATCTAAAAAACACAGCTTAGAGAGCATAGGGCACTTCCACGCATGGGGGGATAAAGTGGGAAAATTGAAAATCAGCAAGACACAAGCACCCCAAAGTTTAGGGCTGCTCTGTTGACAAGGACCTCCACTTCCTTCCACCTTAAATATCCCAGGAAAGCGAAAAATGGATAAAAAAGTTGTGGTCCTTATGTACAATGGAATATCACTCAGCCATGAAATCAATGTCATAAGGCTAGTAGCAGCATGATGAGTGGATTTAGGTAAGACGATTCTAAGTGAAATAAGTCACACAGAAAAGGACACTTCTCATAAGGTGTCACTTATAGAGGGAATGTAAAAACCGTTACACTTGAACTGACTTACAATACAGAACAGAGTCACACATGCAGAAAACACACTATGGCTGCTTAACGGGAAAGGTGAGGTGGGGTGATACATAAAACAAGAGTTTCAAATTAGCTCAGATACCGTTCCATAAACCCAATATGTAATAGACAAGACCTACTCCTTGCTCAGAGAACTGGACTCAACACGCCCGATTCACCGCACAAGAATATAACTGACTAGTAATAATCTTAAAACCTATGTATTGATATCTCTCTGTTAGTGTGTCAAGTGGGTGTAAAGCGGCATAAACACAGCCGTGAAAAGCAGCTAAACCCCATTATAAAAATAAATTACTTTTAAAAACCCATGAAACAAAGACAGGGAAAGAGAGAGAAATTCTTACACAATTCGTTCAGGGGCTGTGATGCAACCTGGATTGACCATATCTAGACCCACAGCTGGATGAGACATAAGGGTGGACACTCTTGGGGCTGAGAGGTTTGGTGAGGTTGGGTGAGCAAACGCAGACCCTTTAAAGTAATACTGCGTGCTACCCATCGCATGGGTCCCAAATCTCCAGGTTCAAGGGCATCTTCCTACATCGAAAACATGCATGAGAAACCCAGAAGATGGAACACCGTGTGATGGGGAAAGGTTTCTAAAACGCACCTCATTTCTCATCTCCTTGTGCTCGGGTTCGCCATTCCAGCCACTTTACTAGCAATCTCCCTACTTGGAGCATCAGCACCTTTAACCTCCTGTTCCGTACAGGTTGCAATTTGTCCTGAGTATGAACGGGAAGACGGGGAACCAATGAGAGACTAGCTCTTGGTGTTGGGACAGGCACAGGTCACTCTATTTTCCCATCAGGAAGAAGAATTAACCACAGGCTCAGCCTGCCCCCCGGAACCAGAACAGGGCCTGAAGCCATCCTGCGCTTTTGCGGCCGGCTCCCAAAAAAGCGACTTGTAAAATGGAGCTTCAGGGCACTGCAATTCACAAACCTGCAGAGTTATAAATGATAACTCTCGTCCACAAATATATTGAGGGAAGGCAAAGAAGAGGATTTGAAATCAAGGCAGAATTGCAGGAAACAGATTTCAGGAGGTAGATTCGAATCGCCTTTAAAGCACATGAAAAGCGGCAAAACGTTGACAATGATGCCCTTGGCCAAAAAGGGCGTATGCGTTTTTTCCTGAATATATTCAGGAAAAAACGCATACGCCCTTTTTGGCCAACCAAGCAACCTGGAAAGGCAAATCAGCGCTACAAAGAACTCTCGCTTCCCATCGGTCAAAAGGGCCATGCTGAAAAAACTGTCAAATCCAGAAATGCAGGACAGGCCATGGAGAAATGGGAGCCTTGCTACACTGATGGGCGGGATGTAAATTGTCAACAGCCACTCTGGAGAAGTGTACGGTGTGTCCTGAAACATCTAAAAAACACAGCTTAGAGAGCATAGGGTACTTCCACGCATGGGGGGATAAAGTGGGAAAATTGAAAATCAGCAAGACACAAGCACCCCAAAGTTTAGGGCTGCTCTGTTGACAAGGACCTCCACTTCCTTCCACCTTAAATATCCCAGGAAAGCGAAAAATGGATAAAAAAGTTGTGGTCCTTATGTACAATGGAATATCACTCAGCCATGAAATCAATGTCATAAGGCTAGTAGCAGCATGATGAGTGGATTTAGGTAAGACGATTCTAAGTGAAATAAGTCACACAGAAAATGACACTTCTCATAAGGTGTCACTTATAGAGGGAATGTAAAAACCGTTACACTTGAACTGAATTACAAAACAGAACAGAGTCACACATGCAGAAAACACACTATGGCTGCTTAACGGGAAAGGTGAGGTGGGGTGATACATAAAACAAGAGTTTCAAATTAGCTCAGATACCGTTCCATAAACCCAATATGGAATAGACAAGACCTACTCCTTGCTCAGAGAACTGGACTCAACACGCCCGATTCACCGCACAAGAATATATCTGACTAGTAATAATCTTAAAACCTATGTATTGATATCTCTCTGTTAGTGTGTCAAGTGGGTGTAAAGCGGCATAAACACAGCCGTGAAAAGCAGCTAAACCCCATTATAAAAATAAATTACTTTTAAAAACCCATGAAACAAAGACAGGGAAAGAGAGAGAAATTCTTACACAATTCGTTCAGGAGCTGTGATGCAACCTGGATTGACCATATCTAGACCCACAGCTGGATGAGACATAAGGGTGGACACTCTTGGGGCTGAGAGGTCTGGTGAGGTTGGGTGAGCAAACGCAGACCCTTTAAAGTAATACTGCGTGCTACCCATCGCATGGGTCCCAAATCTCCAGGTTCAAGGGCATCTTCCTACATCGAAAACATGCATGAGAAACCCAGAAGATGGTACACCGTGTGATGGGGAAAGGTTTCTAAAACGCACCTCATTTCTCATCTCCTTGTGCTCGGGTTCGCCATTCCAGCCACTTTACTAGCAATCTCCCTACTTGGAGCATCAGCACCTTTAACCTCCTGTTCCGTACAGGTTGCAATTTGTCCTGAGGATGAACGGGAAGACGGGGAACCAATGAGAGACTAGCTCTTGGTGTTTGGACAGGCACAGGTCACTCTATTTTCCCATCAGGAAGAAGAATTAACCACAGGCTCAGCCTGCCCCCCGGAACCAGAACAGGGCCTGAAGCCATCCTGCGTTTTTGCGGCCGGCTCCCAAAAAAGCGACTTGTAAAATGGAGCTTCAGGGCACTGCAATTCACAAACCTGCAGAGTTATAAATGATAACTCTCGTCCACAAATATTTTGAGGGAAGGCAAAGAAGAGGATTTGAAATCAAGGCAGAATTGCAGGAAACAGATTTCAGGAGGTAGATTCGAATCGCCTTTAAAGCACATGAAAAGCGGCAAAACGTTGACAATGATGCCCTTGGCCAAAAAGGGCGTATGCGTTTTTTCCTGAATATATTCAGGAAAAAACGCATACGCCCTTTTTGGCTAACCAAGCAACCTGGAAAGGCAAATCAGCGCTACAAAGAAGTCTCGCTTCCCATCGGTCAAAAGGGCCATGCTGAAAAAAGTGTCAAAACCAGAAATGCAGGACAGGCCATGGAGAAATGGGAGCCTTGCTACACTGATGGGCGGGATGTAAATTGCCAACAGCCACTCTGGAGAAGTGTACGGTGTGTCCTGAAACATCTAAAAAACACAGCTTAGAGAGCATAGGGCACTTCCACGCATGGGGGGATAAAGTGGGAAAATTGAAAATCAGCAAGACACAAGCACCCCAAAGTTTAGGGCTGCTCTGTTGACAAGGACCTCCACTTCCTTCCACCTTAAATATCCCAGGAAAGCGAAAAATGGATAAAAAAGTTGTGGTCCTTATGTACAATGGAATATCACTCAGCCATGAAATCAATGTCATAAGGCTAGTAGCAGCATGATGAGTGGATTTAGGTAAGACGATTCTAAGTGAAATAAGTCACACAGAAAAGGACACTTCTCATAAGGTGTCACTTATAGAGGGAATGTAAAAACCGTTACACTTGAACTGACTTACAATACAGAACAGAGTCACACATGCAGAAAACACACTATGGCTGCTTAACGGGAAAGGTGAGGTGGGGTGATACATAAAACAAGAGTTTCAAATTAGCTCAGATACCGTTCCATAAACCCAATATGTAATAGACAAGACCTACTCCTTGCTCAGAGAACTGGACTCAACACGCCCGATTCACCGCACAAGAATATATCTGACTAGTAATAATCTTAAAACCTATGTATTGATATCTCTCTGTTAGTGTGTCAAGTGGGTGTAAAGCGGCCTAAACACAGCCGTGAAAAGCAGCTAAACCCCATTATAAAAATAAATTACTTTTAAAAACCCATGAAACAAAGACAGGGAAAGAGAGAGAAATTCTTACACAATTCTTTCAGGAGCTGTGATGCAACCTGGATTGACCATGTCTAGACCCACAGCTGGATGAGACATAAGGGTGGACACTCTTGGGGCTGAGAGGTTTGGTGAGGTTGGGTGAGCAAACGCAGACCCTTTAAAGTAATACTGCGTGCTACCCATCGCATGGGTCCCAAATCTCCAGGTTCAAGGGCATCTTCCTACATCGAAAACGTGCATGAGAAACCCAGAAGATGGTACACCGTGTGATGGGGAAAGGTTTCTAAAACGCACCTCATTTCTCATCTCCTTGTGCTCGGGTTCGCCATTCCAGCCACTTTACTAGCAATCTCCCTACTTGGAGCATCAGCACCTTTAACCTCCTGTTCCGTACAGGTTGCAATTTGTCCTGAGGATGAACGGGAAGACGGGGAACCAATGAGAGACTAGCTCTTGGTGTTGGGACAGGCACAGGTCACTCTATTTTCCCATCAGGAAGAAGAATTAACCACAGGCTCAGCCTGCCCCCCGGAACCAGAACAGGGCCTGAAGCCATCCTGCGCTTTTGCGGCCGGCTCCCAAAAAAGCGACTTGTAAAATGGAGCTTCAGGGCACTGCAATTCACAAACCTGCAGAGTTATAAATGATAACTCTCGTCCACAAATATTTTGAGGGAAGGCAAAGAAGAGGATTTGAAATCAAGGCAGAATTGCAGGAAACAGATTTCAGGAGGTAGATTCGAATCGCCTTTAAAGCACATGAAAAGCGGCAAAACGTTGACAATGATGCCCTTGGCCAAAAAGGGCGTATGCGTTTTTTCCTGAATATATTCAGGAAAAAACGCATACGCCCTTTTTGGCCAACCAAGCAACCTGGAAAGGCAAATCAGCGCTACAAAGAAGTCTCGCTTCCCATCGGTCAAAAGGGCCATGCTGAAAAAACTGTCAAAACCAGAAATGCAGGACAGGCCATGGAGAAATGGGAGCCTTGCTACACTGATGGGCGGGATGTAAATTGCCAACAGCCACTCTGGAGAAGTGTACGGTGTGTCCTGAAACATCTAAAAAACACAGCTTAGAGAGCATAGGGTACTTCCACGCATGGGGGGATAAAGTGGGAAAATTGAAAATCAGCAAGACACAAGCACCCCAAAGTTTAGGGCTGCTCTGTTGACAAGGACCTCCACTTCCTTCCACCTTAAATATCCCAGGAAAGCGAAAAATGGATAAAAAAGTTGTGGTCCTTATGTACAATGGAATATCACTCAGCCATGAAATCAATGTCATAAGGCTAGTAGCAGCATGATGAGTGGATTTAGGTAAGACGATTCTAAGTGAAATAAGTCACACAGAAAAGGACACTTCTCATAAGGTGTCACTTATAGAGGGAATGTAAAAACCGTTACACTTGAACTGACTTACAATACAGAACAGAGTCACACATGCAGAAAACACACTATGGCTGCTTAACGGGAAAGGTGAGGTGGGGTGATACATAAAACAAGAGTTTCAAATTAGCTCAGATACTGTTCCATAAACCCAATATGTAATAGACAAGACCTACTCCTTGCTCAGAGAACTGGACTCAACACGCCCGATTCACCGCACAAGAATATATCTGACTAGTAATAATCTTAAAACCTATGTATTGATATCTCTCTGTTAGTGTGTCAAGTGGGTGTAAAGTGGCATAAACACAGCCGTGAAAAGCAGCTAAACCCCATTATAAAAATAAATTACTTTTAAAAACCCATGAAACAAAGACAGGGAAAGAGAGAGAAATTCTTACACAATTCGTTCAGGAGCTGTGATGCAACCTGGATTGACCATATCTAGACCCACAGCTGGATGAGACATAAGGGTGGACACTCTAGGGGCTGAGAGGTTTGGTGAGGTTGGGTGAGCAAACGCAGACCCTTTAAAGTAATACTGCGTGCTACCCATCGCATGGGTCCCAAATCTCCAGGTTCAAGGGCATCTTCCTACATTGAAAACGTGCATGAGAAACCCAGAAGATGGTACACCGTGTGATGGGGAAAGGTTTCTAAAACGCACCTCATTTCTCATCTCCTTGTGCTCGGGTTCGCCATTCCAGCCACTTTACTAGCAATCTCCCTACTTGGAGCATCAGCACCTTTAACCTCCTGTTCCGTACAGGTTGCAATTTGTCCTGAGGATGAACGGGAAGACGGGGAACCAATGAGAGACTAGCTCTTGGTGTTGGGACAGGCACAGGTCACTCTATTTTCCCATCAGGAAGAAGAATTAACCACAGGCTCATCCTGCCCCCCGGAACCAGAACAGGGCCTGAAGCCATCCTGCGCTTTTGCGGCCGGCTCCCAAAAAAGCGACTTGTAAAATGGAGCTTCAGGGCACTGCAATTCACAAACCTGCAGAGTTATAAATGATAACTCTCGTCCACAAATATTTTGAGGGAAGGCAAAGAAGAGGATTTGAAATCAAGGCAGAATTGCAGGAAACAGATTTCAGGAGGTAGATTCGAATCGCCTTTAAAGCACATGAAAAGCGGCAAAACGTTGACAATGATGCCCTTGGCCAAAAAGGGCGTATGCGTTTTTTCCTGAATATATTCAGGAAAAAACGCATACGCCCTTTTTGGCCAACCAAGCAACCTGGAAAGGCAAATCAGCGCTACAAAGAAGTCTCGCTTCCCATCGGTCAAAAGGGCCATGCTGAAAAAACTGTCAAAACCAGAAATGCAGGACAGGCCATGGAGAAATGGGAGCCTTGCTACACTGATGGGCGGGATGTAAATTGCCAACAGCCACTCTGGAGAAGTGTACAGTGTGTCCTGAAACATCTAAAAAACACAGCTTAGAGAGCATAGGGTACTTCCACGCATGGGGGGATAAAGTGGGAAAATTGAAAATCAGCAAGACACAAGCACCCCAAAGTTTAGGGCTGCTCTGTTGACAAGGACCTCCACTTCCTTCCACCTTAAATATCCCAGGAAAGCGAAAAATGGATAAAAAAGTTGTGGTCCTTATGTACAATGGAATATCACTCAGCCATGAAATCAATGTCATAAGGCTAGTAGCAGCATGATGAGTGGATTTAGGTAAGACGATTCTAAGTGAAATAAGTCACACAGAAAAGGACACTTCTCATAAGGTGTCACTTATAGAGGGAATGTAAAAACCGTTACACTTGAACTGACTTACAATACAGAACAGAGTCACACATGCAGAAAACACACTATGGCTGCTTAACGGGAAAGGTGAGGTGGGGTGATACATAAAACAAGAGTTTCAAATTAGCTCAGATACCGTTCCATAAACCCAATATGTAATAGACAAGACCTACTCCTTGCTCAGAGAACTGGACTCAACACGCCCGATTCACCGCACAAGAATATAACTGACTAGTAATAATCTTAAAACCTATGTATTGATATCTCTCTGTTAGTGTGTCAAGTGGGTGTAAAGCGGCATAAACACAGCCGTGAAAAGCAGCTAAACCCCATTATAAAAATAAATTACTTTTAAAAACCCATGAAACAAAGACAGGGAAAGAGAGAGAAATTCTTACACAATTCGTTCAGGAGCTGTGATGCAACCTGGATTGACCATATCTAGACCCACAGCTGGATGAGACATAAGGGTGGACACTCTAGGGGCTGAGAGGTTTGGTGAGGTTGGGTGAGCAAACGCAGACCCTTTAAAGTAATACTGCGTGCTACCCATCGCATGGGTCCCAAATCTCCAGGTTCAAGGGCATCTTCCTACATTGAAAACGTGCATGAGAAACCCAGAAGATGGTACACCGTGTGATGGGGAAAGGTTTCTAAAACGCACCTCATTTCTCATCTCCTTGTGCTCGGGTTCGCCATTCCAGCCACTTTACTAGCAATCTCCCTACTTGGAGCATCAGCACCTTTAACCTCCTGTTCCGTACAGGTTGCAATTTGTCCTGAGGATGAACGGGAAGACGGGGAACCAATGAGAGACTAGCTCTTGGTGTTGGGACAGGCACAGGTCACTCTATTTTCCCATCAGGAAGAAGAATTAACCACAGGCTCATCCTGCCCCCCGGAACCAGAACAGGGCCTGAAGCCATCCTGCGCTTTTGCGGCCGGCTCCCAAAAAAGCGACTTGTAAAATGGAGCTTCAGGGCACTGCAATTCACAAACCTGCAGAGTTATAAATGATAACTCTCGTCCACAAATATTTTGAGGGAAGGCAAAGAAGAGGATTTGAAATCAAGGCAGAATTGCAGGAAACAGATTTCAGGAGGTAGATTCGAATCGCCTTTAAAGCACATGAAAAGCGGCAAAACGTTGACAATGATGCCCTTGGCCAAAAAGGGCGTATGCGTTTTTTCCTGAATATATTCAGGAAAAAACGCATACGCCCTTTTTGGCCAACCAAGCAACCTGGAAAGGCAAATCAGCGCTACAAAGAAGTCTCGCTTCCCATCGGTCAAAAGGGCCATGCTGAAAAAACTGTCAAAACCAGAAATGCAGGACAGGCCATGGAGAAATGGGAGCCTTGCTACACTGATGGGCGGGATGTAAATTGCCAACAGCCACTCTGGAGAAGTGTACAGTGTGTCCTGAAACATCTAAAAAACACAGCTTAGAGAGCATAGGGTACTTCCACGCATGGGGGGATAAAGTGGGAAAATTGAAAATCAGCAAGACACAAGCACCCCAAAGTTTAGGGCTGCTCTGTTGACAAGGACCTCCACTTCCTTCCACCTTAAATATCCCAGGAAAGCGAAAAATGGATAAAAAAGTTGTGGTCCTTATGTACAATGGAATATCACTCAGCCATGAAATCAATGTCATAAGGCTAGTAGCAGCATGATGAGTGGATTTAGGTAAGACGATTCTAAGTGAAATAAGTCACACAGAAAAGGACACTTCTCATAAGGTGTCACTTATAGAGGGAATGTAAAAACCGTTACACTTGAACTGACTTACAATACAGAACAGAGTCACACATGCAGAAAACACACTATGGCTGCTTAACGGGAAAGGTGAGGTGGGGTGATACATAAAACAAGAGTTTCAAATTAGCTCAGATACCGTTCCATAAACCCAATATGTAATAGACAAGACCTACTCCTTGCTCAGAGAACTGGACTCAACACGCCCGATTCACCGCACAAGAATATAACTGACTAGTAATAATCTTAAAACCTATGTATTGATATCTCTCTGTTAGTGTGTCAAGTGGGTGTAAAGCGGCATAAACACAGCCGTGAAAAGCAGCTAAACCCCATTATAAAAATAAATTACTTTTAAAAACCCAGGAAACAAAGACAGGGAAAGAGAGAGAAATTCTTACACAATTCGTTAAGGGGCTGTGATGCAACCTGGATTGACCATATCTAGACCCACAGCTGGATGAGACATAAGGGTGGACACTCTTGGGGCTGAGAGGTTTGGTGAGGTTGGGTGAGCAAACGCAGACCCTTTAAAGTAATACTGCGTGCTACCCATCGCATGGGTCCCAAATCTCCAGGTTCAAGGGCATCTTCCTACATCGAAAACATGCATGAGAAACCCAGAAGATGGTACACCGTGTGATGGGGAAAGGTTTCTAAAACGCACCTCATTTCTCATCTCCTTGTGCTCGGGTTCGCCATTCCAGCCACTTTACTAGCAATCTCCCTACTTGGAGCATCAGCACCTTTAACCTCCTGTTCCGTACAGGTTGCAATTTGTCCTGAGGATGAACGGGAAGACGGGGAACCAATGAGAGACTAGCTCTTGGTGTTGGGACAGGCACAGGTCACTCTATTTTCCCATCAGGAAGAAGAATTAACCACAGGCTCAGCCTGCCCCCCGGAACCAGAACAGGGCCTGAAGCCATCCTGCGCTTTTGCGGCCGGCTCCCAAAAAAGCGACTTGTAAAATGGAGCTTCAGGGCACTGCAATTCACAAACCTGCAGAGTTATAAATGATAACTCTCGTCCACAAATATATTGAGGGAAGGCAAAGAAGAGGATTTGAAATCAAGGCAGAATTGCAGGAAACAGATTTCAGGAGGTAGATTCGAATCGCCTTTAAAGCACATGAAAAGCGGCAAAACGTTGACAATGATGCCCTTGGCCAAAAAGGGCGTATGCGTTTTTTCCTGAATATATTCAGGAAAAAACGCATACGCCCTTTTTGGCTAACCAAGCAACCTGGAAAGGCAAATCAGCGCTACAAAGAAGTCTCGCTTCCCATCGGTCAAAAGGGCCATGCTGAAAAAAGTGTTAAAACCAGAAATGCAGGACAGGCCATGGAGAAATGGGAGCCTTGCTACACTGATGGGCGGGATGTAAGTTGCCAACAGCCACTCTGGAGAAGTGTACGGTGTGTCCTGAAACATCTAAAAAACACAGCTTAGAGAGCATAGGGCACTTCCACGCATGGGGGGATAAAGTGGGAAAATTGAAAATCAGCAAGACACAAGCACCCCAAAGTTTAGGGCTGCTCTGTTGACAAGGACCTCCACTTCCTTCCACCTTAAATATCCCAGGAAAGCGAAAAATGGATAAAAAAGTTGTGGTCCTTATGTACAATGGAATATCACTCAGCCATGAAATCAATGTCATAAGGCTAGTAGCAGCATGATGAGTGGATTTAGGTAAGACGATTCTAAGTGAAATAAGTCACACAGAAAAGGACACTTCTCATAAGGTGTCACTTATAGAGGGAATGTAAAAACCGTTACACTTGAACTGACTTACAATACAGAACAGAGTCACACATGCAGAAAACACACTATGGCTGCTTAACGGGAAAGGTGAGGTGGGGTGATACATAAAACAAGAGTTTCAAATTAGCTCAGATACCGTTCCATAAACCCAATATGTAATAGACAAGACCTACTCCTTGCTCAGAGAACTGGACTCAACACGCCCGATTCACCGCACAAGAATATATCTGACTAGTAATAATCTTAAAACCTATGTATTGATATCTCTCTGTTAGTGTGTCAAGTGGGTGTAAAGCGGCCTAAACACAGCCGTGAAAAGCAGCTAAACCCCATTATAAAAATAAATTACTTTTAAAAACCCATGAAACAAAGACAGGGAAAGAGAGAGAAATTCTTACACAATTCGTTCAGGAGCTGTGATGCAACCTGGATTGACCATGTCTAGACCCACAGCTGGATGAGACATAAGGGTGGACACTCTTGGGGCTGAGAGGTTTGGTGAGGTTGGGTGAGCAAACGCAGACCCTTTAAAGTAATACTGCGTGCTACCCATCGCATGGGTCCCAAATCTCCAGGTTCAAGGGCATCTTCCTACATCGAAAACGTGCATGAGAAACCCAGAAGATGGTACACCGTGTGATGGGGAAAGGTTTCTAAAACGCACCTCATTTCTCATCTCCTTGTGCTCGGGTTCGCCATTCCAGCCACTTTACTAGCAATCTCCCTACTTGGAGCATCAGCACCTTTAACCTCCTATTCCGTACAGGTTGCAATTTGTCCTGAGGATGAACGGGAAGACGGGGAACCAATGAGAGACTAGCTCTTGGTGTTGGGACAGGCACAGGTCACTCTATTTTCCCATCAGGAAGAAGAATTAACCACAGGCTCAGCCTGCCCCCCGGAACCAGAACAGGGCCTGAAGCCATCCTGCGCTTTTGCGGCCGGCTCCCAAAAAAGCGACTTGTAAAATGGAGCTTCAGGGCACTGCAATTCACAAACCTGCAGAGTTATAAATGATAACTCTCGTCCACAAATATTTTGAGGGAAGGCAAAGAAGAGGATTTGAAATCAAGGCAGAATTGCAGGAAACAGATTTCAGGAGGTAGATTCGAATCGCCTTTAAAGCACATGAAAAGCGGCAAAACGTTGACAATGATGCCCTTGGCCAAAAAGGGCGTATGCGTTTTTTCCTGAATATATTCAGGAAAAAACGCATACGCCCTTTTTGGCCAACCAAGCAACCTGGAAAGGCAAATCAGCGCTACAAAGAAGTCTCGCTTCCCATCGGTCGAAAGGGCCATGCTGAAAAAACTGTCAAAACCAGAAATGCAGGACAGGCCATGGAGAAATGGGAGCCTTGCTACACTGATGGGCGGGATGTAAATTGCCAACAGCCACTCTGGAGAAGTGTACGGTGTGTCCTGAAACATCTAAAAAACACAGCTTAGAGAGCATAGGGTACTTCCACGCATGGGGGGATAAAGTGGGAAAATTGAAAATCAGCAAGACACAAGCACCCCAAAGTTTAGGGCTGCTCTGTTGACAAGGACCTCCACTTCCTTCCACCTTAAATATCCCAGGAAAGCGAAAAATGGATAAAAAAGTTGTGGTCCTTATGTACAATGGAATATCACTCAGCCATGAAATCAATGTCATAAGGCTAGTAGCAGCATGATGAGTGGATTTAGGTAAGACGATTCTAAGTGAAATAAGTCACACAGAAAAGGACACTTCTCATAAGGTGTCACTTATAGAGGGAATGTAAAAACCGTTACACTTGAACTGACTTACAATACAGAACAGAGTCACACATGCAGAAAACACACTATGGCTGCTTAACGGGAAAGGTGAGGTGGGGTGATACATAAAACAAGAGTTTCAAATTAGCTCAGATACCGTTCCATAAACCCAATATGTAATAGACAAGACCTACTCCTTGCTCAGAGAACTGGACTCAACACGCCCGATTCACCGCACAAGAATATATCTGACTAGTAATAATCTTAAAACCTATGTATTGATATCTCTCTGTTAGTGTGTCAAGTGGGTGTAAAGTGGCATAAACACAGCCGTGAAAAGCAGCTAAACCCCATTATAAAAATAAATTACTTTTAAAAACCCATGAAACAAAGACAGGGAAAGAGAGAGAAATTCTTACACAATTCGTTCAGGAGCTGTGATGCAACCTGGATTGACCATATCTAGACCCACAGCTGGATGAGACATAAGGGTGGACACTCTTGGGGCTGAGAGGTTTGGTGAGGTTGGGTGAGCAAACGCAGACCCTTTAAAGTAATACTGCGTGCTACCCATCGCATGGGTCCCAAATCTCCAGGTTCAAGGGCATCTTCCTACATCGAAAACGTGCATGAGAAACCCAGAAGATGGTACACCGTGTGATGGGGAAAGGTTTCTAAAACGCACCTCATTTCTCATCTCCTTGTGCTCGGGTTCGCCATTCCAGCCACTTTACTAGCAATCTCCCTACTTGGAGCATCAGCACCTTTAACCTCCTGTTCCGTACAGGTTGCAATTTGTCCTGAGGATGAACGGGAAGACGGGGAACCAATGAGAGACTAGCTCTTGGTGTTGGGACAGGCACAGGTCACTCTATTTTCCCATCAGGAAGAAGAATTAACCACAGGCTCATCCTGCCCCCCGGAACCAGAACAGGGCCTGAAGCCATCCTGCGCTTTTGCGGCCGGCTCCCAAAAAAGCGACTTGTAAAATGGAGCTTCAGGGCACTGCAATTCACAAACCTGCAGAGTTATAAATGATAACTCTCGTCCACAAATATTTTGAGGGAAGGCAAAGAAGAGGATTTGAAATCAAGGCAGAATTGCAGGAAACAGATTTCAGGAGGTAGATTCGAATCGCCTTTAAAGCACATGAAAAGCGGCAAAACGTTGACAATGATGCCCTTGGCCAAAAAGGGCGTATGCGTTTTTTCCTGAATATATTCAGGAAAAAACGCATACGCCCTTTTTGGCCAACCAAGCAACCTGGAAAGGCAAATCAGCGCTACAAAGAAGTCTCGCTTCCCATCGGTCAAAAGGGCCATGCTGAAAAAACTGTCAAAACCAGAAATGCAGGACAGGCCATGGAGAAATGGGAGCCTTGCTACACTGATGGGCGGGATGTAAATTGCCAACAGCCACTCTGGAGAAGTGTACGGTGTGTCCTGAAACATCTAAAAAACACAGCTTAGAGAGCATAGGGTACTTCCACGCATGGGGGGATAAAGTGGGAAAATTGAAAATCAGCAAGACACAAGCACCCCAAAGTTTAGGGCTGCTCTGTTGACAAGGACCTCCACTTCCTTCCACCTTAAATATCCCAGGAAAGCGAAAAATGGATAAAAAAGTTGTGGTCCTTATGTACAATGGAATATCACTCAGCCATGAAATCAATGTCATAAGGCTAGTAGCAGCATGATGAGTGGATTTAGGTAAGACGATTCTAAGTGAAATAAGTCACACAGAAAAGGACACTTCTCATAAGGTGTCACTTATAGAGGGAATGTAAAAACCGTTACACTTGAACTGACTTACAATACAGAACAGAGTCACACATGCAGAAAACACACTATGGCTGCTTAACGGGAAAGGTGAGGTGGGGTGATACATAAAACAAGAGTTTCAAATTAGCTCAGATACCGTTCCATAAACCCAATATGTAATAGACAAGACCTACTCCTTGCTCAGAGAACTGGACTCAACACGCCCGATTCACCGCACAAGAATATAACTGACTAGTAATAATCTTAAAACCTATGTATTGATATCTCTCTGTTAGTGTGTCAAGTGGGTGTAAAGCGGCATAAACACAGCCGTGAAAAGCAGCTAAACCCCATTATAAAAATAAATTACTTTTAAAAACCCAGGAAACAAAGACAGGGAAAGAGAGAGAAATTCTTACACAATTCGTTAAGGGGCTGTGATGCAACCTGGATTGACCATATCTAGACCCACAGCTGGATGAGACATAAGGGTGGACACTCTTGGGGCTGAGAGGTTTGGTGAGGTTGGGTGAGCAAACGCAGACCCTTTAAAGTAATACTGCGTGCTACCCATCGCATGGGTCCCAAATCTCCAGGTTCAAGGGCATCTTCCTACATCGAAAACATGCATGAGAAACCCAGAAGATGGTACACCGTGTGATGGGGAAAGGTTTCTAAAACGCACCTCATTTCTCATCTCCTTGTGCTCGGGTTCGCCATTCCAGCCACTTTACTAGCAATCTCCCTACTTGGAGCATCAGCACCTTTAACCTCCTGTTCCGTACAGGTTGCAATTTGTCCTGAGGATGAACGGGAAGACGGGGAACCAATGAGAGACTAGCTCTTGGTGTTGGGACAGGCACAGGTCACTCTATTTTCCCATCAGGAAGAAGAATTAACCACAGGCTCAGCCTGCCCCCCGGAACCAGAACAGGGCCTGAAGCCATCCTGCGCTTTTGCGGCCGGCTCCCAAAAAAGCGACTTGTAAAATGGAGCTTCAGGGCACTGCAATTCACAAACCTGCAGAGTTATAAATGATAACTCTCGTCCACAAATATATTGAGGGAAGGCAAAGAAGAGGATTTGAAATCAAGGCAGAATTGCAGGAAACAGATTTCAGGAGGTAGATTCGAATCGCCTTTAAAGCACATGAAAAGCGGCAAAACGTTGACAATGATGCCCTTGGCCAAAAAGGGCGTATGCGTTTTTTCCTGAATATATTCAGGAAAAAACGCATACGCCCTTTTTGGCTAACCAAGCAACCTGGAAAGGCAAATCAGCGCTACAAAGAAGTCTCGCTTCCCATCGGTCAAAAGGGCCATGCTGAAAAAAGTGTCAAAACCAGAAATGCAGGACAGGCCATGGAGAAATGGGAGCCTTGCTACACTGATGGGCGGGATGTAAATTGCCAACAGCCACTCTGGAGAAGTGTACGGTGTGTCCTGAAACATCTAAAAAACACAGCTTAGAGAGCATAGGGCACTTCCACGCATGGGGGGATAAAGTGGGAAAATTGAAAATCAGCAAGACACAAGCACCCCAAAGTTTAGGGCTGCTCTGTTGACAAGGACCTCCACTTCCTTCCACCTTAAATATCCCAGGAAAGCGAAAAATGGATAAAAAAGTTGTGGTCCTTATGTACAATGGAATATCACTCAGCCATGAAATCAATGTCATAAGGCTAGTAGCAGCATGATGAGTGGATTTAGGTAAGACGATTCTAAGTGAAATAAGTCACACAGAAAAGGACACTTCTCATAAGGTGTCACTTATAGAGGGAATGTAAAAACCGTTACACTTGAACTGACTTACAATACAGAACAGAGTCACACATGCAGAAAACACACTATGGCTGCTTAACGGGAAAGGTGAGGTGGGGTGATACATAAAACAAGAGTTTCAAATTAGCTCAGATACCGTTCCATAAACCCAATATGTAATAGACAAGACCTACTCCTTGCTCAGAGAACTGGACTCAACACGCCCGATTCACCGCACAAGAATATATCTGACTAGTAATAATCTTAAAACCTATGTATTGATATCTCTCTGTTAGTGTGTCAAGTGGGTGTAAAGCGGCCTAAACACAGCCGTGAAAAGCAGCTAAACCCCATTATAAAAATAAATTACTTTTAAAAACCCATGAAACAAAGACAGGGAAAGAGAGAGAAATTCTTACACAATTCGTTCAGGAGCTGTGATGCAACCTGGATTGACCATGTCTAGACCCACAGCTGGATGAGACATAAGGGTGGACACTCTTGGGGCTGAGAGGTTTGGTGAGGTTGGGTGAGCAAACGCAGACCCTTTAAAGTAATACTGCGTGCTACCCATCGCATGGGTCCCAAATCTCCAGGTTCAAGGGCATCTTCCTACATCGAAAACGTGCATGAGAAACCCAGAAGATGGTACACCGTGTGATGGGGAAAGGTTTCTAAAACGCACCTCATTTCTCATCTCCTTGTGCTCGGGTTGGCCATTCCAGCCACTTTACTAGCAATCTCCCTACTTGGAGCATCAGCACCTTTAACCTCCTGTTCCGTACAGGTTGCAATTTGTCCTGAGGATGAACGGGAAGACGGGGAACCAATGAGAGACTAGCTCTTGGTGTTGGGACAGGCACAGGTCACTCTATTTTCCCATCAGGAAGAAGAATTAACCACAGGCTCAGCCTGCCCCCCGGAACCAGAACAGGGCCTGAAGCCATCCTGCGCTTTTGCGGCCGGCTCCCAAAAAAGCGACTTGTAAAATGGAGCTTCAGGGCACTGCAATTCACAAACCTGCAGAGTTATAAATGATAACTCTCGTCCACAAATATATTGAGGGAAGGCAAAGAAGAGGATTTGAAATCAAGGCAGAATTGCAGGAAACAGATTTCAGGAGGTAGATTCGAATCGCCTTTAAAGCACATGAAAAGCGGCAAAACGTTGACAATGATGCCCTTGGCCAAAAAGGGCGTATGCGTTTTTTCCTGAATATATTCAGGAAAAAACGCATACGCCCTTTTTGGCCAACCAAGCAACCTGGAAAGGCAAATCAGCGCTACAAAGAAGTCTCGCTTCCCATCGGTCAAAAGGGCCATGCTGAAAAAACTGTCAAAACCAGAAATGCAGGACAGGCCATGGAGAAATGGGAGCCTTGCTACACTGATGGGCGGGATGTAAATTGCCAACAGCCACTCTGGAGAAGTGTACGGTGTGTCCTGAAACATCTAAAAAACACAGCTTAGAGAGCATAGGGTACTTCCACGCATGGGGGGATAAAGTGGGAAAATTGAAAATCAGCAAGACACAAGCACCCCAAAGTTTAGGGCTGCTCTGTTGACAAGGACCTCCACTTCCTTCCACCTTAAATATCCCAGGAAAGCGAAAAATGGATAAAAAAGTTGTGGTCCTTATGTACAATGGAATATCACTCAGCCATGAAATCAATGTCATAAGGCTAGTAGCAGCATGATGAGTGGATTTAGGTAAGACGATTCTAAGTGAAATAAGTCACACAGAAAAGGACACTTCTCATAAGGTGTCACTTATAGAGGGAATGTAAAAACCGTTACACTTGAACTGACTTACAATACAGAACAGAGTCACACATGCAGAAAACACACTATGGCTGCTTAACGGGAAAGGTGAGGTGGGGTGATACATAAAACAAGAGTTTCAAATTAGCTCAGATACCGTTCCATAAACCCAATATGTAATAGACAAGACCTACTCCTTGCTCAGAGAACTGGACTCAACACGCCCGATTCACCGCACAAGAATATAACTGACTAGTAATAATCTTAAAACCTATGTATTGATATCTCTCTGTTAGTGTGTCAAGTGGGTGTAAAGCGGCATAAACACAGCCGTGAAAAGCAGCTAAACCCCATTATAAAAATAAATTACTTTTAAAAACCCAGGAAACAAAGACAGGGAAAGAGAGAGAAATTCTTACACAATTCGTTAAGGGGCTGTGATGCAACCTGGATTGACCATATCTAGACCCACAGCTGGATGAGACATAAGGGTGGACACTCTTGGGGCTGAGAGGTTTGGTGAGGTTGGGTGAGCAAACGCAGACCCTTTAAAGTAATACTGCGTGCTACCCATCGCATGGGTCCCAAATCTCCAGGTTCAAGGGCATCTTCCTACATCGAAAACATGCATGAGAAACCCAGAAGATGGTACACCGTGTGATGGGGAAAGGTTTCTAAAACGCACCTCATTTCTCATCTCCTTGTGCTCGGGTTCGCCATTCCAGCCACTTTACTAGCAATCTCCCTACTTGGAGCATCAGCACCTTTAACCTCCTGTTCCGTACAGGTTGCAATTTGTCCTGAGGATGAACGGGAAGACGGGGAACCAATGAGAGACTAGCTCTTGGTGTTGGGACAGGCACAGGTCACTCTCTTTTCCCATCAGGAAGAAGAATTAACCACAGGCTCAGCCTGCCCCCCGGAACCAGAACAGGGCCTGAAGCCATCCTGCGCTTTTGCGGCCGGCTCCCAAAAAAGCGACTTGTAAAATGGAGCTTCAGGGCACTGCAATTCACAAACCTGCAGAGTTATAAATGATAACTCTCGTCCACAAATATATTGAGGGAAGGCAAAGAAGAGGATTTGAAATCAAGGCAGAATTGCAGGAAACAGATTTCAGGAGGTAGATTCGAATCGCCTTTAAAGCACATGAAAAGCGGCAAAACGTTGACAATGATGCCCTTGGCCAAAAAGGGCGTATGCGTTTTTTCCTGAATATATTCAGGAAAAAACGCATACGCCCTTTTTGGCTAACCAAGCAACCTGGAAAGGCAAATCAGCGCTACAAAGAAGTCTCGCTTCCCATCGGTCAAAAGGGCCATGCTGAAAAAAGTGTCAAAACCAGAAATGCAGGACAGGCCATGGAGAAATGGGAGCCTTGCTACACTGATGGGCGGGATGTAAATTGCCAACAGCCACTCTGGAGAAGTGTACGGTGTGTCCTGAAACATCTAAAAAACACAGCTTAGAGAGCATAGGGCACTTCCACGCATGGGGGGATAAAGTGGGAAAATTGAAAATCAGCAAGACACAAGCACCCCAAAGTTTAGGGCTGCTCTGTTGACAAGGACCTCCACTTCCTTCCACCTTAAATATCCCAGGAAAGCGAAAAATGGATAAAAAAGTTGTGGTCCTTATGTACAATGGAATATCACTCAGCCATGAAATCAATGTCATAAGGCTAGTAGCAGCATGATGAGTGGATTTAGGTAAGACGATTCTAAGTGAAATAAGTCACACAGAAAAGGACACTTCTCATAAGGTGTCACTTATAGAGGGAATGTAAAAACCGTTACACTTGAACTGACTTACAATACAGAACAGAGTCACACATGCAGAAAACACACTATGGCTGCTTAACGGGAAAGGTGAGGTGGGGTGATACATAAAACAAGAGTTTCAAATTAGCTCAGATACCGTTCCATAAACCCAATATGTAATAGACAAGACCTACTCCTTGCTCAGAGAACTGGACTCAACACGCCCGATTCACCGCACAAGAATATATCTGACTAGTAATAATCTTAAAACCTATGTATTGATATCTCTCTGTTAGTGTGTCAAGTGGGTGTAAAGCGGCCTAAACACAGCCGTGAAAAGCAGCTAAACCCCATTATAAAAATAAATTACTTTTAAAAACCCATGAAACAAAGACAGGGAAAGAGAGAGAAATTCTTACACAATTCGTTCAGGAGCTGTGATGCAACCTGGATTGACCATGTCTAGACCCACAGCTGGATGAGACATAAGGGTGGACACTCTTGGGGCTGAGAGGTTTGGTGAGGTTGGGTGAGCAAACGCAGACCCTTTAAAGTAATACTGCGTGCTACCCATCGCATGGGTCCCAAATCTCCAGGTTCAAGGGCATCTTCCTACATCGAAAACGTGCATGAGAAACCCAGAAGATGGTACACCGTGTGATGGGGAAAGGTTTCTAAAACGCACCTCATTTCTCATCTCCTTGTGCTCGGGTTCGCCATTCCAGCCACTTTACTAGCAATCTCCCTACTTGGAGCATCAGCACCTTTAACCTCCTGTTCCGTACAGGTTGCAATTTGTCCTGAGGATGAACGGGAAGACGGGGAACCAATGAGAGACTAGCTCTTGGTGTTGGGACAGGCACAGGTCACTCTATTTTCCCATCAGGAAGAAGAATTAACCACAGGCTCAGCCTGCCCCCCGGAACCAGAACAGGGCCTGAAGCCATCCTGCGCTTTTGCGGCCGGCTCCCAAAAAAGCGACTTGTAAAATGGAGCTTCAGGGCACTGCAATTCACAAACCTGCAGAGTTATAAATGATAACTCTCGTCCACAAATATTTTGAGGGAAGGCAAAGAAGAGGATTTGAAATCAAGGCAGAATTGCAGGAAACAGATTTCAGGAGGTAGATTCGAATCGCCTTTAAAGCACATGAAAAGCGGCAAAACGTTGACAATGATGCCCTTGGCCAAAAAGGGCGTATGCGTTTTTTCCTGAATATATTCAGGAAAATACGCATACGCCCTTTTTGGCCAACCAAGCAACCTGGAAAGGCAAATCAGCGCTACAAAGAAGTCTCGCTTCCCATCGGTCAAAAGGGCCATGCTGAAAAAACTGTCAAAACCAGAAATGCAGGACAGGCCATGGAGAAATGGGAGCCTTGCTACACTGATGGGCGGGATGTAAATTGCCAACAGCCACTCTGGAGAAGTGTACGGTGTGTCCTGAAACATCTAAAAAACACAGCTTAGAGAGCATAGGGTACTTCCACGCATGGGGGGATAAAGTGGGAAAATTGAAAATCAGCAAGACACAAGCACCCCAAAGTTTAGGGCTGCTCTGTTGACAAGGACCTCCACTTCCTTCCACCTTAAATATCCCAGGAAAGCGAAAAATGGATAAAAAAGTTGTGGTCCTTATGTACAATGGAATATCACTCAGCCATGAAATCAATGTCATAAGGCTAGTAGCAGCATGATGAGTGGATTTAGGTAAGACGATTCTAAGTGAAATAAGTCACACAGAAAAGGACACTTCTCATAAGGTGTCACTTATAGAGGGAATGTAAAAACCGTTACACTTGAACTGACTTACAATACAGAACAGAGTCACACATGCAGAAAACACACTATGGCTGCTTAACGGGAAAGGTGAGGTGGGGTGATACATAAAACAAGAGTTTCAAATTAGCTCAGATACCGTTCCATAAACCCAATATGTAATAGACAAGACCTACTCCTTGCTCAGAGAACTGGACTCAACACGCCCGATTCACCGCACAAGAATATATCTGACTAGTAATAATCTTAAAACCTATGTATTGATATCTCTCTGTTAGTGTGTCAAGTGGGTGTAAAGTGGCATAAACACAGCCGTGAAAAGCAGCTAAACCCCATTATAAAAATAAATTACTTTTAAAAACCCATGAAACAAAGACAGGGAAAGAGAGAGAAATTCTTACACAATTCGTTCAGGAGCTGTGATGCAACCTGGATTGACCATATCTAGACCCACAGCTGGATGAGACATAAGGGTGGACACTCTTGGGGCTGAGAGGTTTGGTGAGGTTGGGTGAGCAAACGCAGACCCTTTAAAGTAATACTGCGTGCTACCCATCGCATGGGTCCCAAATCTCCAGGTTCAAGGGCATCTTCCTACATCGAAAACGTGCATGAGAAACCCAGAAGATGGTACACCGTGTGATGGGGAAAGGTTTCTAAAACGCACCTCATTTCTCATCTCCTTGTGCTCGGGTTCGCCATTCCAGTCACTTTACTAGCAATCTCCCTACTTGGAGCATCAGCACCTTTAACCTCCTGTTCCGTACAGGTTGCAATTTGTCCTGAGGATGAACGGGAAGACGGGGAACCAATGAGAGACTAGCTCTTGGTGTTGGGACAGGCACAGGTCACTCTATTTTCCCATCAGGAAGAAGAATTAACCACAGGCTCATCCTGCCCCCCGGAACCAGAACAGGGCCTGAAGCCATCCTGCGCTTTTGCGGCCGGCTCCCAAAAAAGCGACTTGTAAAATGGAGCTTAAGGGCACTGCAATTCACAAACCTGCAGAGTTATAAATGATAACTCTCGTCCACAAATATTTTGAGGGAAGGCAAAGAAGAGGATTTGAAATCAAGGCAGAATTGCAGGAAACAGATTTCAGGAGGTAGATTCGAATCGCCTTTAAAGCACATGAAAAGCGGCAAAACGTTGACAATGATGCCCTTGGCCAAAAAGGGCGTATGCGTTTTTTCCTGAATATATTCAGGAAAAAACGCATACGCCCTTTTTGGCCAACCAAGCAACCTGGAAAGGCAAATCAGCGCTACAAAGAAGTCTCGCTTCCCATCGGTCAAAAGGGCCATGCTGAAAAAACTGTCAAAACCAGAAATGCAGGACAGGCCATGGAGAAATGGGAGCCTTGCTACACTGATGGGCGGGATGTAAATTGCCAACAGCCACTCTGGAGAAGTGTACAGTGTGTCCTGAAACATCTAAAAAACACAGCTTAGAGAGCATAGGGTACTTCCACGCATGGGGGGATAAAGTGGGAAAATTGAAAATCAGCAAGACACAAGCACCCCAAAGTTTAGGGCTGCTCTGTTGACAAGGACCTCCACTTCCTTCCACCTTAAATATCCCAGGAAAGCGAAAAATGGATAAAAAAGTTGTGGTCCTTATGTACAATGGAATATCACTCAGCCATGAAATCAATGTCATAAGGCTAGTAGCAGCATGATGAGTGGATTTAGGTAAGACGATTCTAAGTGAAATAAGTCACACAGAAAAGGACACTTCTCATAAGGTGTCACTTATAGAGGGAATGTAAAAACCGTTACACTTGAACTGACTTACAATACAGAACAGAGTCACACATGCAGAAAACACACTATGGCTGCTTAACGGGAAAGGTGAGGTGGGGTGATACATAAAACAAGAGTTTCAAATTAGCTCAGATACCGTTCCATAAACCCAATATGTAATAGACAAGACCTACTCCTTGCTCAGAGAACTGGACTCAACACGCCCGATTCACCGCACAAGAATATAACTGACTAGTAATAATCTTAAAACCTATGTATTGATATCTCTCTGTTAGTGTGTCAAGTGGGTGTAAAGCGGCATAAACACAGCCGTGAAAAGCAGCTAAACCCCATTATAAAAATAAATTACTTTTAAAAACCCAGGAAACAAAGACAGGGAAAGAGAGAGAAATTCTTACACAATTCGTTAAGGGGCTGTGATGCAACCTGGATTGACCATATCTAGACCCACAGCTGGATGAGACATAAGGGTGGACACTCTTGGGGCTGAGAGGTTTGGTGAGGTTGGGTGAGCAAACGCAGACCCTTTAAAGTAATACTGCGTGCTACCCATCGCATGGGTCCCAAATCTCCAGGTTCAAGGGCATCTTCCTACATCGAAAACATGCATGAGAAACCCAGAAGATGGTACACCGTGTGATGGGGAAAGGTTTCTAAAACGCACCTCATTTCTCATCTCCTTGTGCTCGGGTTCGCCATTCCAGCCACTTTACTAGCAATCTCCCTACTTGGAGCATCAGCACCTTTAACCTCCTGTTCCGTACAGGTTGCAATTTGTCCTGAGGATGAACGGGAAGACGGGGAACCAATGAGAGACTAGCTCTTGGTGTTGGGACAGGCACAGGTCACTCTATTTTCCCATCAGGAAGAAGAATTAACCACAGGCTCAGCCTGCCCCCCGGAACCAGAACAGGGCCTGAAGCCATCCTGCGCTTTTGCGGCCGGCTCCCAAAAAAGCGACTTGTAAAATGGAGCTTCAGGGCACTGCAATTCACAAACCTGCAGAGTTATAAATGATAACTCTCGTCCACAAATATTTTGAGGGAAGGCAAAGAAGAGGATTTGAAATCAAGGCAGAATTGCAGGAAACAGATTTCAGGAGGTAGATTCGAATCGCCTTTAAAGCACATGAAAAGCGGCAAAACGTTGACAATGATGCCCTTGGCCAAAAAGGGCGTATGCGTTTTTTCCTGAATATATTCAGGAAAAAACGCATACGCCCTTTTTGGCCAACCAAGCAACCTGGAAAGGCAAATCAGCGCTACAAAGAAGTCTCGCTTCCCATCGGTCAAAAGGGCCATGCTGAAAAAACTGTCAAAACCAGAAATGCAGGACAGGCCATGGAGAAATGGGAGCCTTGCTACACTGATGGGCGGGATGTAAATTGCCAACAGCCACTCTGGAGAAGTGTACGGTGTGTCCTGAAACATCTAAAAAACACAGCTTAGAGAGCATAGGGTACTTCCACGCATGGGGGGATAAAGTGGGAAAATTGAAAATCAGCAAGACACAAGCACCCCAAAGTTTAGGGCTGCTCTGTTGACAAGGACCTCCACTTCCTTCCACCTTAAATATCCCAGGAAAGCGAAAAATGGATAAAAAAGTTGTGGTCCTTATGTACAATGGAATATCACTCAGCCATGAAATCAATGTCATAAGGCTAGTAGCAGCATGATGAGTGGATTTAGGTAAGACGATTCTAAGTGAAATAAGTCACACAGAAAAGGACACTTCTCATAAGGTGTCACTTATAGAGGGAATGTAAAAACCGTTACACTTGAACTGACTTACAATACAGAACAGAGTCACACATGCAGAAAACACACTATGGCTGCTTAACGGGAAAGGTGAGGTGGGGTGATACATAAAACAAGAGTTTCAAATTAGCTCAGATACCGTTCCATAAACCCAATATGTAATAGACAAGACCTACTCCTTGCTCAGAGAACTGGACTCAACACGCCCGATTCACCGCACAAGAATATATCTGACTAGTAATAATCTTAAAACCTATGTATTGATATCTCTCTGTTAGTGTGTCAAGTGGGTGTAAAGTGGCATAAACACAGCCGTGAAAAGCAGCTAAACCCCATTATAAAAATAAATTACTTTTAAAAACCCATGAAACAAAGACAGGGAAAGAGAGAGAAATTCTTACACAATTCGTTCAGGAGCTGTGATGCAACCTGGATTGACCATATCTAGACCCACAGCTGGATGAGACATAAGGGTGGACACTCTTGGGGCTGAGAGGTTTGGTGAGGTTGGGTGAGCAAACGCAGACCCTTTAAAGTAATACTGCGTGCTACCCATCGCATGGGTCCCAAATCTCCAGGTTCAAGGGCATCTTCCTACATCGAAAACGTGCATGAGAAACCCAGAAGATGGTACACCGTGTGATGGGGAAAGGTTTCTAAAACGCACCTCATTTCTCATCTCCTTGTGCTCGGGTTCGCCATTCCAGCCACTTTACTAGCAATCTCCCTACTTGGAGCATCAGCACCTTTAACCTCCTGTTCCGTACAGGTTGCAATTTGTCCTGAGGATGAACGGGAAGACGGGGAACCAATGAGAGACTAGCTCTTGGTGTTGGGACAGGCACAGGTCACTCTATTTTCCCATCAGGAAGAAGAATTAACCACAGGCTCATCCTGCCCCCCGGAACCAGAACAGGGCCTGAAGCCATCCTGCGCTTTTGCGGCCGGCTCCCAAAAAAGCGACTTGTAAAATGGAGCTTCAGGGCACTGCAATTCACAAACCTGCAGAGTTATAAATGATAACTCTCGTCCACAAATATTTTGAGGGAAGGCAAAGAAGAGGATTTGAAATCAAGGCAGAATTGCAGGAAACAGATTTCAGGAGGTAGATTCGAATCGCCTTTAAAGCACATGAAAAGCGGCAAAACGTTGACAATGATGCCCTTGGCCAAAAAGGGCGTATGCGTTTTTTCCTGAATATATTCAGGAAAAAACGCATACGCCCTTTTTGGCCAACCAAGCAACCTGGAAAGGCAAATCAGCGCTACAAAGAAGTCTCGCTTCCCATCGGTCAAAAGGGCCATGCTGAAAAAACTGTCAAAACCAGAAATGCAGGACAGGCCATGGAGAAATGGGAGCCTTGCTACACTGATGGGCGGGATGTAAATTGCCAACAGCCACTCTGGAGAAGTGTACGGTGTGTCCTGAAACATCTAAAAAACACAGCTTAGAGAGCATAGGGTACTTCCACGCATGGGGGGATAAAGTGGGAAAATTGAAAATCAGCAAGACACAAGCACCCCAAAGTTTAGGGCTGCTCTGTTGACAAGGACCTCCACTTCCTTCCACCTTAAATATCCCAGGAAAGCGAAAAATGGATAAAAAAGTTGTGGTCCTTATGTACAATGGAATATCACTCAGCCATGAAATCAATGTCATAAGGCTAGTAGCAGCATGATGAGTGGATTTAGGTAAGACGATTCTAAGTGAAATAAGTCACACAGAAAAGGACACTTCTCATAAGGTGTCACTTATAGAGGGAATGTAAAAACCGTTACACTTGAACTGACTTACAATACAGAACAGAGTCACACATGCAGAAAACACACTATGGCTGCTTAACGGGAAAGGTGAGGTGGGGTGATACATAAAACAAGAGTTTCAAATTAGCTCAGATACCGTTCCATAAACCCAATATGTAATAGACAAGACCTACTCCTTGCTCAGAGAACTGGACTCAACACGCCCGATTCACCGCACAAGAATATATCTGACTAGTAATAATCTTAAAACCTATGTATTGATATCTCTCTGTTAGTGTGTCAAGTGGGTGTAAAGTGGCATAAACACAGCCGTGAAAAGCAGCTAAACCCCATTATAAAAATAAATTACTTTTAAAAACCCATGAAACAAAGACAGGGAAAGAGAGAGAAATTCTTACACAATTCGTTCAGGAGCTGTGATGCAACCTGGATTGACCATATCTAGACCCACAGCTGGATGAGACATAAGGGTGGACACTCTTGGGGCTGAGAGGTTTGGTGAGGTTGGGTGAGCAAACGCAGACCCTTTAAAGTAATACTGCGTGCTACCCATCGCATGGGTCCCAAATCTCCAGGTTCAAGGGCATCTTCCTACATCGAAAACGTGCATGAGAAACCCAGAAGATGGTACACCGTGTGATGGGGAAAGGTTTCTAAAACGCACCTCATTTCTCATCTCCTTGTGCTCGGGTTCGCCATTCCAGCCACTTTACTAGCAATCTCCCTACTTGGAGCATCAGCACCTTTAACCTCCTGTTCCGTACAGGTTGCAATTTGTCCTGAGGATGAACGGGAAGACGGGGAACCAATGAGAGACTAGCTCTTGGTGTTGGGACAGGCACAGGTCACTCTATTTTCCCATCAGGAAGAAGAATTAACCACAGGCTCAGCCTGCCCCCCGGAACCAGAACAGGGCCTGAAGCCATCCTGCGCTTTTGCGGCCGGCTCCCAAAAAAGCGACTTGTAAAATGGAGCTTCAGGGCACTGCAATTCACAAACCTGCAGAGTTATAAATGATAACTCTCGTCCACAAATATATTGAGGGAAGGCAAAGAAGAGGATTTGAAATCAAGGCAGAATTGCAGGAAACAGATTTCAGGAGGTAGATTCGAATCGCCTTTAAAGCACATGAAAAGCGGCAAAACGTTGACAATGATGCCCTTGGCCAAAAAGGGCGTATGCGTTTTTTCCTGAATATATTCAGGAAAAAACGCATACGCCCTTTTTGGCTAACCAAGCAACCTGGAAAGGCAAATCAGCGCTACAAAGAAGTCTCGCTTCCCATCGGTCAAAAGGGCCATGCTGAAAAAAGTGTCAAAACCAGAAATGCAGGACAGGCCATGGAGAAATGGGAGCCTTGCTACACTGATGGGCGGGATGTAAATTGCCAACAGCCACTCTGGAGAAGTGTACGGTGTGTCCTGAAACATCTAAAAAACACAGCTTAGAGAGCATAGGGCACTTCCACGCATGGGGGGATAAAGTGGGAAAATTGAAAATCAGCAAGACACAAGCACCCCAAAGTTTAGGGCTGCTCTGTTGACAAGGACCTCCACTTCCTTCCACCTTAAATATCCCAGGAAAGCGAAAAATGGATAAAAAAGTTGTGGTCCTTATGTACAATGGAATATCACTCAGCCATGAAATCAATGTCATAAGGCTAGTAGCAGCATGATGAGTGGATTTAGGTAAGACGATTCTAAGTGAAATAAGTCACACAGAAAAGGACACTTCTCATAAGGTGTCACTTATAGAGGGAATGTAAAAACCGTTACACTTGAACTGACTTACAATACAGAACAGAGTCACACATGCAGAAAACACACTATGGCTGCTTAACGGGAAAGGTGAGGTGGGGTGATACATAAAACAAGAGTTTCAAATTAGCTCAGATACCGTTCCATAAACCCAATATGTAATAGACAAGACCTACTCCTTGCTCAGAGAACTGGACTCAACACGCCCGATTCACCGCACAAGAATATATCTGACTAGTAATAATCTTAAAACCTATGTATTGATATCTCTCTGTTAGTGTGTCAAGTGGGTGTAAAGCGGCCTAAACACAGCCGTGAAAAGCAGCTAAACCCCATTATAAAAATAAATTACTTTTAAAAACCCATGAAACAAAGACAGGGAAAGAGAGAGAAATTCTTACACAATTCGTTCAGGAGCTGTGATGCAACCTGGATTGACCATGTCTAGACCCACAGCTGGATGAGACATAAGGGTGGACACTCTTGGGGCTGAGAGGTTTGGTGAGGTTGGGTGAGCAAACGCAGACCCTTTAAAGTAATACTGCGTGCTACCCATCGCATGGGTCCCAAATCTCCAGGTTCAAGGGCATCTTCCTACATCGAAAACGTGCATGAGAAACCCAGAAGATGGTACACCGTGTGATGGGGAAAGGTTTCTAAAACGCACCTCATTTCTCATCTCCTTGTGCTCGGGTTGGCCATTCCAGCCACTTTCCTAGCAATCTCCCTACTTGGAGCATCAGCACCTTTAACCTCCTGTTCCGTACAGGTTGCAATTTGTCCTGAGGATGAACGGGAAGACGGGGAACCAATGAGAGACTAGCTCTTGGTGTTGGGACAGGCACAGGTCACTCTATTTTCCCATCAGGAAGAAGAATTAACCACAGGCTCAGCCTGCCCCCCGGAACCAGAACAGGGCCTGAAGCCATCCTGCGCTTTTGCGGCCGGCTCCCAAAAAAGCGACTTGTAAAATGGAGCTTCAGGGCACTGCAATTCACAAACCTGCAGAGTTATAAATGATAACTCTCGTCCACAAATATATTGAGGGAAGGCAAAGAAGAGGATTTGAAATCAAGGCAGAATTGCAGGAAACAGATTTCAGGAGGTAGATTCGAATCGCCTTTAAAGCACATGAAAAGCGGCAAAACGTTGACAATGATGCCCTTGGCCAAAAAGGGCGTATGCGTTTTTTCCTGAATATATTCAGGAAAAAACGCATACGCCCTTTTTGGCCAACCAAGCAACCTGGAAAGGCAAATCAGCGCTACAAAGAAGTCTCGCTTCCCATCGGTCAAAAGGGCCATGCTGAAAAAACTGTCAAAACCAGAAATGCAGGACAGGCCATGGAGAAATGGGAGCCTTGCTACACTGATGGGCGGGATGTAAATTGCCAACAGCCACTCTGGAGAAGTGTACGGTGTGTCCTGAAACATCTAAAAAACACAGCTTAGAGAGCATAGGGTACTTCCACGCATGGGGGGATAAAGTGGGAAAATTGAAAATCAGCAAGACACAAGCACCCCAAAGTTTAGGGCTGCTCTGTTGACAAGGACCTCCACTTCCTTCCACCTTAAATATCCCAGGAAAGCGAAAAATGGATAAAAAAGTTGTGGTCCTTATGTACAATGGAATATCACTCAGCCATGAAATCAATGTCATAAGGCTAGTAGCAGCATGATGAGTGGATTTAGGTAAGACGATTCTAAGTGAAATAAGTCACACAGAAAAGGACACTTCTCATAAGGTGTCACTTATAGAGGGAATGTAAAAACCGTTACACTTGAACTGACTTACAATACAGAACAGAGTCACACATGCAGAAAACACACTATGGCTGCTTAACGGGAAAGGTGAGGTGGGGTGATACATAAAACAAGAGTTTCAAATTAGCTCAGATACCGTTCCATAAACCCAATATGTAATAGACAAGACCTACTCCTTGCTCAGAGAACTGGACTCAACACGCCCGATTCACCGCACAAGAATATAACTGACTAGTAATAATCTTAAAACCTATGTATTGATATCTCTCTGTTAGTGTGTCAAGTGGGTGTAAAGCGGCATAAACACAGCCGTGAAAAGCAGCTAAACCCCATTATAAAAATAAATTACTTTTAAAAACCCAGGAAACAAAGACAGGGAAAGAGAGAGAAATTCTTACACAATTCGTTAAGGGGCTGTGATGCAACCTGGATTGACCATATCTAGACCCACAGCTGGATGAGACATAAGGGTGGACACTCTTGGGGCTGAGAGGTTTGGTGAGGTTGGGTGAGCAAACGCAGACCCTTTAAAGTAATACTGCGTGCTACCCATCGCATGGGTCCCAAATCTCCAGGTTCAAGGGCATCTTCCTACATCGAAAACATGCATGAGAAACCCAGAAGATGGTACACCGTGTGATGGGGAAAGGTTTCTAAAACGCACCTCATTTCTCATCTCCTTGTGCTCGGGTTCGCCATTCCAGCCACTTTACTAGCAATCTCCCTACTTGGAGCATCAGCACCTTTAACCTCCTGTTCCGTACAGGTTGCAATTTGTCCTGAGGATGAACGGGAAGACGGGGAACCAATGAGAGACTAGCTCTTGGTGTTGGGACAGGCACAGGTCACTCTCTTTTCCCATCAGGAAGAAGAATTAACCACAGGCTCAGCCTGCCCCCCGGAACCAGAACAGGGCCTGAAGCCATCCTGCGCTTTTGCGGCCGGCTCCCAAAAAAGCGACTTGTAAAATGGAGCTTCAGGGCACTGCAATTCACAAACCTGCAGAGTTATAAATGATAACTCTCGTCCACAAATATATTGAGGGAAGGCAAAGAAGAGGATTTGAAATCAAGGCAGAATTGCAGGAAACAGATTTCAGGAGGTAGATTCGAATCGCCTTTAAAGCACATGAAAAGCGGCAAAACGTTGACAATGATGCCCTTGGCCAAAAAGGGCGTATGCGTTTTTTCCTGAATATATTCAGGAAAAAACGCATACGCCCTTTTTGGCTAACCAAGCAACCTGGAAAGGCAAATCAGCGCTACAAAGAAGTCTCGCTTCCCATCGGTCAAAAGGGCCATGCTGAAAAAAGTGTCAAAACCAGAAATGCAGGACAGGCCATGGAGAAATGGGAGCCTTGCTACACTGATGGGCGGGATGTAAATTGCCAACAGCCACTCTGGAGAAGTGTACGGTGTGTCCTGAAACATCTAAAAAACACAGCTTAGAGAGCATAGGGCACTTCCACGCATGGGGGGATAAAGTGGGAAAATTGAAAATCAGCAAGACACAAGCACCCCAAAGTTTAGGGCTGCTCTGTTGACAAGGACCTCCACTTCCTTCCACCTTAAATATCCCAGGAAAGCGAAAAATGGATAAAAAAGTTGTGGTCCTTATGTACAATGGAATATCACTCAGCCATGAAATCAATGTCATAAGGCTAGTAGCAGCATGATGAGTGGATTTAGGTAAGACGATTCTAAGTGAAATAAGTCACACAGAAAAGGACACTTCTCATAAGGTGTCACTTATAGAGGGAATGTAAAAACCGTTACACTTGAACTGACTTACAATACAGAACAGAGTCACACATGCAGAAAACACACTATGGCTGCTTAACGGGAAAGGTGAGGTGGGGTGATACATAAAACAAGAGTTTCAAATTAGCTCAGATACCGTTCCATAAACCCAATATGTAATAGACAAGACCTACTCCTTGCTCAGAGAACTGGACTCAACACGCCCGATTCACCGCACAAGAATATATCTGACTAGTAATAATCTTAAAACCTATGTATTGATATCTCTCTGTTAGTGTGTCAAGTGGGTGTAAAGCGGCCTAAACACAGCCGTGAAAAGCAGCTAAACCCCATTATAAAAATAAATTACTTTTAAAAACCCATGAAACAAAGACAGGGAAAGAGAGAGAAATTCTTACACAATTCGTTCAGGAGCTGTGATGCAACCTGGATTGACCATGTCTAGACCCACAGCTGGATGAGACATAAGGGTGGACACTCTTGGGGCTGAGAGGTTTGGTGAGGTTGGGTGAGCAAACGCAGACCCTTTAAAGTAATACTGCGTGCTACCCATCGCATGGGTCCCAAATCTCCAGGTTCAAGGGCATCTTCCTACATCGAAAACGTGCATGAGAAACCCAGAAGATGGTACACCGTGTGATGGGGAAAGGTTTCTAAAACGCACCTCATTTCTCATCTCCTTGTGCTCGGGTTCGCCATTCCAGCCACTTTACTAACAATCTCCCTACTTGGAGCATCAGCACCTTTAACCTCCTGTTCCGTACAGGTTGCAATTTGTCCTGAGGATGAACGGGAAGACGGGGAACCAATGAGAGACTAGCTCTTGGTGTTGGGACAGGCACAGGTCACTCTATTTTCCCATCAGGAAGAAGAATTAACCACAGGCTCAGCCTGCCCCCCGGAACCAGAACAGGGCCTGAAGCCATCCTGCGCTTTTGCGGCCGGCTCCCAAAAAAGCGACTTGTAAAATGGAGCTTCAGGGCACTGCAATTCACAAACCTGCAGAGTTATAAATGATAACTCTCGTCCACAAATATTTTGAGGGAAGGCAAAGAAGAGGATTTGAAATCAAGGCAGAATTGCAGGAAACAGATTTCAGGAGGTAGATTCGAATCGCCTTTAAAGCACATGAAAAGCGGCAAAACGTTGACAATGATGCCCTTGGCCAAAAAGGGCGTATGCGTTTTTTCCTGAATATATTCAGGAAAATACGCATACGCCCTTTTTGGCCAACCAAGCAACCTGGAAAGGCAAATCAGCGCTACAAAGAAGTCTCGCTTCCCATCGGTCAAAAGGGCCATGCTGAAAAAACTGTCAAAACCAGAAATGCAGGACAGGCCATGGAGAAATGGGAGCCTTGCTACACTGATGGGCGGGATGTAAATTGCCAACAGCCACTCTGGAGAAGTGTACGGTGTGTCCTGAAACATCTAAAAAACACAGCTTAGAGAGCATAGGGTACTTCCACGCATGGGGGGATAAAGTGGGAAAATTGAAAATCAGCAAGACACAAGCACCCCAAAGTTTAGGGCTGCTCTGTTGACAAGGACCTCCACTTCCTTCCACCTTAAATATCCCAGGAAAGCGAAAAATGGATAAAAAAGTTGTGGTCCTTATGTACAATGGAATATCACTCAGCCATGAAATCAATGTCATAAGGCTAGTAGCAGCATGATGAGTGGATTTAGGTAAGACGATTCTAAGTGAAATAAGTCACACAGAAAAGGACACTTCTCATAAGGTGTCACTTATAGAGGGAATGTAAAAACCGTTACACTTGAACTGACTTACAATACAGAACAGAGTCACACATGCAGAAAACACACTATGGCTGCTTAACGGGAAAGGTGAGGTGGGGTGATACATAAAACAAGAGTTTCAAATTAGCTCAGATACCGTTCCATAAACCCAATATGTAATAGACAAGACCTACTCCTTGCTCAGAGAACTGGACTCAACACGCCCGATTCACCGCACAAGAATATATCTGACTAGTAATAATCTTAAAACCTATGTATTGATATCTCTCTGTTAGTGTGTCAAGTGGGTGTAAAGTGGCATAAACACAGCCGTGAAAAGCAGCTAAACCCCATTATAAAAATAAATTACTTTTAAAAACCCATGAAACAAAGACAGGGAAAGAGAGAGAAATTCTTACACAATTCGTTCAGGAGCTGTGATGCAACCTGGATTGACCATATCTAGACCCACAGCTGGATGAGACATAAGGGTGGACACTCTTGGGGCTGAGAGGTTTGGTGAGGTTGGGTGAGCAAACGCAGACCCTTTAAAGTAATACTGCGTGCTACCCATCGCATGGGTCCCAAATCTCCAGGTTCAAGGGCATCTTCCTACATCGAAAACGTGCATGAGAAACCCAGAAGATGGTACACCGTGTGATGGGGAAAGGTTTCTAAAACGCACCTCATTTCTCATCTCCTTGTGCTCGGGTTCGCCATTCCAGCCACTTTACTAGCAATCTCCCTACTTGGAGCATCAGCACCTTTAACCTCCTGTTCCGTACAGGTTGCAATTTGTCCTGAGGATGAACGGGAAGACGGGGAACCAATGAGAGACTAGCTCTTGGTGTTGGGACAGGCACAGGTCACTCTATTTTCCCATCAGGAAGAAGAATTAACCACAGGCTCATCCTGCCCCCCGGAACCAGAACAGGGCCTGAAGCCATCCTGCGCTTTTGCGGCCGGCTCCCAAAAAAGCGACTTGTAAAATGGAGCTTCAGGGCACTGCAATTCACAAACCTGCAGAGTTATAAATGATAACTCTCGTCCACAAATATTTTGAGGGAAGGCAAAGAAGAGGATTTGAAATCAAGGCAGAATTGCAGGAAACAGATTTCAGGAGGTAGATTCGAATCGCCTTTAAAGCACATGAAAAGCGGCAAAACGTTGACAATGATGCCCTTGGCCAAAAAGGGCGTATGCGTTTTTTCCTGAATATATTCAGGAAAAAACGCATACGCCCTTTTTGGCCAACCAAGCAACCTGGAAAGGCAAATCAGCGCTACAAAGAAGTCTCGCTTCCCATCGGTCAAAAGGGCCATGCTGAAAAAACTGTCAAAACCAGAAATGCAGGACAGGCCATGGAGAAATGGGAGCCTTGCTACACTGATGGGCGGGATGTAAATTGCCAACAGCCACTCTGGAGAAGTGTACGGTGTGTCCTGAAACATCTAAAAAACACAGCTTAGAGAGCATAGGGTACTTCCACGCATGGGGGGATAAAGTGGGAAAATTGAAAATCAGCAAGACACAAGCACCCCAAAGTTTAGGGCTGCTCTGTTGACAAGGACCTCCACTTCCTTCCACCTTAAATATCCCAGGAAAGCGAAAAATGGATAAAAAAGTTGTGGTCCTTATGTACAATGGAATATCACTCAGCCATGAAATCAATGTCATAAGGCTAGTAGCAGCATGATGAGTGGATTTAGGTAAGACGATTCTAAGTGAAATAAGTCACACAGAAAAGGACACTTCTCATAAGGTGTCACTTATAGAGGGAATGTAAAAACCGTTACACTTGAACTGACTTACAATACAGAACAGAGTCACACATGCAGAAAACACACTATGGCTGCTTAACGGGAAAGGTGAGGTGGGGTGATACATAAAACAAGAGTTTCAAATTAGCTCAGATACCGTTCCATAAACCCAATATGTAATAGACAAGACCTACTCCTTGCTCAGAGAACTGGACTCAACACGCCCGATTCACCGCACAAGAATATAACTGACTAGTAATAATCTTAAAACCTATGTATTGATATCTCTCTGTTAGTGTGTCAAGTGGGTGTAAAGCGGCATAAACACAGCCGTGAAAAGCAGCTAAACCCCATTATAAAAATAAATTACTTTTAAAAACCCAGGAAACAAAGACAGGGAAAGAGAGAGAAATTCTTACACAATTCGTTAAGGGGCTGTGATGCAACCTGGATTGACCATATCTAGACCCACAGCTGGATGAGACATAAGGGTGGACACTCTTGGGGCTGAGAGGTTTGGTGAGGTTGGGTGAGCAAACGCAGACCCTTTAAAGTAATACTGCGTGCTACCCATCGCATGGGTCCCAAATCTCCAGGTTCAAGGGCATCTTCCTACATCGAAAACATGCATGAGAAACCCAGAAGATGGTACACCGTGTGATGGGGAAAGGTTTCTAAAACGCACCTCATTTCTCATCTCCTTGTGCTCGGGTTCGCCATTCCAGCCACTTTACTAGCAATCTCCCTACTTGGAGCATCAGCACCTTTAACCTCCTGTTCCGTACAGGTTGCAATTTGTCCTGAGGATGAACGGGAAGACGGGGAACCAATGAGAGACTAGCTCTTGGTGTTGGGACAGGCACAGGTCACTCTATTTTCCCATCAGAAAGAAGAATTAACCACAGGCTCAGCCTGCCCCCCGGAACCAGAACAGGGCCTGAAGCCATCCTGCGCTTTTGCGGCCGGCTCCCAAAAAAGCGACTTGTAAAATGGAGCTTCAGGGCACTGCAATTCACAAACCTGCAGAGTTATAAATGATAACTCTCGTCCACAAATATATTGAGGGAAGGCAAAGAAGAGGATTTGAAATCAAGGCAGAATTGCAGGAAACAGATTTCAGGAGGTAGATTCGAATCGCCTTTAAAGCACATGAAAAGCGGCAAAACGTTGACAATGATGCCCTTGGCCAAAAAGGGCGTATGCGTTTTTTCCTGAATATATTCAGGAAAAAACGCATACGCCCTTTTTGGCTAACCAAGCAACCTGGAAAGGCAAATCAGCGCTACAAAGAAGTCTCGCTTCCCATCGGTCAAAAGGGCCATGCTGAAAAAAGTGTCAAAACCAGAAATGCAGGACAGGCCATGGAGAAATGGGAGCCTTGCTACACTGATGGGCGGGATGTAAATTGCCAACAGCCACTCTGGAGAAGTGTACGGTGTGTCCTGAAACATCTAAAAAACACAGCTTAGAGAGCATAGGGCACTTCCACGCATGGGGGGATAAAGTGGGAAAATTGAAAATCAGCAAGACACAAGCACCCCAAAGTTTAGGGCTGCTCTGTTGACAAGGACCTCCACTTCCTTCCACCTTAAATATCCCAGGAAAGCGAAAAATGGATAAAAAAGTTGTGGTCCTTATGTACAATGGAATATCACTCAGCCATGAAATCAATGTCATAAGGCTAGTAGCAGCATGATGAGTGGATTTAGGTAAGACGATTCTAAGTGAAATAAGTCACACAGAAAAGGACACTTCTCATAAGGTGTCACTTATAGAGGGAATGTAAAAACCGTTACACTTGAACTGACTTACAATACAGAACAGAGTCACACATGCAGAAAACACACTATGGCTGCTTAACGGGAAAGGTGAGGTGGGGTGATACATAAAACAAGAGTTTCAAATTAGCTCAGATACCGTTCCATAAACCCAATATGTAATAGACAAGACCTACTCCTTGCTCAGAGAACTGGACTCAACACGCCCGATTCACCGCACAAGATTATATCTGACTAGTAATAATCTTAAAACCTATGTATTGATATCTCTCTGTTAGTGTGTCAAGTGGGTGTAAAGCGGCCTAAACACAGCCATGAAAAGCAGCTAAACCCCATTATAAAAATAAATTACTTTTAAAAACCCATGAAACAAAGACAGGGAAAGAGAGAGAAATTCTTACACAATTCGTTCAGGAGCTGTGATGCAACCTGGATTGACCATGTCTAGACCCACAGCTGGATGAGACATAAGGGTGGACACTCTTGGGGCTGAGAGGTTTGGTGAGGTTGGGTGAGCAAACGCAGACCCTTTAAAGTAATACTGCGTGCTACCCATCGCATGGGTCCCAAATCTCCAGGTTCAAGGGCATCTTCCTACATCGAAAACGTGCATGAGAAACCCAGAAGATGGTACACCGTGTGATGGGGAAAGGTTTCTAAAACGCACCTCATTTCTCATCTCCTTGTGCTCGGGTTCGCCATTCCAGCCACTTTACTAGCAATCTCCCTACTTGGAGCATCAGCACCTTTAACCTCCTGTTCCGTACAGGTTGCAATTTGTCCTGAGGATGAACGGGAAGATGGGGAACCAATGAGAGACTAGCTCTTGGTGTTGGGACAGGCACAGGTCACTCTATTTTCCCATCAGGAAGAAGAATTAACCACAGGCTCAGCCTGCCCCCCAGAACCAGAACAGGGCCTGAAGCCATCCGGCGCTTTTGCGGCCAGCTCCCAAAAAAGCGACTTGTAAAATGGAGCTTCAGGGCACTGCAATTCACAAACCTGCAGAGTTATAAATGATAACTCTCGTCCACAAATATATTGAGGGAAGGCAAAGAAGAGGATTTGAAATCAAGGCAGAATTGCAGGAAACAGATTTCAGGAGGTAGATTCGAATCGCCTTTAAAGCACATGAAAAGCGGCAAAACGTTGACAATGATGCCCTTGGCCAAAAAGGGCGTATGCGTTTTTTCCTGAATATATTCAGGAAAAAACGCATACGCCCTTTTTGGCCAACCAAGCAACCTGGAAAGGCAAATCAGCGCTACAAAGAAGTCTCGCTTCCCATCGGTCAAAAGGGCCATGCTGAAAAAAGTGTCAAAACCAGAAATGCAGGACAGGCCATGGAGAAATGGGAGCCTTGCTACACTGATGGGCGGGATGTAAATTGCCAACAGCCACTCTGGAGAAGTGTACGGTGTGTCCTGAAACATCTAAAAAACACAGCTTAGAGAGCATAGGGCACTTCCACGCATGGGGGGATAAAGTGGGAAAATTGAAAATCAGCAAGACACAAGCACCCCAAAGTTTAGGGCTGCTCTGTTGACAAGGACCTCCACTTCATTCCACCTTAAATATCCCAGGAAAGCGAAAAATGGATAAAAAAGTTGTGGTCCTTATGTACAATGGAATATCACTCAGCCATGAAATCAATGTCATAAGGCTAGTAGCAGCATGATGAGTGGATTTAGGTAAGACGATTCTAAGTGAAATAAGTCACACAGAAAAGGACACTTCTCATAAGGTGTCACTTATAGAGGGAATGTAAAAACCGTTACACTTGAACTGAATTACAAAACAGAACAGAGTCACACATGCAGAAAACACACTATGGCTGCTTAACGGGAAAGGTGAGGTGGGGTGATACATAAAACAAGAGTTTCAAATTAGCTCAGATACCGTTCCATAAACCCAATATGTAATAGACAAGACCTACTCCTTGCTCAGAGAACTGGACTCAACACTCCCGATTCACCGCACAAGAATATATCTGACTAGTAATAATCTTAAAACCTATGTATTGATATCTCTCTGTTAGTGTGTCAAGTGGGTGTAAAGCGGCATAAACACAGCCGTGAAAAGCAGCTAAACCCCATTATAAAAATAAATTACTTTTAAAAACCCATGAAACAAAGACAGGGAAAGAGAGAGAAATTCTTACACAATTCGTTCAGGAGCTGTGATGCAACCTGGATTGACCATATCTAGACCCACAGCTGGATGAGACATAAGGGTGGACACTCTTGGGGCTGAGAGGTTTGGTGAGGTTGGGTGAGCAAACGCAGACCCTTTAAAGTAATACTGCGTGCTACCCATCGCATGGGTCCCAAATCTCCAGGTTCAAGGGCATCTTCCTACATCGAAAACATGCATGAGAAACCCAGAAGATGGTACACCGTGTGATGGGGAAAGGTTTCTAAAACACACCTCATTTCTCATCTCCTTGTGCTCGGGTTCGCCATTCCAGCCACTTTACTAGCAATCTCCCTACTTGGAGCATCAGCACCTTTAACCTCCTGTTCCGTACAGGTTGCAATTTGTCCTGAGGATGAACGGGAAGATGGGGAACCAATGAGAGACTAGCTCTTGGTGTTGGGACAGGCACAGGTCACTCTATTTTCCCATCAGGAAGAAGAATTAACCACAGGCTCAGCCTGCCCCCCGGAACCAGAACAGTGCCTGAAGCCATCCTGCGCTTTTGCGGCCGGCTCCCAAAAAAGCGACTTGTAAAATGGAGCTTCAGGGCACTGCAATTCACAAACCTGCAGAGTTATAAATGATAACTCTCGTCCACAAATATATTGAGGGAAGGCAAAGAAGAGGATTTGAAATCAAGGCAGAATTGCAGGAAACAGATTTCAGGAGGTAGATTCGAATCGCCTTTAAAGCACATGAAAAGCGGCAAAACGTTGACAATGATGCCCTTGGCCAAAAAGGGCGTATGCGTTTTTTCCTGAATATATTCAGGAAAAAACGCATACGCCCTTTTTGGCCAACCAAGCAACCTGGAAAGGCAAATCAGCGCTACAAAGAAGTCTCGCTTCCCATCGGTCAAAAGGGCCATGCTGAAAAAAGTGTCAAAACCAGAAATGCAGGACAGGCCATGGAGAAATGGGAGCCTTGCTACACTGATGGGCGGGATGTAAATTGCCAACAGCCACTCTGGAGAAGTGTACGGTGTGTCCTGAAACATCTAAAAAACACAGCTTAGAGAGCATAGGGTACTTCCACGCATGGGGGGATAAAGTGGGAAAATTGAAAATCAGCAAGACACAAGCACCCCAAAGTTTAGGGCTGCTCTGTTGACAAGGACCTCCACTTCCTTCCACCTTAAATATCCCAGGAAAGCGAAAAATGGATAAAAAAGTTGTGGTCCTTATGTACAATGGAATATCACTCAGCCATGAAATCAATGTCATAAGGCTAGTAGCAGCATGATGAGTGGATTTAGGTAAGACGATTCTAAGTGAAATAAGTCACACAGAAAAGGACACTTCTCATAAGGTGTCACTTATAGAGGGAATGTAAAAACCGTTACACTTGAACTGAATTACAAAACAGAACAGAGTCACACATGCAGAAAACACACTATGGCTGCTTAACGGGAAAGGTGAGGTGGGGTGATACATAAAACAAGAGTTTCAAATTAGCTCAGATACCGTTCCATAAACCCAATATGGAATAGACAAGACCTACTCCTTGCTCAGAGAACTGGACTCAACACGCCCGATTCACCGCACAAGAATATATCTGACTAGTAATAATCTTAAAACCTATGTATTGATATCTCTCTGTTAGTGTGTCAAGTGGGTGTAAAGCGGCCTAAACACAGCCGTTAAAAGCAGCTAAAGCCCATTATAAAAATAAATTACTTTTAAAAACCCATGAAACAAAGACAGGGAAAGAGAGAGAAATTCTTACACAATTCGTTCAGGGGCTGTGATGCAACCTGGATTGACCATATCTAGACCCACAGCTGGATGAGACATAAGGGTGGACACTCTTGGGGCTGAGAGGTTTGGTGAGGTTGGGTGAGCAAACGCAGACCATTTAAAGTAATACTGCGTGCTACCCATCGCATGGATCCCAAATCTCCAGGTTCAAGGGCATCTTCCTACATCGAAAACATGCATGAGAAACCCAGACGATCGTACACCGTGTGATGGGGAAAGGTTTCTAAAACGCACCTCATTTCTCATCTCCTTGTGCTCGGGTTCGCCATTCCAGCCACTTTACTAGCAATCTCCCTACTTGGAGCATCAGCACCTTTAACCTCCTGTTCCGTACAGGTTGCAATTTGTCCTGAGGATGAACGGGAAGACGGGGAACCAATGAGAGACTAGCTCTTGGTGTTGGGACAGGCACAGGTCACTCTATTTTCCCATCAGGAAGAAGAATTAACCACAGGCTCATCCTGCCCCCCTGAACCAGAACAGGGCCTGAAGCCATCCTGCGCTTTTGCGGCCGGCTCCCAAAAAAGCGACTTGTAAAATGGAGCTTCAGGGCACTGCAATTCACAAACCTGCAGAGTTATAAATGATAACTCTCGTCCACAAATATATTGAGGGAAGGCAAAGAAGAGGATTTGAAATCAAGGCAGAATTGAAGGAAACAGATTTCAGGAGGTAGATTCGAATCGCCTTTAAAGCACATGAAAAGCGGCAAAACGTTGACAATGATGCCCTTGGCCAAAAAGGGCGTATGCGTTTTTTCCTGAATATATTCAGGAAAAAACGTATACGCCCTTTTTGGCCAACCAAGCAACCTGGAAAGGCAAATCAGCGCTACAAAGAAGTCTCGCTTCCCATCGGTCAAAAGGGCCATGCTGAAAAAACTGTCAAAACCAGAAATGCAGGACAGGCCATGGAGAAATGGGAGCCTTGCTACACTGATGGGCGGGATGTAAATTGCCAACAGCCACTCTGGAGAAGTGTACGGTGTGTCCTGAAACATCTAAAAAACACAGCTTAGAGAGCATAGGGTACTTCCACGCATGGGGGGATAAAGTGGGAAAATTGAAAATCAGCAAGACACAAGCACCCCAAAGTTTAGGGCTGCTCTGTTGACAAGGACCTCCACTTCCTTCCACCTTAAATATCCCAGGAAAGCGAAAAATGGATAAAAAAGTTGTGGTCCTTATGTACAATGGAATATCACTCAGCCATGAAATCAATGTCATAAGGCTAGTAGCAGCATGATGAGTGGATTTAGGTAAGACGATTCTAAGTGAAATAAGTCACACAGAAAAGGACACTTCTCATAAGGTGTCACTTATAGAGGGAATGTAAAAACCGTTACACTTGAACTGAATTACAAAACAGAACAGAGTCACACATGCAGAAAACACACTATGGCTGCTTAACGGGAAAGGTGAGGTGGGGTGATACATAAAACAAGAGTTTCAAATTAGCTCAGATACCGTTCCATAAACCCAATATGGAATAGACAAGACCTACTCCTTGCTCAGAGAACTGGACTCAACACGCCCGATTCACCGCACAAGAATATATCTGACTAGTAATAATCTTAAAACCTATGTATTGATATCTCTCTGTTAGTGTGTCAAGTGGGTGTAAAGCGGCCTAAACACAGCCGTTAAAAGCAGCTAAAGCCCATTATAAAAATAAATTACTTTTAAAAACCCATGAAACAAAGACAGGGAAAGAGAGAGAAATTCTTACACAATTCGTTCAGGGGCTGTGATGCAACCTGGATTGACCATATCTAGACCCACAGCTGGATGAGACATAAGGGTGGACACTCTTGGGGCTGAGAGGTTTGGTGAGGTTGGGTGAGGAAACGCAGACCATTTAAAGTAATACTGCGTGCTACCCATCGCATGGATCCCAAATCTCCAGGTTCAAGGGCATCTTCCTACATCGAAAACATGCATGAGAAACCCAGACGATCGTACACCGTGTGATGGGGAAAGGTTTCTAAAATGCACCTCATTTCTCATCTCCTTGTGCTCGGGTTCGCCATTCCAGCCACTTTACTAGCAATCTCCCTACTTGGAGCATCAGCACCTTTAACCTCCTGTTCCGTACAGGTTGCAATTTGTCCTGAGGATGAACGGGAAGACGGGGAACCAATGAGAGACTAGCTCTTGGTGTTGGGACAGGCACAGGTCACTCTATTTTCCCATCAGGAAGAAGAATTAACCACAGGCTCATCCTGCCCCCCTGAACCAGAACAGGGCCTGAAGCCATCCTGCGCTTTTGCGGCCGGCTCCCAAAAAAGCGACTTGTAAAATGGAGCTTCAGGGCACTGCAATTCACAAACCTGCAGAGTTATAAATGATAACTCTCGTCCACAAATATATTGAGGGAAGGCAAAGAAGAGGATTTGAAATCAAGGCAGAATTGAAGGAAACAGATTTCAGGAGGTAGATTCGAATCGCCTTTAAAGCACATGAAAAGCGGCAAAACGTTGACAATGATGCCCTTGGCCAAAAAGGGCGTATGCGTTTTTTCCTGAATATATTCAGGAAAAAACGTATACGCCCTTTTTGGCCAACCAAGCAACCTGGAAAGGCAAATCAGCGCTACAAAGAAGTCTCGCTTCCCATCGGTCAAAAGGGACATGCTGAAAAAACTGTCAAAACCAGAAATGCAGGACAGGCCATGGAGAAATGGGAGCCTTGCTACACTGATGGGCGGGATGTAAATTGCCAACAGCCACTCTGGAGAAGTGTACGGTGTGTCCTGAAACATCTAAAAAACACAGCTTAGAGAGCATAGGGTACTTCCACGCATGGGGGGATAAAGTGGGAAAATTGAAAATCAGCAAGACACAAGCACCCCAAAGTTTAGGGCTGCTCTGTTGACAAGGACCTCCACTTCCTTCCACCTTAAATATCCCAGGAAAGCGAAAAATGGATAAAAAAGTTGTGGTCCTTATGTACAATGGAATATCACTCAGCCATGAAATCAATGTCATAAGGCTACTAGCAGCATGATGAGTGGATTTAGGTAAGACGATTCTAAGTGAAATAAGTCACACAGAAAAGGACACTTCTCATAAGGTGTCACTTATAGAGGGAATGTAAAAACCGTTACACTTGAACTGAATTACAAAACAGAACAGAGTCACACATGCAGAAAACACACTATGGCTGCTTAACGGGAAAGGTGAGGTGGGGTGATACATAAAACAAGAGTTTCAAATTAGCTCAGATACCGTTCCATAAACCCAATATGGAATAGACAAGACCTACTCCTTGCTCAGAGAACTGGACTCAACACGCCCGATTCACCGCACAAGAATATATCTGACTAGTAATAATCTTAAAACCTATGTATTGATATCTCTCTGTTAGTGTGTCAAGTGGGTGTAAAGCGGCCTAAACACAGCCGTTAAAAGCAGCTAAAGCCCATTATAAAAATAAATTACTTTTAAAAACCCATGAAACAAAGACAGGGAAAGAGAGAGAAATTCTTATACAATTCGTTCAGGGGCTGTGATGCAACCTGGATTGACCATATCTAGACCCACAGCTGGATGAGACATAAGGGTGGACACTCTTGGGGCTGAGAGGTTTGGTGAGGTTGGGTGAGCAAACGCAGACCATTTAAAGTAATACTGCGTGCTACCCATCGCATGGATCCCAAATCTCCAGGTTCAAGGGCATCTTCCTACATCGAAAACATGCATGAGAAACCCAGACGATCGTACACCGTGTGATGGGGAAAGGTTTCTAAAACGCACCTCATTTCTCATCTCCTTGTGCTCGGGTTCGCCATTCCAGCCACTTTACTAGCCATCTCCCTACTTGGAGCATCAGCACCTTTAACCTCCTGTTCCGTACAGGTTGCAATTTGTCCTGAGGATGAACGGGAAGACGGGGAACCAATGAGAGACTAGCTCTTGGTGTTGGGACAGGGACAGGTCACTCTATTTTCCCATCAGGAAGAAGAATTAACCACAGGCTCAGCCTGCCCCCCTGAACCAGAACAGGGCCTGAAGCCATCCTGCGCTTTTGCGGCCGGCTCCCAAAAAAGCGACTTGTAAAATGGAGCTTCAGGGCACTGCAATTCACAAACCTGCAGAGTTATAAATGATAACTCTCGTCCACAAATATATTGAGGGAAGGCAAAGAAGAGGATTTGAAATCAAGGCAGAATTGCAGGAAACAGATTTCAGGAGGTAGATTCGAATCGCCTTTAAAGCACATGAAAAGCGGCAAAACGTTGACAATGATGCCCTTGGCCAAAAAGGGCGTATGCGTTTTTTCCTGAATATATTCAGGAAAAAACGCATACGCCCTTTTTGGCCAACCAAGCAACCTGGAAAGGCAAATCAGCGCTACAAAGAAGTCTCGCTTCCCATCGGTCAAAAGGGCCATGCTGAAAAAAGTGTCAAAACCAGAAATGCAGGACAGGCCATGGAGAAATGGGAGCCTTGCTACACTGATGGGCGGGATGTAAATTGCCAACAGCCACTCTGGAGAAGTGTACGGTGGGTCCTGAAACATCTAAAAAACACAGCTTAGAGAGCATAGGGCACTTCCACGCATGGGGGGATAAAGTGGGAAAATTGAAAATCAGCAAGACACAAGCACCCCAAAGTTTAGGGCTGCTCTGTTGACAAGGACCTCCACTTCCTTCCACCTTAAATATCCCAGGAAAGCGAAAAATGGATAAAAAAGTTGTGGTCCTTATGTACAATGGAATATCACTCAGCCATGAAATCAATGTCATAAGGCTAGTAGCAGCATGATGAGTGGATTTAGGTAAGACGATTCTAAGTGAAATAAGTCACACAGAAAAGGACACTTCTCATAAGGTGTCACTTATAGAGGGAATGTAAAAATCGTTACACTTGAACTGAATTACAAAACAGAACAGAGTCACACATGCAGAAAACACACTATGGCTGCTTAACGGGAAAGGTGAGGTGGGGTGATACATAAAACAAGAGTTTCAAATTAGCTCAGATACCGTTCCATAAACCCAATATGGAATAGACAAGACCTACTCCTTGCTCAGAGAACTGGACACAACACGCCCGATTCACCGCACAAGAATATATCTGACTAGTAATAATCTTAAAACCTATGTATTGATATCTCTCTGTTAGTGTGTCAAGTGGGTGTAAAGCGGCCTAAACACAGCCGTGAAAAGCAGCTAAACCCCATTATAAAAATAAATTACTTTTAAAAACCCATGAAACAAAGACAGGGAAAGAGAGAGAAATTCTTACACAATTCGTTCAGGGGCTGTGATGCAACCTGGATTGACCATATCTAGACCCACAGCTGGATGAGACATAAGGGTGGACACTCTTGGGGCTGAGAGGTCTGGTGAGGTTGGGTGAGCAAACGCAGACCCTTTAAAGTAATACTGCGTGCTACCCATCGCATGGGTCCCAAATCTCCAGGTTCAAGGGCATCTTCCTACATCGAAAACATGCATGAGAAACCCAGAAGATGGTACACCGTGTGATGGGGAAAGGTTTCTAAAACGCACCTCATTTCTCATCTCCTTGTGCTCGGGTTCGCCATTCCAGCCACTTTACTAGCAATCTCCCTACTTGGAGCATCAGCACCTTTAACCTCCTGTTCCGTACAGGTTGCAATTTGTCCTGAGGATGAACGGGAAGACGGGGAACCAATGAGAGACTAGCTCTTGGTGTTGGGACAGACACAGGCCACTCTATTTTCCCATCAGGAAGAAGAATTAACCACAGGCTCAGCCTGCCCCCCTGAACCAGAACAGGGCCTGAAGCCATCCTGCGCTTTTGCGGCCAGCTCCCAAAAAACCGCCTTGTAAAATGGAGCTTCAGGGCACTGCAATTCACAAACCTGCAGAGTTATAAATGATAACTCTCATCCACAAATATATTGAGGGAAGGCAAAGAAGAGGATTTGAAATCAAGGCAGAATTGCAGGAAACAGATTTCAGGAGGTAGATTCGAATCGCCTTTAAAGCACATGAAAAGCGGCAAAACGTTGACAATGATGCCCTTGGCCAAAAAGGGCGTATGCGTTTTTTCCTGAATATATTCAGGAAAAAACGCATACGCCCTTTTTGGCCAACCAAGCAACCTGGAAAGGCAAATCAGCGCTACAAAGAAGTCTCGCTTCCCATCGGTCAAAAGGGCCATGCTGAAAAAAGTGTCAAAACCAGAAATGCAGGACAGGCCATGGAGAAATGGGAGCCTTGCTACACTGATGGGCGGGATGTAAATTGCCAACAGCCACTCTGGAGAAGTGTACGGTGTGTCCTGAAACATCTAAAAAACACAGCTTAGAGAGCATAGGGCACTTCCACGCATGGGGGGATAAAGTGGGAAAATTGAAAATCAGCAAGACACAAGCACCCCAAAGTTTAGGGCTGCTCTGTTGACAAGGACCTCCACTTCCTTCCACCTTAAATATCCCAGGAAAGCGAAAAATGGATGAAAAAGTTGTGGTCCTTATGTACAATGGAATATCACTCAGCCATGAAATCAATGTCATAAGGCTAGTAGCAGCATGATGAGTGGATTTAGGTAAGACGATTCTAAGTGAAATAAGTCACACAGAAAAGGACACTTCTCATAAGGTGTCACTTATAGAGGGAATGTAAAAACCGTTACACTTGAACTGAATTACAAAACAGAACAGAGTCACACATGCAGAAAACACACTATGGCTGCTTAACGGGAAAGGTGAGGTGGGGTGATACATAAAACAAGAGTTTCAAATTAGCTCAGATACCGTTCCATAAACCCAATATGGAATAGACAAGACCTACTCCTTGCTCAGAGAACTGGACACAACACGCCCGATTCACCGCACAAGAATATATCTGACTAGTAATAATCTTAAAACCTATGTATTGATATCTCTCTGTTAGTGTGTCAAGTGGGTGTAAAGCGGCCTAAACACAGCCGTGAAAAGCAGCTAAACCCCATTATAAAAATAAATTACTTTTAAAAACCCATGAAACAAAGACAGGGAAAGAGAGAGAAATTCTTACACAATTCGTTCAGGGGCTGTGATGCAACCTGGATTGACCATATCTAGACCCACAGCTGGATGAGACATAAGGGTGGACACTCTTGGGGCTGAGAGGTCTGGTGAGGTTGGGTGAGCAAACGCAGACCCTTTAAAGTAATACTGCGTGCTACCCATCGCATGGGTCCCAAATCTCCAGGTTCAAGGGCATCTTCCTACATCGAAAACATTCATGAGAAACCCAGAAGATGGTACACCGTGTGATGGGGAAAGGTTTCTAAAACGCACCTCATTTCTCATCTCCTTGTGCTCGGGTTCGCCATTCCAGCCACTTTACTAGCAATCTCCCTACTTGGAGCATCAGCACCTTTAACCTCCTGTTCCATACAGGTTGCAATTTGTCCTGAGGATGAACGGGAAGACGGGGAACCAATGAGAGACTAGCTCTTGGTGTTGGGACAGGCACAGGTCACTCTATTTTCCCATCAGGAAGAAGAATTAACCACAGGCTCATCCTGCCCCCCTGAACCAGAACAGGGCCTGAAGCCATCCTGCGCTTTTGCGGCCGGCTCCCAAAAAAGCGACTTGTAAAATGGAGCTTCAGGGCACTGCAATTCACAAACCTGCAGAGTTATAAATGATAACTCTCGTCCACAAATATATTGAGGGAAGGCAAAGAAGAGGATTTGAAATCAAGGCAGAATTGAAGGAAACAGATTTCAGGAGGTAGATTCGAATCGCCTTTAAAGCACATGAAAAGCGGCAAAACGTTGACAATGATGCCCTTGGCCAAAAAGGGCGTATGCGTTTTTTCCTGAATATATTCAGGAAAAAACGTATACGCCCTTTTTGGCCAACCAAGCAACCTGGAAAGGCAAATCAGCGCTACAAAGAAGTCTCGCTTCCCATCGGTCAAAAGGGCCATGCTGAAAAAACTGTCAAAACCAGAAATGCAGGACAGGCCATGGAGAAATGGGAGCCTTGCTACACTGATGGGCGGGATGTAAATTGCCAACAGCCACTCTGGAGAAGTGTACGGTGTGTCCTGAAACATCTAAAAAACACAGCTTAGAGAGCATAGGGTACTTCCACGCATGGGGGGATAAAGTGGGAAAATTGAAAATCAGCAAGACACAAGCACCCCAAAGTTTAGGGCTGCTCTGTTGACAAGGACCTCCACTTCCTTCCACCTTAAATATCCCAGGAAAGCGAAAAATGGATAAAAAAGTTGTGGTCCTTATGTACAATGGAATATCACTCAGCCATGAAATCAATGTCATAAGGCTACTAGCAGCATGATGAGTGGATTTAGGTAAGACGATTCTAAGTGAAATAAGTCACACAGAAAAGGACACTTCTCATAAGGTGTCACTTATAGAGGGAATGTAAAAACCGTTACACTTGAACTGAATTACAAAACAGAACAGAGTCACACATGCAGAAAACACACTATGGCTGCTTAACGGGAAAGGTGAGGTGGGGTGATACATAAAACAAGAGTTTCAAATTAGCTCAGATACCGTTCCATAAACCCAATATGGAATAGACAAGACCTACTCCTTGCTCAGAGAACTGGACTCAACACGCCCGATTCACCGCACAAGAATATATCTGACTAGTAATAATCTTAAAACCTATGTATTGATATCTCTCTGTTAGTGTGTCAAGTGGGTGTAAAGCGGCCTAAACACAGCCGTTAAAAGCAGCTAAAGCCCATTATAAAAATAAATTACTTTTAAAAACCCATGAAACAAAGACAGGGAAAGAGAGAGAAATTCTTATACAATTCGTTCAGGGGCTGTGATGCAACCTGGATTGACCATATCTAGACCCACAGCTGGATGAGACATAAGGGTGGACACTCTTGGGGCTGAGAGGTTTGGTGAGGTTGGGTGAGCAAACGCAGACCCTTTAAAGTAATACTGCGTGCTACCCATCGCATGGATCCCAAATCTCCAGGTTCAAGGGCATCTTCCTACATCGAAAACATGCATGAGAAACCCAGACGATCGTACACCGTGTGATGGGGAAAGGTTTCTAAAACGCACCTCATTTCTCATCTCCTTGTGCTCGGGTTCGCCATTCCAGCCACTTTACTAGCAATCTCCCTACTTGGAGCATCAGCACCTTTAACCTCCTGTTCCGTACAGGTTGCAATTTGTCCTGAGGATGAACGGGAAGACGGGGAACCAATGAGAGACTAGCTCTTGGTGTTGGGACAGGGACAGGTCACTCTATTTTCCCATCAGGAAGAAGAATTAACCACAGGCTCAGCCTGCCCCCCTGAAGCAGAACAGGGCCTGAAGCCATCCTGCGCTTTTGCGGCCGGCTCCCAAAAAAGCGACTTGTAAAATGGAGCTTCAGGGCACTGCAATTCACAAACCTGCAGAGTTATAAATGATAACTCTCGTCCACAAATATATTGAGGGAAGGCAAAGAAGAGGATTTGAAATCAAGGCAGAATTGCAGGAAACAGATTTCAGGAGGTAGATTCGAATCGCCTTTAAAGCACATGAAAAGCGGCAAAACGTTGACAATGATGCCCTTGGCCAAAAAGGGCGTATGCGTTTTTTCCTGAATATATTCAGGAAAAAACGCATACGCCCTTTTTGGCCAACCAAGCAACCTGGAAAGGCAAATCAGCGCTACAAAGAAGTCTCGCTTCCCATCGGTCAAAAGGGCCATGCTGAAAAAAGTGTCAAAACCAGAAATGCAGGACAGGCCATGGAGAAATGGGAGCCTTGCTACACTGATGGGCGGGATGTAAATTGCCAACAGCCACTCTGGAGAAGTGTACGGTGGGTCCTGAAACATCTAAAAAACACAGCTTAGAGAGCATAGGGCACTTCCACGCATGGGGGGATAAAGTGGGAAAATTGAAAATCAGCAAGACACAAGCACCCCAAAGTTTAGGGCTGCTCTGTTGACAAGGACCTCCACTTCCTTCCACCTTAAATATCCCAGGAAAGCGAAAAATGGATAAAAAAGTTGTGGTCCTTATGTACAATGGAATATCACTCAGCCATGAAATCAATGTCATAAGGCTAGTAGCAGCATGATGAGTGGATTTAGGTAAGACGATTCTAAGTGAAATAAGTCACACAGAAAAGGACACTTCTCATAAGGTGTCACTTATAGAGGGAATGTAAAAACCGTTACACTTGAACTGAATTACAAAACAGAACAGAGTCACACATGCAGAAAACACACTATGGCTGCTTAACGGGAAAGGTGAGGTGGGGTGATACATAAAACAAGAGTTTCAAATTAGCTCAGATACCGTTCCATAAACCCAATATGGAATAGACAAGACCTACTCCTTGCTCAGAGAACTGGACTCAACACGCCCGATTCACCGCACAAGAATATATCTGACTAGTAATAATCTTAAAACCTATGTATTGATATCTCTCTGTTAGTGTGTCAAGTGGGTGTAAAGCGGCCTAAACACAGCCGTTAAAAGCAGCTAAAGCCCATTATAAAAATAAATTACTTTTAAAAACCCATGAAACAAAGACAGGGAAAGAGAGAGAAATTCTTATACAATTCGTTCAGGGGCTGTGATGCAACCTGGATTGACCATATCTAGACCCACAGCTGGATGAGACATAAGGGTGGACACTCTTGGGGCTGAGAGGTTTGGTGAGGTTGGGTGAGCAAACGCAGACCATTTAAAGTAATACTGCGTGCTACCCATCGCATGGATCCCAAATCTCCAGGTTCAAGGGCATCTTCCTACATCGAAAACATGCATGAGAAACCCAGACGATCGTACACCGTGTGATGGGGAAAGGTTTCTAAAACGCACCTCATTTCTCATCTCCTTGTGCTCGGGTTCGCCATTCCAGCCACTTTACTAGCAATCTCCCTACTTGGAGCATCAGCACCTTTAACCTCCTGTTCCGTACAGGTTGCAATTTGTCCTGAGGATGAACGGGAAGACGGGGAACCAATGAGAGACTAGCTCTTGGTGTTGGGACAGGGACAGGTCACTCTATTTTCCCATCAGGAAGAAGAATTAACCACAGGCTCAGCCTGCCCCCCTGAAGCAGAACAGGGCCTGAAGCCATCCTGCGCTTTTGCGGCCGGCTCCCAAAAAAGCGACTTGTAAAATGGAGCTTCAGGGCACTGCAATTCACAAACCTGCAGAGTTATAAATGATAACTCTCGTCCACAAATATATTGAGGGAAGGCAAAGAAGAGGATTTGAAATCAAGGCAGAATTGCAGGAAACAGATTTCAGGAGGTAGATTCGAATCGCCTTTAAAGCACATGAAAAGCGGCAAAACGTTGACAATGATGCCCTTGGCCAAAAAGGGCGTATGCGTTTTTTCCTGAATATATTCAGGAAAAAACGCATACGCCCTTTTTGGCCAACCAAGCAACCTGGAAAGGCAAATCAGCGCTACAAAGAAGTCTCGCTTCCCATCGGTCAAAAGGGCCATGCTGAAAAAAGTGTCAAAACCAGAAATGCAGGACAGGCCATGGAGAAATGGGAGCCTTGCTACACTGATGGGCGGGATGTAAATTGCCAACAGCCACTCTGGAGAAGTGTACGGTGGGTCCTGAAACATCTAAAAAACACAGCTTAGAGAGCATAGGGCACTTCCACGCATGGGGGGATAAAGTGGGAAAATTGAAAATCAGCAAGACACAAGCACCCCAAAGTTTAGGGCTGCTCTGTTGACAAGGACCTCCACTTCCTTCCACCTTAAATATCCCAGGAAAGCGAAAAATGGATAAAAAAGTTGTGGTCCTTATGTACAATGGAATATCACTCAGCCATGAAATCAATGTCATAAGGCTAGTAGCAGCATGATGAGTGGATTTAGGTAAGACGATTCTAAGTGAAATAAGTCACACAGAAAAGGACACTTCTCATAAGGTGTCACTTATAGAGGGAATGTAAAAATCGTTACACTTGAACTGAATTACAAAACAGAACAGAGTCACACATGCAGAAAACACACTATGGCTGCTTAACGGGAAAGGTGAGGTGGGGTGATACATAAAACAAGAGTTTCAAATTAGCTCAGATACCGTTCCATAAACCCAATATGGAATAGACAAGACCTACTCCTTGCTCAGAGAACTGGACACAACACGCCCGATTCACCGCACAAGAATATATCTGACTAGTAATAATCTTAAAACCTATGTATTGATATCTCTCTGTTAGTGTGTCAAGTGGGTGTAAAGCGGCCTAAACACAGCCGTGAAAAGCAGCTAAACCCCATTATAAAAATAAATTACTTTTAAAAACCCATGAAACAAAGACAGGGAAAGAGAGAGAAATTCTTACACAATTCGTTCAGGGGCTGTGATGCAACCTGGATTGACCATATCTAGACCCACAGCTGGATGAGACATAAGGGTGGACACTCTTGGGGCTGAGAGGTCTGGTGAGGTTGGGTGAGCAAACGCAGACCCTTTAAAGTAATACTGCGTGCTACCCATCGCATGGGTCCCAAATCTCCAGGTTCAAGGGCATCTTCCTACATCGAAAACATGCATGAGAAACCCAGAAGATGGTACACCGTGTGATGGGGAAAGGTTTCTAAAACGCACCTCATTTCTCATCTCCTTGTGCTCGGGTTCGCCATTCCAGCCACTTTACTAGCCATCTCCCTACTTGGAGCATCAGCACCTTTAACCTCCTGTTCCGTACAGGTTGCAATTTGTCCTGAGGATGAACGGGAAGACGGGGAACCAATGAGAGACTAGCTCTTGGTGTTGGGACAGACACAGGCCACTCTATTTTCCCATCAGGAAGAAGAATTAACCACAGGCTCAGCCTGCCCCCCTGAACCAGAACAGGGCCTGAAGCCATCCTGCGCTTTTGCGGCCGGCTCCCAAAAAAGCGACTTGTAAAATGGAGCTTCAGGGCACTGCAATTCACAAACCTGCAGAGTTATAAATGATAACTCTCGTCCACAAATATATTGAGGGAAGGCAAAGAAGAGGATTTGAAATCAAGGCAGAATTGCAGGAAACAGATTTCAGGAGGTAGATTCGAATCGCCTTTAAAGCACATGAAAAGCGGCAAAACGTTGACAATGATGCCCTTGGCCAAAAAGGGCGTATGCGTTTTTTCCTGAATATATTCAGGAAAAAACGCATACGCCCTTTTTGGCCAACCAAGCAACCTGGAAAGGCAAATCAGCGCTACAAAGAAGTCTCGCTTCCCATCGGTCAAAAGGGCCATGCTGAAAAAAGTGTCAAAACCAGAAATGCAGGACAGGCCATGGAGAAATGGGAGCCTTGCTACACTGATGGGCGGGATGTAAATTGCCAACAGCCACTCTGGAGAAGTGTACGGTGTGTCCTGAAACATCTAAAAAACACAGCTTAGAGAGCATAGGGCACTTCCACGCATGGGGGGATAAAGTGGGAAAATTGAAAATCAGCAAGACACAAGCACCCCAAAGTTTAGGGCTGCTCTGTTGACAAGGACCTCCACTTCCTTCCACCTTAAATATCCCAGGAAAGCGAAAAATGGATAAAAAAGTTGTGGTCCTTATGTACAATGGAATATCACTCAGCCATGAAATCAATGTCATAAGGCTAGTAGCAGCATGATGAGTGGATTTAGGTAAGACGATTCTAAGTGAAATAAGTCACACAGAAAAGGACACTTCTCATAAGGTGTCACTTATAGAGGGAATGTAAAAACCGTTACACTTGAACTGAATTACAAAACAGAACAGAGTCACACATGCAGAAAACACACTATGGCTGCTTAACGGGAAAGGTGAGGTGGGGTGATACATAAAACAAGAGTTTCAAATTAGCTCAGATACCGTTCCATAAACCCAATATGGAATAGACAAGACCTACTCCTTGCTCAGAGAACTGGACACAACACGCCCGATTCACCGCACAAGAATATATCTGACTAGTAATAATCTTAAAACCTATGTATTGATATCTCTCTGTTAGTGTGTCAAGTGGGTGTAAAGCGGCCTAAACACAGCCGTGAAAAGCAGCTAAACCCCATTATAAAAATAAATTACTTTTAAAAACCCATGAAACAAAGACAGGGAAAGAGAGAGAAATTCTTACACAATTCGTTCAGGGGCTGTGATGCAACCTGGATTGACCATATCTAGACCCACAGCTGGATGAGACATAAGGGTGGACACTCTTGGGGCTGAGAGGTCTGGTGAGGTTGGGTGAGCAAACGCAGACCCTTTAAAGTAATACTGCGTGCTACCCATCGCATGGGTCCCAAATCTCCAGGTTCAAGGGCATCTTCCTACATCGAAAACATGCATGAGAAACCCAGAAGATGGTACACCGTGTGATGGGGAAAGGTTTCTAAAACGCACCTCATTTCTCATCTCCTTGTGCTCGGGTTCGCCATTCCAGCCACTTTACTAGCCATCTCCCTACTTGGAGCATCAGCACCTTTAACCTCCTGTTCCGTACAGGTTGCAATTTGTCCTGAGGATGAACGGGAAGACGGGGAACCAATGAGAGACTAGCTCTTGGTGTTGGGACAGGGACAGGTCACTCTATTTTCCCATCAGGAAGAAGAATTAACCACAGGCTCAGCCTGCCCCCCTGAACCAGAACAGGGCCTGAAGCCATCCTGCGCTTTTGCGGCCGGCTCCCAAAAAAGCGACTTGTAAAATGGAGCTTCAGGGCACTGCAATTCACAAACCTGCAGAGTTATAAATGATAACTCTCGTCCACAAATATATTGAGGGAAGGCAAAGAAGAGGATTTGAAATCAAGGCAGAATTGCAGGAAACAGATTTCAGGAGGTAGATTCGAATCGCCTTTAAAGCACATGAAAAGCGGCAAAACGTTGACAATGATGCCCTTGGCCAAAAAGGGCGTATGCGTTTTTTCCTGAATATATTCAGGAAAAAACGCATACGCCCTTTTTGGCCAACCAAGCAACCTGGAAAGGCAAATCAGCGCTACAAAGAAGTCTCGCTTCCCATCGGTCAAAAGGGCCATGCTGAAAAAAGTGTCAAAACCAGAAATGCAGGACAGGCCATGGAGAAATGGGAGCCTTGCTACACTGATGGGCGGGATGTAAATTGCCAACAGCCACTCTGGAGAAGTGTACGGTGGGTCCTGAAACATCTAAAAAACACAGCTTAGAGAGCATAGGGCACTTCCACGCATGGGGGGATAAAGTGGGAAAATTGAAAATCAGCAAGACACAAGCACCCCAAAGTTTAGGGCTGCTCTGTTGACAAGGACCTCCACTTCCTTCCACCTTAAATATCCCAGGAAAGCGAAAAATGGATAAAAAAGTTGTGGTCCTTATGTACAATGGAATATCACTCAGCCATGAAATCAATGTCATAAGGCTAGTAGCAGCATGATGAGTGGATTTAGGTAAGACGATTCTAAGTGAAATAAGTCACACAGAAAAGGACACTTCTCATAAGGTGTCACTTATAGAGGGAATGTAAAAATCGTTACACTTGAACTGAATTACAAAACAGAACAGAGTCACACATGCAGAAAACACACTATGGCTGCTTAACGGGAAAGGTGAGGTGGGGTGATACATAAAACAAGAGTTTCAAATTAGCTCAGATACCGTTCCATAAACCCAATATGGAATAGACAAGACCTACTCCTTGCTCAGAGAACTGGACACAACACGCCCGATTCACCGCACAAGAATATATCTGACTAGTAATAATCTTAAAACCTATGTATTGATATCTCTCTGTTAGTGTGTCAAGTGGGTGTAAAGCGGCCTAAACACAGCCGTGAAAAGCAGCTAAACCCCATTATAAAAATAAATTACTTTTAAAAACCCATGAAACAAAGACAGGGAAAGAGAGAGAAATTCTTACACAATTCGTTCAGGGGCTGTGATGCAACCTGGATTGACCATATCTAGACCCACAGCTGGATGAGACATAAGGGTGGACACTCTTGGGGCTGAGAGGTCTGGTGAGGTTGGGTGAGCAAACGCAGACCCTTTAAAGTAATACTGCGTGCTACCCATCGCATGGGTCCCAAATCTCCAGGTTCAAGGGCATCTTCCTACATCGAAAACATGCATGAGAAACCCAGAAGATGGTACACCGTGTGATGGGGAAAGGTTTCTAAAACGCACCTCATTTCTCATCTCCTTGTGCTCGGGTTCGCCATTCCAGCCACTTTACTAGCCATCTCCCTACTTGGAGCATCAGCACCTTTAACCTCCTGTTCCGTACAGGTTGCAATTTGTCCTGAGGATGAACGGGAAGACGGGGAACCAATGAGAGACTAGCTCTTGGTGTTGGGACAGACACAGGCCACTCTATTTTCCCATCAGGAAGAAGAATTAACCACAGGCTCAGCCTGCCCCCCTGAACCAGAACAGGGCCTGAAGCCATCCTGCGCTTTTGCGGCCGGCTCCCAAAAAACCGCCTTGTAAAATGGAGCTTCAGGGCACTGCAATTCACAAACCTGCAGAGTTATAAATGATAACTCTCGTCCACAAATATATTGAGGGAAGGCAAAGAAGAGGATTTGAAATCAAGGCAGAATTGCAGGAAACAGATTTCAGGAGGTAGATTCGAATCGCCTTTAAAGCACATGAAAAGCGGCAAAACGTTGACAATGATGCCCTTGGCCAAAAAGGGCGTATGCGTTTTTTCCTGAATATATTCAGGAAAAAACGCATACGCCCTTTTTGGCCAACCAAGCAACCTGGAAAGGCAAATCAGCGCTACAAAGAAGTCTCGCTTCCCATCGGTCAAAAGGGCCATGCTGAAAAAAGTGTCAAAACCAGAAATGCAGGACAGGCCATGGAGAAATGGGAGCCTTGCTACACTGATGGGCGGGATGTAAATTGCCAACAGCCACTCTGGAGAAGTGTACGGTGTGTCCTGAAACATCTAAAAAACACAGCTTAGAGAGCATAGGGCACTTCCACGCATGGGGGGATAAAGTGGGAAAATTGAAAATCAGCAAGACACAAGCACCCCAAAGTTTAGGGCTGCTCTGTTGACAAGGACCTCCACTTCCTTCCACCTTAAATATCCCAGGAAAGCGAAAAATGGATAAAAAAGTTGTGGTCCTTATGTACAATGGAATATCACTCAGCCATGAAATCAATGTCATAAGGCTAGTAGCAGCATGATGAGTGGATTTAGGTAAGACGATTCTAAGTGAAATAAGTCACACAGAAAAGGACACTTCTCATAAGGTGTCACTTATAGAGGGAATGTAAAAATCGTTACACTTGAACTGAATTACAAAACAGAACAGAGTCACACATGCAGAAAACACACTATGGCTGCTTAACGGGAAAGGTGAGGTGGGGTGATACATAAAACAAGAGTTTCAAATTAGCTCAGATACCGTTCCATAAACCCAATATGGAATAGACAAGACCTACTCCTTGCTCAGAGAACTGGACACAACACGCCCGATTCACCGCACAAGAATATATCTGACTAGTAATAATCTTAAAACCTATGTATTGATATCTCTCTGTTAGTGTGTCAAGTGGGTGTAAAGCGGCCTAAACACAGCCGTGAAAAGCAGCTAAACCCCATTATAAAAATAAATTACTTTTAAAAACCCATGAAACAAAGACAGGGAAAGAGAGAGAAATTCTTACACAATTCGTTCAGGGGCTGTGATGCAACCTGGATTGACCATATCTAGACCCACAGCTGGATGAGACATAAGGGTGGACACTCTTGGGGCTGAGAGGTCTGGTGAGGTTGGGTGAGCAAACGCAGACCCTTTAAAGTAATACTGCGTGCTACCCATCGCATGGGTCCCAAATCTCCAGGTTCAAGGGCATCTTCCTACATCGAAAACATGCATGAGAAACCCAGAAGATGGTACACCGTGTGATGGGGAAAGGTTTCTAAAACGCACCTCATTTCTCATCTCCTTGTGCTCGGGTTCGCCATTCCAGCCACTTTACTAGCAATCTCCCTACTTGGAGCATCAGCACCTTTAACCTCCTGTTCCGTACAGGTTGCAATTTGTCCTGAGGATGAACGGGAAGACGGGGAACCAATGAGAGACTAGCTCTTGGTGTTGGGACAGACACAGGCCACTCTATTTTCCCATCAGGAAGAAGAATTAACCACAGGCTCAGCCTGCCCCCCTGAACCAGAACAGGGCCTGAAGCCATCCTGCGCTTTTGCGGCCAGCTCCCTAAAAACCGACTTGTAAAATGGAGCTTCAGGGCACTGCAATTCACAAACCTGCAGAGTTATAAATGATAACTCTCGTCCACAAATATATTGAGGGAAGGCAAAGAAGAGGATTTGAAATCAAGGCAGAATTGCAGGAAACAGATTTCAGGAGGTAGATTCGAATCGCCTTTAAAGCACATGAAAAGCGGCAAAACGTTGACAATGATGCCCTTGGCCAAAAAGGGCGTATGCGTTTTTTCCTGAATATATTCAGGAAAAAACGCATACGCCCTTTTTGGCCAACCAAGCAACCTGGAAAGGCAAATCAGCGCTACAAAGAAGTCTCGCTTCCCATCGGTCAAAAGGGCCATGCTGAAAAAAGTGTCAAAACCAGAAATGCAGGACAGGCCATGGAGAAATGGGAGCCTTGCTACACTGATGGGCGGGATGTAAATTGCCAACAGCCACTCTGGAGAAGTGTACGGTGTGTCCTGAAACATCTAAAAAACACAGCTTAGAGAGCATAGGGCACTTCCACGCATGGGGGGATAAAGTGGGAAAATTGAAAATCAGCAAGACACAAGCACCCCAAAGTTTAGGGCTGCTCTGTTGACAAGGACCTCCACTTCCTTCCACCTTAAATATCCCAGGAAAGCGAAAAATGGATAAAAAAGTTGTGGTCCTTATGTACAATGGAATATCACTCAGCCATGAAATCAATGTCATAAGGCTAGTAGCAGCATGATGAGTGGATTTAGGTAAGACGATTCTAAGTGAAATAAGTCACACAGAAAAGGACACTTCTCATAAGGTGTCACTTATAGAGGGAATGTAAAATCCGTTACACTTGAACTGAATTACAAAACAGAACAGAGTCACACATGCAGAAAACACACTATGGCTGCTTAACGGGAAAGGTGAGGTGGGGTGATACATAAAACAAGAGTTTCAAATTAGCTCAGATACCGTTCCATAAACCCAATATGGAATAGACAAGACCTACTCCTTGCTCAGAGAACTGGACTCAACACGCCCGATTCACCGCACAAGAATATATCTGACTAGAAATAATCTTAAAACCTATGTATTGATATCTCTCTGTTAGTGTGTCAAGTGGGTGTAAAGCGGCCTAAACACAGCCGTGAAAAGCAGCTAAACCCCATTATAAAAATAAATTACTTTTAAAAACCCATGAAACAAAGACAGGGAAAGAGAGAGAAATTCTTACACAATTCGTTCAGGGGCTGTGATGCAACCTGGATTGACCATATCTAGACCCACAGCTGGATGAGACATAAGGGTGGACACTCTTGGGGCTGAGAGGTCTGGTGAGGTTGGGTGAGCAAACGCAGACCCTTTAAAGTAATACTGCGTGCTACCCATCGCATGGGTCCCAAATCTCCAGGTTCAAGGGCATCTTCCTACATCGAAAACATGCATGAGAAACCCAGAAGATGGTACACCGTGTGATGGGGAAAGGTTTCTAAAACGCACCTCATTTCTCATCTCCTTGTGCTCGGGTTCGCCATTCCAGCCACTTTACTAGCAATCTCCCTACTTGGAGCATCAGCACCTTTAACCTCCTGTTCCGTACAGGTTGCAATTTGTCCTGAGGATGAACGGGAAGACGGGGAACCAATGAGAGACTAGCTCTTGGTGTTGGGACAGGCACAGGTCACTCTATTTTCCCATCAGGAAGAAGAATTAACCACAGGCTCAGCCTGCCCCCCTGAACCAGAACAGGGACTGAAGCCATCCGGCGCTTTTGCGGCCGGCTCCCAAAAAACCGACTTGTAAAATGGAGCTTCAGGGCACTGCAATTCACAAACCTGCAGAGTTATAAATCATAACTCTCGTCCACAAATATATTGAGGGAAGGCAAAGAAGAGGATTTGAAATCAAGGCAGAATTGCAGGAAACAGATTTCAGGAGGTAGATTCGAATCGCCTTTAAAGCACATGAAAAGCGGCAAAACGTTGACAATGATGCCCTTGGCCAAAAAGGGCGTATGCGTTTTTTCCTGAATATATTCAGGAAAAAACGCATACGCCCTTTTTGGCCAACCAAGCAACCTGGAAAGGCAAATCAGCGCTACAAAGAAGTCTCGCTTCCCATCGGTCAAAAGGGCCATGCTGAAAAAAGTGTCAAAACCAGAAATGCAGGACAGGCCATGGAGAAATGGGAGCCTTGCTACACTGATGGGCGGGATGTAAATTGCCAACAGCCACTCTGGAGAAGTGTATGGTGTGTCCTGAAACATCTAAAAAACACAGCTTAGAGAGCATAGGGCACTTCCACGCATGGGGGGATAAAGTGGGAAAATTGAAAATCAGCAAGACACAAGCACCCCAAAGTTTAGGGCTGCTCTGTTGACAAGGACCTCCACTTCCTTCCACCTTAAATATCCCAGGAAAGCGAAAAATGGATAAAAAAGTTGTGGTCCTTATGTACAATGGAATATCACTCAGCCATGAAATCAATGTCATAAGGCTAGTAGCAGCATGATGAGTGGATTTAGGTAAGACGATTCTAAGTGAAATAAGTCACACAGAAAAGGACACTTCTCATAAGGTGTCACTTATAGAGGGAATGTAAAAACCGTTACACTTGAACTGAATTACAAAACAGAACAGAGTCACACATGCAGAAAACACACTATGGCTGCTTAACGGGAAAGGTGAGGTGGGGTGATACATAAAACAAGAGTTTCAAATTAGCTCAGATACCGTTCCATAAACCCAATATGGAATAGACAAGACCTACTCCTTGCTCAGAGAACTGGACTCAACACGCCCGATTCACCGCACAAGAATATATCTGACTAGTAATAATCTTAAAACCTATGTATTGATATCTCTCTGTTAGTGTGTCAAGTGGGTGTAAAGCGGCCTAAACACAGCCGTGAAAAGCAGCTAAACCCCATTATAAAAATAAATTACTTTTAAAAACCCATGAAACAAAGACAGGGAAAGAGAGAGAAATTCTTACACAATTCGTTCAGGGGCTGTGATGCAACCTGGATTGACCATATCTAGACCCACAGCTGGATGAGACATAAGGGTGGACACTCTTGGGGCTGAGAGGTCTGGTGAGGTTGGGTGAGCAAACGCAGACCCTTTAAAGTAATACTGCGTGCTACCCATCGCATGGGTCCCAAATCTCCAGGTTCAAGGGCATCTTCCTACATCGAAAACATGCATGAGAAACCCAGAAGATGGTACACCGTGTGATGGGGAAAGGTTTCTAAAACGCACCTCATTTCTCATCTCCTTGTGCTCGGGTTCGCCATTCCAGCCACTTTACTAGCAATCTCCCTACTTGGAGCATCAGCACCTTTAACCTCCTGTTCCGTACAGGTTGCAATTTGTCCTGAGGATGAACGGGAAGACGGGGAACCAATGAGAGACTAGCTCTTGGTGTTGGGACAGGCACAGGTCACTCTATTTTCCCATCAGGAAGAAGAATTAACCACAGGCTCAGCCTGCCCCCCTGAACCAGAACAGGGACTGAAGCCATCCGGCGCTTTTCGGCCGGCTCCCAAAAAACCGACTTGTAAAATGGAGCTTCAGGGCACTGCAATTCACAAACCTGCAGAGTTATAAATCATAACTCTCGTCCACAAATATATTGAGGGAAGGCAAAGAAGAGGATTTGAAATCAAGGCAGTATTGCAGGAAACAGATTTCAGGAGGTAGATTCGAATCGCCTTTAAAGCACATGAAAAGCGGCAAAACGTTGACAATGATGCCCTTGGCCAAAAAGGGCGTATGCGTTTTTTCCTGAATATATTCAGGAAAAAACGCATACGCCCTTTTTGGCCAACCAAGCAACCTGGAAAGGCAAATCAGCGCTACAAAGAAGTCTCGCTTCCCATCGGTCAAAAGGGCCATGCTGAAAAAAGTGTCAAAACCAGAAATGCAGGACAGGCCATGGAGAAATGGGAGCCTTGCTACACTGATGGGCGGGATGTAAATTGCCAACAGCCACTCTGGAGAAGTGTACGGTGTGTCCTGAAACATCTAAAAAACACAGCTTAGAGAGCATAGGGCACTTCCACGCATGGGGGGATAAAGTGGGAAAATTGAAAATCAGCAAGACACAAGCACCCCAAAGTTTAGGGCTGCTCTGTTGACAAGGACCTCCACTTCCTTCCACCTTAAATATCCCAGGAAAGCGAAAAATGGATAAAAAAGTTGTGGTCCTTATGTACAATGGAATATCACTCAGCCATGAAATCAATGTCATAAGGCTAGTAGCAGCATGATGAGTGGATTTAGGTAAGACGATTCTAAGTGAAATAAGTCACACAGAAAAGGACACTTCTCATAAGGTGTCACTTATAGAGGGAATGTAAAAACCGTTACACTTGAACTGAATTACAAAACAGAACAGAGTCACACATGCAGAAAACACACTATGGCTGCTTAACGGGAAAGGTGAGGTGGGGTGATACATAAAACAAGAGTTTCAAATTAGCTCAGATACCGTTCCATAAACCCAATATGGAATAGACAAGACCTACTCCTTGCTCAGAGAACTGGACTCAACACGCCCGATTCACCGCACAAGAATATATCTGACTAGTAATAATCTTAAAACCTATGTATTGATATCTCTCTGTTAGTGTGTCAAGTGGGTGTAAAGCGGCCTAAACACAGCCGTGAAAAGCAGCTAAACCCCATTATAAAAATAAATTACTTTTAAAAACCCATGAAACAAAGACAGGGAAAGAGAGAGAAATTCTTACACAATTCGTTCAGGGGCTGTGATGCAACCTGGATTGACCATATCTAGACCCACAGCTGGATGAGACATAAGGGTGGACACTCTTGGGGCTGAGAGGTCTGGTGAGGTTGGGTGAGCAAACGCAGACCCTTTAAAGTAATACTGCGTGCTACCCATCGCATGGGTCCCAAATCTCCAGGTTCAAGGGCATCTTCCTACATCGAAAACATGCATGAGAAACCCAGAAGATGGTACACCGTGTGATGGGGAAAGGTTTCTAAAACGCACCTCATTTCTCATCTCCTTGTGCTCGGGTTCGCCATTCCAGCCACTTTACTAGCAATCTCCCTACTTGGAGCATCAGCACCTTTAACCTCCTGTTCCGTACAGGTTGCAATTTGTCCTGAGGATGAACGGGAAGACGGGGAACCAATGAGAGACTAGCTCTTGGTGTTGGGACAGGCACAGGCCACTCTATTTTCCCATCAGGAAGAAGAATTAACCACAGGCTCAGCCTGCCCCCCTGAACCAGAACAGGGCCTGAAGCCATCCTGCGCTTTTGCGGCCAGCTCCCTAAAAACCGACTTGTAAAATGGAGCTTCAGGGCACTGCAATTCACAAACCTGCAGAGTTATAAATGATAACTCTCGTCCACAAATATATTGAGGGAAGGCAAAGAAGAGGATTTGAAATCAAGGCAGAATTGCAGGAAACAGATTTCAGGAGGTAGATTCGAATCGCCTTTAAAGCACATGAAAAGCGGCAAAACGTTGACAATGATGCCCTTGGCCAAAAAGGGCGTATGCGTTTTTTCCTGAATATATTCAGGAAAAAACGCATACGCCCTTTTTGGCCAACCAAGCAACCTGGAAAGGCAAATCAGCGCTACAAAGAAGTCTCGCTTCCCATCGGTCAAAAGGGCCATGCTGAAAAAAGTGTCAAAACCAGAAATGCAGGACAGGCCATGGAGAAATGGGAGCCTTGCTACACTGATGGGCGGGATGTAAATTGCCAACAGCCACTCTGGAGAAGTGTACGGTGTGTCCTGAAACATCTAAAAAACACAGCTTAGAGAGCATAGGGCACTTCCACGCATGGGGGGATAAAGTGGGAAAATTGAAAATCAGCAAGACACAAGCACCCCAAAGTTTAGGGCTGCTCTGTTGACAAGGACCTCCACTTCCTTCCACCTTAAATATCCCAGGAAAGCGAAAAATGGATAAAAAAGTTGTGGTCCTTATGTACAATGGAATATCACTCAGCCATGAAATCAATGTCATAAGGCTAGTAGCAGCATGATGAGTGGATTTAGGTAAGACGATTCTAAGTGAAATAAGTCACACAGAAAAGGACACTTCTCATAAGGTGTCACTTATAGAGGGAATGTAAAATCCGTTACACTTGAACTGAATTACAAAACAGAACAGAGTCACACATGCAGAAAACACACTATGGCTGCTTAACGGGAAAGGTGAGGTGGGGTGATACATAAAACAAGAGTTTCAAATTAGCTCAGATACCGTTCCATAAACCCAATATGGAATAGACAAGACCTACTCCTTGCTCAGAGAACTGGACTCAACACGCCCGATTCACCGCACAAGAATATATCTGACTAGAAATAATCTTAAAACCTATGTATTGATATCTCTCTGTTAGTGTGTCAAGTGGGTGTAAAGCGGCCTAAACACAGCCGTGAAAAGCAGCTAAACCCCATTATAAAAATAAATTACTTTTAAAAACCCATGAAACAAAGACAGGGAAAGAGAGAGAAATTCTTACACAATTCGTTCAGGGGCTGTGATGCAACCTGGATTGACCATATCTAGACCCACAGCTGGATGAGACATAAGGGTGGACACTCTTGGGGCTGAGAGGTCTGGTGAGGTTGGGTGAGCAAACGCAGACCCTTTAAAGTAATACTGCGTGCTACCCATCGCATGGGTCCCAAATCTCCAGGTTCAAGGGCATCTTCCTACATCGAAAACATGCATGAGAAACCCAGAAGATGGTACACCGTGTGATGGGGAAAGGTTTCTAAAACGCACCTCATTTCTCATCTCCTTGTGCTCGGGTTCGCCATTCCAGCCACTTTACTAGCAATCTCCCTACTTGGAGCATCAGCACCTTTAACCTCCTGTTCCGTACAGGTTGCAATTTGTCCTGAGGATGAACGGGAAGACGGGGAACCAATGAGAGACTAGCTCTTGGTGTTGGGACAGGCACAGGTCACTCTATTTTCCCATCAGGAAGAAGAATTAACCACAGGCTCAGCCTGCCCCCCTGAACCAGAACAGGGACTGAAGCCATCCGGCGCTTTTGCGGCCGGCTCCCAAAAAACCGACTTGTAAAATGGAGCTTCAGGGCACTGCAATTCACAAACCTGCAGAGTTATAAATCATAACTCTCGTCCACAAATATATTGAGGGAAGGCAAAGAAGAGGATTTGAAATCAAGGCAGAATTGCAGGAAACAGATTTCAGGAGGTAGATTCGAATCGCCTTTAAAGCACATGAAAAGCGGCAAAACGTTGACAATGATGCCCTTGGCCAAAAAGGGCGTATGCGTTTTTTCCTGAATATATTCAGGAAAAAACGCATACGCCCTTTTTGGCCAACCAAGCAACCTGGAAAGGCAAATCAGCGCTACAAAGAAGTCTCGCTTCCCATCGGTCAAAAGGGCCATGCTGAAAAAAGTGTCAAAACCAGAAATGCAGGACAGGCCATGGAGAAATGGGAGCCTTGCTACACTGATGGGCGGGATGTAAATTGCCAACAGCCACTCTGGAGAAGTGTACGGTGTGTCCTGAAACATCTAAAAAACACAGCTTAGAGAGCATAGGGCACTTCCACGCATGGGGGGATAAAGTGGGAAAATTGAAAATCAGCAAGACACAAGCACCCCAAAGTTTAGGGCTGCTCTGTTGACAAGGACCTCCACTTCCTTCCACCTTAAATATCCCAGGAAAGCGAAAAATGGATAAAAAAGTTGTGGTCCTTATGTACAATGGAATATCACTCAGCCATGAAATCAATGTCATAAGGCTAGTAGCAGCATGATGAGTGGATTTAGGTAAGACGATTCTAAGTGAAATAAGTCACACAGAAAAGGACACTTCTCATAAGGTGTCACTTATAGAGGGAATGTAAAAACCGTTACACTTGAACTGAATTACAAAACAGAACAGAGTCACACATGCAGAAAACACACTATGGCTGCTTAACGGGAAAGGTGAGGTGGGGTGATACATAAAACAAGAGTTTCAAATTAGCTCAGATACCGTTCCATAAACCCAATATGGAATAGACAAGACCTACTCCTTGCTCAGAGAACTGGACTCAACACGCCCGATTCACCGCACAAGAATATATCTGACTAGTAATAATCTTAAAACCTATGTATTGATATCTCTCTGTTAGTGTGTCAAGTGGGTGTAAAGCGGCATAAACACAGCCGTGAAAAGCAGCTAAACCCCATTATAAAAATAAATTACTTTTAAAAACCCATGAAACAAAGACAGGGAAAGAGAGAGAAATTCTTACACAATTCGTTCAGGGGCTGTGATGCAACCTGGATTGACCATATCTAGACCCACAGCTGGATGAGACATAAGGGTGGACACTCTTGGGGCTGAGAGGTTTGGTGAGGTTGGGTGAGCAAACGCAGACCCTTTAAAGTAATACTGCGTGCTACCCATCGCATGGGTCCCAAATCTCCAGGTTCAAGGGCATCTTCCTACATCGAAAACATGCATGAGAAACCCAGAAGATGGTACACCGTGTGATGGGGAAAGGTTTCTAAAACGCACCTCATTTCTCATCTCCTTGTGCTCGGGTTCGCCATTCCAGCCACTTTACTAGCAATCTCCCTACTTGGAGCATCAGCACCTTTAACCTCCTGTTCCGTACAGGTTGCAATTTGTCCTGAGGATGAACGGGAAGACGGGGAACCAATGAGAGACTAGCTCTTGGTGTTGGGACAGGCACAGGCCACTCTATTTTCCCATCAGGGAGAAGAATTAACCACAGGCTCAGCCTGCCCCCCTGAACCAGAACAGGGACTGAAGCCATCCGGCGCTTTTCGGCCGGCTCCCAAAAAACCGACTTGTAAAATGGAGCTTCAGGGCACTGCAATTCACAAACCTGCAGAGTTATAAATCATAACTCTCGTCCACAAATATATTGAGGGAAGGCAAAGAAGAGGATTTGAAATCAAGGCAGAATTGCAGGAAACAGATTTCAGGAGGTAGATTCGAATCGCCTTTAAAGCACATGAAAAGCGGCAAAACGTTGACAATGATGCCCTTGGCCAAAAAGGGCGTATGCGTTTTTTCCTGAATATATTCAGGAAAAAACGCATACGCCCTTTTTGGCCAACCAAGCAACCTGGAAAGGCAAATCAGCGCTACAAAGAAGTCTCGCTTCCCATCGGTCAAAAGGGCCATGCTGAAAAAAGTGTCAAAACCAGAAATGCAGGACAGGCCATGGAGAAATGGGAGCCTTGCTACACTGATGGGCGGGATGTAAATTGCCAACAGCCACTCTGGAGAAGTGTATGGTGTGTCCTGAAACATCTAAAAAACACAGCTTAGAGAGCATAGGGCACTTCCACGCATGGGGGGATAAAGTGGGAAAATTGAAAATCAGCAAGACACAAGCACCCCAAAGTTTAGGGCTGCTCTGTTGACAAGGACCTCCACTTCCTTCCACCTTAAATATCCCAGGAAAGCGAAAAATGGATAAAAAAGTTGTGGTCCTTATGTACAATGGAATATCACTCAGCCATGAAATCAATGTCATAAGGCTAGTAGCAGCATGATGAGTGGATTTAGGTAAGACGATTCTAAGTGAAATAAGTCACACAGAAAAGGACACTTCTCATAAGGTGTCACTTATAGAGGGAATGTAAAAACCGTTACACTTGAACTGAATTACAAAACAGAACAGAGTCACACATGCAGAAAACACACTATGGCTGCTTAACGGGAAAGGTGAGGTGCGGTGATACATAAAACAAGAGTTTCAAATTAGCTCAGATACCGTTCCATAAACCCAATATGGAATAGACAAGACCTACTCCTTGCTCAGAGAACTGGACTCAACACGCCCGATTCACCGCACAAGAATATATCTGACTAGTAATAATCTTAAAACCTATGTATTGATATCTCTCTGTTAGTGTGTCAAGTGGGTGTAAAGCGGCATAAACACAGCCGTGAAAAGCAGCTAAACCCCATTATAAAAATAAATTACTTTTAAAAACCCATGAAACAAAGACAGGGAAAGAGAGAGAAATTCTTACACAATTCGTTCAGGGGCTGTGATGCAACCTGGATTGACCATATCTAGACCCACAGCTGGATGAGACATAAGGGTGGACACTCTTGGGGCTGAGAGGTTTGGTGAGGTTGGGTGAGCAAACGCAGACCCTTTAAAGTAATACTGCGTGCTACCCATCGCATGGGTCCCAAATCTCCAGGTTCAAGGGCATCTTCCTACATCGAAAACATGCATGAGAAACCCAGAAGATGGTACACCGTGTGATGGGGAAAGGTTTCTAAAACGCACCTCATTTCTCATCTCCTTGTGCTCGGGTTCGCCATTCCAGCCACTTTACTAGCAATCTCCCTACTTGGAGCATCAGCACCTTTAACCTCCTGTTCCGTACAGGTTGCAATTTGTCCTGAGGATGAACGGGAAGACGGGGAACCAATGAGAGACTAGCTCTTGGTGTTGGGACAGGCACAGGCCACTCTATTTTCCCATCAGGGAGAAGAATTAACCACAGGCTCAGCCTGCCCCCCTGAACCAGAACAGGGCCTGAAGCCATCCTGCGCTTTTGCGGCCGGCTCCCAAAAAACCGACTTGTAAAATGGAGCTTCAGGGCACTGCAATTCACAAACCTGCAGAGTTATAAATGATAACTCTCGTCCACAAATATATTGAGGGAAGGCAAAGAAGAGGATTTGAAATCAAGGCAGAATTGCAGGAAACAGATTTCAGGAGGTAGATTCGAATCGCCTTTAAAGCACATGAAAAGCGGCAAAACGTTGACAATGATGCCCTTGGCCAAAAAGGGCGTATGCGTTTTTTCCTGAATATATTCAGGAAAAAACGCATACGCCCTTTTTGGCCAACCAAGCAACCTGGAAAGGCAAATCAGCGCTACAAAGAAGTCTCGCTTCCCATCGGTCAAAAGGGCCATGCTGAAAAAAGTGTCAAAACCAGAAATGCAGGACAGGCCATGGAGAAATGGGAGCCTTGCTACACTGATGGGCGGGATGTAAATTGCCAACAGCCACTCTGGAGAAGTGTACGGTGTGTCCTGAAACATCTAAAAAACACAGCTTAGAGAGCATAGGGCACTTCCACGCATGGGGGGATAAAGTGGGAAAATTGAAAATCAGCAAGACACAAGCACCCCAAAGTTTAGGGCTGCTCTGTTGACAAGGACCTCCACTTCCTTCCACCTTAAATATCCCAGGAAAGCGAAAAATGGATAAAAAAGTTGTGGTCCTTATGTACAATGGAATATCACTCAGCCATGAAATCAATGTCATAAGGCTAGTAGCAGCATGATGAGTGGATTTAGGTAAGACGATTCTAAGTGAAATAAGTCACACAGAAAAGGACACTTCTCATAAGGTGTCACTTATAGAGGGAATGTAAAAACCGTTACACTTGAACTGAATTACAAAACAGAACAGAGTCACACATGCAGAAAACACACTATGGCTGCTTAACGGGAAAGGTGAGGTGCGGTGATACATAAAACAAGAGTTTCAAATTAGCTCAGATACCGTTCCATAAACCCAATATGGAATAGACAAGACCTACTCCTTGCTCAGAGAACTGGACTCAACACGCCCGATTCACCGCACAAGAATATATCTGACTAGTAATAATCTTAAAACCTATGTATTGATATCTCTCTGTTAGTGTGTCAAGTGGGTGTAAAGCGGCCTAAACACAGCCGTGAAAAGCAGCTAAACCCCATTATAAAAATAAATTACTTTTAAAAACCCATGAAACAAAGACAGGGAAAGAGAGAGAAATTCTTACACAATTCGTTCAGGGGCTGTGATGCAACCTGGATTGACCATATCTAGACCCACAGCTGGATGAGACATAAGGGTGGACACTCTTGGGGCTGAGAGGTCTGGTGAGGTTGGGTGAGCAAACGCAGACCCTTTAAAGTAATACTGCGTGCTACCCATCGCATGGGTCCCAAATCTCCAGGTTCAAGGGCATCTTCCTACATCGAAAACATGCATGAGAAACCCAGAAGATGGTACACCGTGTGATGGGGAAAGGTTTCTAAAACGCACCTCATTTCTCATCTCCTTGTGCTCGGGTTCGCCATTCCAGCCACTTTACTAGCAATCTCCCTACTTGGAGCATCAGCACCTTTAACCTCCTGTTCCGTACAGGTTGCAATTTGTCCTGAGGATGAACGGGAAGACGGGGAACCAATGAGAGACTAGCTCTTGGTGTTGGGACAGGCACAGGCCACTCTATTTTCCCATCAGGAAGAAGAATTAACCACAGGCTCAGCCTGCCCCCCTGAACCAGAACAGGGCCTGAAGCCATCCTGCGCTTTTGCGGCCAGCTCCCTAAAAACCGACTTGTAAAATGGAGCTTCAGGGCACTGCAATTCACAAACCTGCAGAGTTATAAATGATAACTCTCGTCCACAAATATATTGAGGGAAGGCAAAGAAGAGGATTTGAAATCAAGGCAGAATTGCAGGAAACAGATTTCAGGAGGTAGATTCGAATCGCCTTTAAAGCACATGAAAAGCGGCAAAACGTTGACAATGATGCCCTTGGCCAAAAAGGGCGTATGCGTTTTTTCCTGAATATATTCAGGAAAAAACGCATACGCCCTTTTTGGCCAACCAAGCAACCTGGAAAGGCAAATCAGCGCTACAAAGAAGTCTCGCTTCCCATCGGTCAAAAGGGCCATGCTGAAAAAAGTGTCAAAACCAGAAATGCAGGACAGGCCATGGAGAAATGGGAGCCTTGCTACACTGATGGGCGGGATGTAAATTGCCAACAGCCACTCTGGAGAAGTGTACGGTGTGTCCTGAAACATCTAAAAAACACAGCTTAGAGAGCATAGGGCACTTCCACGCATGGGGGGATAAAGTGGGAAAATTGAAAATCAGCAAGACACAAGCACCCCAAAGTTTAGGGCTGCTCTGTTGACAAGGACCTCCACTTCCTTCCACCTTAAATATCCCAGGAAAGCGAAAAATGGATAAAAAAGTTGTGGTCCTTATGTACAATGGAATATCACTCAGCCATGAAATCAATGTCATAAGGCTAGTAGCAGCATGATGAGTGGATTTAGGTAAGACGATTCTAAGTGAAATAAGTCACACAGAAAAGGACACTTCTCATAAGGTGTCACTTATAGAGGGAATGTAAAAACCGTTACACTTGAACTGAATTACAAAACAGAACAGAGTCACACATGCAGAAAACACACTATGGCTGCTTAACGGGAAAGGTGAGGTGCGGTGATACATAAAACAAGAGTTTCAAATTAGCTCAGATACCGTTCCATAAACCCAATATGGAATAGACAAGACCTACTCCTTGCTCAGAGAACTGGACTCAACACGCCCGATTCACCGCACAAGAATATATCTGACTAGTAATAATCTTAAAACCTATGTATTGATATCTCTCTGTTAGTGTGTCAAGTGGGTGTAAAGCGGCCTAAACACAGCCGTGAAAAGCAGCTAAACCCCATTATAAAAATAAATTACTTTTAAAAACCCATGAAACAAAGACAGGGAAAGAGAGAGAAATTCTTACACAATTCGTTCAGGGGCTGTGATGCAACCTGGATTGACCATATCTAGACCCACAGCTGGATGAGACATAAGGGTGGACACTCTTGGGGCTGAGAGGTCTGGTGAGGTTGGGTGAGCAAACGCAGACCCTTTAAAGTAATACTGCGTGCTACCCATCGCATGGGTCCCAAATCTCCAGGTTCAAGGGCATCTTCCTACATCGAAAACATGCATGAGAAACCCAGAAGATGGTACACCGTGTGATGGGGAAAGGTTTCTAAAACGCACCTCATTTCTCATCTCCTTGTGCTCGGGTTCGCCATTCCAGCCACTTTACTAGCAATCTCCCTACTTGGAGCATCAGCACCTTTAACCTCCTGTTCCGTACAGGTTGCAATTTGTCCTGAGGATGAACGGGAAGACGGGGAACCAATGAGAGACTAGCTCTTGGTGTTGGGACAGGCACAGGCCACTCTATTTTCCCATCAGGAAGAAGAATTAACCACAGGCTCAGCCTGCCCCCCTGAACCAGAACAGGGCCTGAAGCCATCCTGCGCTTTTGCGGCCGGCTCCCTAAAAACCGACTTGTAAAATGGAGCTTCAGGGCACTGCAATTCACAAACCTGCAGAGTTATAAATGATAACTCTCGTCCACAAATATATTGAGGGAAGGCAAAGAAGAGGATTTGAAATCAAGGCAGAATTGCAGGAAACAGATTTCAGGAGGTAGATTCGAATCGCCTTTAAAGCACATGAAAAGCGGCAAAACGTTGACAATGATGCCCTTGGCCAAAAAGGGCGTATGCGTTTTTTCCTGAATATATTCAGGAAAAAACGCATACGCCCTTTTTGGCCAACCAAGCAACCTGGAAAGGCAAATCAGCGCTACAAAGAAGTCTCGCTTCCCATCGGTCAAAAGGGCCATGCTGAAAAAAGTGTCAAAACCAGAAATGCAGGACAGGCCATGGAGAAATGGGAGCCTTGCTACACTGATGGGCGGGATGTAAATTGCCAACAGCCACTCTGGAGAAGTGTACGGTGTGTCCTGAAACATCTAAAAAACACAGCTTAGAGAGCATAGGGCACTTCCACGCATGGGGGGATAAAGTGGGAAAATTGAAAATCAGGAAGACACAAGCACCCCAAAGTTTAGGGCTGCTCTGTTGACAAGGACCTCCACTTCCTTCCACCTTAAATATCCCAGGAAAGCGAAAAATGGATAAAAAAGTTGTGGTCCTTATGTACAATGGAATATCACTCAGCCATGAAATCAATGTCATAAGGCTAGTAGCAGCATGATGAGTGGATTTAGGTAAGACGATTCTAAGTGAAATAAGTCACACAGAAAAGGACACTTCTCATAAGGTGTCACTTATAGAGGGAATGTAAAATCCGTTACACTTGAACTGAATTACAAAACAGAACAGAGTCACACATGCAGAAAACACACTATGGCTGCTTAACGGGAAAGGTGAGGTGGGGTGATACATAAAACAAGAGTTTCAAATTAGCTCAGATACCGTTCCATAAACCCAATATGGAATAGACAAGACCTACTCCTTGCTCAGAGAACTGGACTCAACACGCCCGATTCACCGCACAAGAATATATCTGACTAGAAATAATCTTAAAACCTATGTATTGATATCTCTCTGTTAGTGTGTCAAGTGGGTGTAAAGCGGCCTAAACACAGCCGTGAAAAGCAGCTAAACCCCATTATAAAAATAAATTACTTTTAAAAACCCATGAAACAAAGACAGGGAAAGAGAGAGAAATTCTTACACAATTCGTTCAGGGGCTGTGATGCAACCTGGATTGACCATATCTAGACCCACAGCTGGATGAGACATAAGGGTGGACACTCTTGGGGCTGAGAGGTCTGGTGAGGTTGGGTGAGCAAACGCAGACCCTTTAAAGTAATACTGCGTGCTACCCATCGCATGGGTCCCAAATCTCCAGGTTCAAGGGCATCTTCCTACATCGAAAACATGCATGAGAAACCCAGAAGATGGTACACCGTGTGATGGGGAAAGGTTTCTAAAACGCACCTCATTTCTCATCTCCTTGTGCTCGGGTTCGCCATTCCAGCCACTTTACTAGCAATCTCCCTACTTGGAGCATCAGCACCTTTAACCTCCTGTTCCGTACAGGTTGCAATTTGTCCTGAGGATGAACGGGAAGACGGGGAACCAATGAGAGACTAGCTCTTGGTGTTGGGACAGGCACAGGTCACTCTATTTTCCCATCAGTAAGAAGAATTAACCACAGGCTCAGCCTGCCCCCCTGAACCAGAACAGGGACTGAAGCCATCCGGCGCTTTTGCGGCCGGCTCCCAAAAAACCGACTTGTAAAATGGAGCTTCAGGGCACTGCAATTCACAAACCTGCAGAGTTATAAATCATAACTCTCGTCCACAAATATATTGAGGGAAGGCAAAGAAGAGGATTTGAAATCAAGGCAGAATTGCAGGAAACAGATTTCAGGAGGTAGATTCGAATCGCCTTTAAAGCACATGAAAAGCGGCAAAACGTTGACAATGATGCCCTTGGCCAAAAAGGGCGTATGCGTTTTTTCCTGAATATATTCAGGAAAAAACGCATACGCCCTTTTTGGCCAACCAAGCAACCTGGAAAGGCAAATCAGCGCTACAAAGAAGTCTCGCTTCCCATCGGTCAAAAGGGCCATGCTGAAAAAAGTGTCAAAACCAGAAATGCAGGACAGGCCATGGAGAAATGGGAGCCTTGCTACACTGATGGGCGGGATGTAAATTGCCAACAGCCACTCTGGAGAAGTGTATGGTGTGTCCTGAAACATCTAAAAAACACAGCTTAGAGAGCATAGGGCACTTCCACGCATGGGGGGATAAAGTGGGAAAATTGAAAATCAGCAAGACACAAGCACCCCAAAGTTTAGGGCTGCTCTGTTGACAAGGACCTCCACTTCCTTCCACCTTAAATATCCCAGGAAAGCGAAAAATGGATAAAAAAGTTGTGGTCCTTATGTACAATGGAATATCACTCAGCCATGAAATCAATGTCATAAGGCTAGTAGCAGCATGATGAGTGGATTTAGGTAAGACGATTCTAAGTGAAATAAGTCACACAGAAAAGGACACTTCTCATAAGGTGTCACTTATAGAGGGAATGTAAAAACCGTTACACTTGAACTGAATTACAAAACAGAACAGAGTCACACATGCAGAAAACACACTATGGCTGCTTAACGGGAAAGGTGAGGTGGGGTGATACATAAAACAAGAGTTTCAAATTAGCTCAGATACCGTTCCATAAACCCAATATGGAATAGACAAGACCTACTCCTTGCTCAGAGAACTGGACTCAACACGCCCGATTCACCGCACAAGAATATATCTGACTAGTAATAATCTTAAAACCTATGTATTGATATCTCTCTGTTAGTGTGTCAAGTGGGTGTAAAGCGGCATAAACACAGCCGTGAAAAGCAGCTAAACCCCATTATAAAAATAAATTACTTTTAAAAACCCATGAAACAAAGACAGGGAAAGAGAGAGAAATTCTTACACAATTCGTTCAGGGGCTGTGATGCAACCTGGATTGACCATATCTAGACCCACAGCTGGATGAGACATAAGGGTGGACACTCTTGGGGCTGAGAGGTTTGGTGAGGTTGGGTGAGCAAACGCAGACCCTTTAAAGTAATACTGCGTGCTACCCATCGCATGGGTCCCAAATCTCCAGGTTCAAGGGCATCTTCCTACATCGAAAACATGCATGAGAAACCCAGAAGATGGTACACCGTGTGATGGGGAAAGGTTTCTAAAACGCACCTCATTTCTCATCTCCTTGTGCTCGGGTTCGCCATTCCAGCCACTTTACTAGCAATCTCCCTACTTGGAGCATCAGCACCTTTAACCTCCTGTTCCGTACAGGTTGCAATTTGTCCTGAGGATGAACGGGAAGACGGGGAACCAATGAGAGACTAGCTCTTGGTGTTGGGACAGGCACAGGCCACTCTATTTTCCCATCAGGAAGAAGAATTAACCACAGGCTTAGCCTGCCCCCCTGAACCAGAACAGGGACTGAAGCCATCCGGCGCTTTTCGGCCGGCTCCCAAAAAACCGACTTGTAAAATGGAGCTTCAGGGCACTGCAATTCACAAACCTGCAGAGTTATAAATCATAACTCTCGTCCACAAATATATTGAGGGAAGGCAAAGAAGAGGATTTGAAATCAAGGCAGAATTGCAGGAAACAGATTTCAGGAGGTAGATTCGAATCGCCTTTAAAGCACATGAAAAGCGGCAAAACGTTGACAATGATGCCCTTGGCCAAAAAGGGCGTATGCGTTTTTTCCTGAATATATTCAGGAAAAAACGCATACGCCCTTTTTGGCCAACCAAGCAACCTGGAAAGGCAAATCAGCGCTACAAAGAAGTCTCGCTTCCCATCGGTCAAAAGGGCCATGCTGAAAAAAGTGTCAAAACCAGAAATGCAGGACAGGCCATGGAGAAATGGGAGCCTTGCTACACTGATGGGCGGGATGTAAATTGCCAACAGCCACTCTGGAGAAGTGTATGGTGTGTCCTGAAACATCTAAAAAACACAGCTTAGAGAGCATAGGGCACTTCCACGCATGGGGGGATAAAGTGGGAAAATTGAAAATCAGCAAGACACAAGCACCCCAAAGTTTAGGGCTGCTCTGTTGACAAGGACCTCCACTTCCTTCCACCTTAAATATCCCAGGAAAGCGAAAAATGGATAAAAAAGTTGTGGTCCTTATGTACAATGGAATATCACTCAGCCATGAAATCAATGTCATAAGGCTAGTAGCAGCATGATGAGTGGATTTAGGTAAGACGATTCTAAGTGAAATAAGTCACACAGAAAAGGACACTTCTCATAAGGTGTCACTTATAGAGGGAATGTAAAAACCGTTACACTTGAACTGAATTACAAAACAGAACAGAGTCACACATGCAGAAAACACACTATGGCTGCTTAACGGGAAAGGTGAGGTGGGGTGATACATAAAACAAGAGTTTCAAATTAGCTCAGATACCGTTCCATAAACCCAATATGGAATAGACAAGACCTACTCCTTGCTCAGAGAACTGGACTCAACACGCCCGATTCACCGCACAAGAATATATCTGACTAGTAATAATCTTAAAACCTATGTATTGATATCTCTCTGTTAGTGTGTCAAGTGGGTGTAAAGCGGCATAAACACAGCCGTGAAAAGCAGCTAAACCCCATTATAAAAATAAATTACTTTTAAAAACCCATGAAACAAAGACAGGGAAAGAGAGAGAAATTCTTACACAATTCGTTCAGGGGCTGTGATGCAACCTGGATTGACCATATCTAGACCCACAGCTGGATGAGACATAAGGGTGGACACTCTTGGGGCTGAGAGGTTTGGTGAGGTTGGGTGAGCAAACGCAGACCCTTTAAAGTAATACTGCGTGCTACCCATCGCATGGGTCCCAAATCTCCAGGTTCAAGGGCATCTTCCTACATCGAAAACATGCATGAGAAACCCAGAAGATGGTACACCGTGTGATGGGGAAAGGTTTCTAAAACGCACCTCATTTCTCATCTCCTTGTGCTCGGGTTCGCCATTCCAGCCACTTTACTAGCAATCTCCCTACTTGGAGCATCAGCACCTTTAACCTCCTGTTCCGTACAGGTTGCAATTTGTCCTGAGGATGAACGGGAAGACGGGGAACCAATGAGAGACTAGCTCTTGGTGTTGGGACAGGCACAGGCCACTCTATTTTCCCATCAGGAAGAAGAATTAACCACAGGCTCAGCCTGCCCCCCTGAACCAGAACAGGGCCTGAAGCCATCCTGCGCTTTTGCGGCCGGCTCCCTAAAAACCGACTTGTAAAATGGAGCTTCAGGGCACTGCAATTCACAAACCTGCAGAGTTATAAATGATAACTCTCGTCCACAAATATATTGAGGGAAGGCAAAGAAGAGGATTTGAAATCAAGGCAGAATTGCAGGAAACAGATTTCAGGAGGTAGATTCGAATCGCCTTTAAAGCACATGAAAAGCGGCAAAACGTTGACAATGATGCCCTTGGCCAAAAAGGGCGTATGCGTTTTTTCCTGAATATATTCAGGAAAAAACGCATACGCCCTTTTTGGCCAACCAAGCAACCTGGAAAGGCAAATCAGCGCTACAAAGAAGTCTCGCTTCCCATCGGTCAAAAGGGCCATGCTGAAAAAAGTGTCAAAACCAGAAATGCAGGACAGGCCATGGAGAAATGGGAGCCTTGCTACACTGATGGGCGGGATGTAAATTGCCAACAGCCACTCTGGAGAAGTGTACGGTGTGTCCTGAAACATCTAAAAAACACAGCTTAGAGAGCATAGGGCACTTCCACGCATGGGGGGATAAAGTGGGAAAATTGAAAATCAGCAAGACACAAGCACCCCAAAGTTTAGGGCTGCTCTGTTGACAAGGACCTCCACTTCCTTCCACCTTAAATATCCCAGGAAAGCGAAAAATGGATAAAAAAGTTGTGGTCCTTATGTACAATGGAATATCACTCAGCCATGAAATCAATGTCATAAGGCTAGTAGCAGCATGATGAGTGGATTTAGGTAAGACGATTCTAAGTGAAATAAGTCACACAGAAAAGGACACTTCTCATAAGGTGTCACTTATAGAGGGAATGTAAAATCCGTTACACTTGAACTGAATTACAAAACAGAACAGAGTCACACATGCAGAAAACACACTATGGCTGCTTAACGGGAAAGGTGAGGTGGGGTGATACATAAAACAAGAGTTTCAAATTAGCTCAGATACCGTTCCATAAACCCAATATGGAATAGACAAGACCTACTCCTTGCTCAGAGAACTGGACTCAACACGCCCGATTCACCGCACAAGAATATATCTGACTAGAAATAATCTTAAAACCTATGTATTGATATCTCTCTGTTAGTGTGTCAAGTGGGTGTAAAGCGGCCTAAACACAGCCGTGAAAAGCAGCTAAACCCCATTATAAAAATAAATTACTTTTAAAAACCCATGAAACAAAGACAGGGAAAGAGAGAGAAATTCTTACACAATTCGTTCAGGGGCTGTGATGCAACCTGGATTGACCATATCTAGACCCACAGCTGGATGAGACATAAGGGTGGACACTCTTGGGGCTGAGAGGTCTGGTGAGGTTGGGTGAGCAAACGCAGACCCTTTAAAGTAATACTGCGTGCTACCCATCGCATGGGTCCCAAATCTCCAGGTTCAAGGGCATCTTCCTACATCGAAAACATGCATGAGAAACCCAGAAGATGGTACACCGTGTGATGGGGAAAGGTTTCTAAAACGCACCTCATTTCTCATCTCCTTGTGCTCGGGTTCGCCATTCCAGCCACTTTACTAGCAATCTCCCTACTTGGAGCATCAGCACCTTTAACCTCCTGTTCCGTACAGGTTGCAATTTGTCCTGAGGATGAACGGGAAGACGGGGAACCAATGAGAGACTAGCTCTTGGTGTTGGGACAGGCACAGGTCACTCTATTTTCCCATCAGGAAGAAGAATTAACCACAGGCTCAGCCTGCCCCCCTGAACCAGAACAGGGACTGAAGCCATCCGGCGCTTTTGCGGCCGGCTCCCAAAAAACCGACTTGTAAAATGGAGCTTCAGGGCACTGCAATTCACAAACCTGCAGAGTTATAAATCATAACTCTCGTCCACAAATATATTGAGGGAAGGCAAAGAAGAGGATTTGAAATCAAGGCAGAATTGCAGGAAACAGATTTCAGGAGGTAGATTCGAATCGCCTTTAAAGCACATGAAAAGCGGCAAAACGTTGACAATGATGCCCTTGGCCAAAAAGGGCGTATGCGTTTTTTCCTGAATATATTCAGGAAAAAACGCATACGCCCTTTTTGGCCAACCAAGCAACCTGGAAAGGCAAATCAGCGCTACAAAGAAGTCTCGCTTCCCATCGGTCAAAAGGGCCATGCTGAAAAAAGTGTCAAAACCAGAAATGCAGGACAGGCCATGGAGAAATGGGAGCCTTGCTACACTGATGGGCGGGATGTAAATTGCCAACAGCCACTCTGGAGAAGTGTATGGTGTGTCCTGAAACATCTAAAAAACACAGCTTAGAGAGCATAGGGCACTTCCACGCATGGGGGGATAAAGTGGGAAAATTGAAAATCAGCAAGACACAAGCACCCCAAAGTTTAGGGCTGCTCTGTTGACAAGGACCTCCACTTCCTTCCACCTTAAATATCCCAGGAAAGCGAAAAATGGATAAAAAAGTTGTGGTCCTTATGTACAATGGAATATCACTCAGCCATGAAATCAATGTCATAAGGCTAGTAGCAGCATGATGAGTGGATTTAGGTAAGACGATTCTAAGTGAAATAAGTCACACAGAAAAGGACACTTCTCATAAGGTGTCACTTATAGAGGGAATGTAAAAACCGTTACACTTGAACTGAATTACAAAACAGAACAGAGTCACACATGCAGAAAACACACTATGGCTGCTTAACGGGAAAGGTGAGGTGGGGTGATACATAAAACAAGAGTTTCAAATTAGCTCAGATACCGTTCCATAAACCCAATATGGAATAGACAAGACCTACTCCTTGCTCAGAGAACTGGACTCAACACGCCCGATTCACCGCACAAGAATATATCTGACTAGTAATAATCTTAAAACCTATGTATTGATATCTCTCTGTTAGTGTGTCAAGTGGGTGTAAAGCGGCATAAACACAGCCGTGAAAAGCAGCTAAACCCCATTATAAAAATAAATTACTTTTAAAAACCCATGAAACAAAGACAGGGAAAGAGAGAGAAATTCTTACACAATTCGTTCAGGGGCTGTGATGCAACCTGGATTGACCATATCTAGACCCACAGCTGGATGAGACATAAGGGTGGACACTCTTGGGGCTGAGAGGTTTGGTGAGGTTGGGTGAGCAAACGCAGACCCTTTAAAGTAATACTGCGTGCTACCCATCGCATGGGTCCCAAATCTCCAGGTTCAAGGGCATCTTCCTACATCGAAAACATGCATGAGAAACCCAGAAGATGGTACACCGTGTGATGGGGAAAGGTTTCTAAAACGCACCTCATTTCTCATCTCCTTGTGCTCGGGTTCGCCATTCCAGCCACTTTACTAGCAATCTCCCTACTTGGAGCATCAGCACCTTTAACCTCCTGTTCCGTACAGGTTGCAATTTGTCCTGAGGATGAACGGGAAGACGGGGAACCAATGAGAGACTAGCTCTTGGTGTTGGGACAGGCACAGGCCACTCTATTTTCCCATCAGGAAGAAGAATTAACCACAGGCTCAGCCTGCCCCCATGAACCAGAACAGGGCCTGAAGCCATCCTGCACTTTTGCGGCCGGCTCCCAAAAAACCGACTTGTAAAATGGAGCTTCAGGGCACTGCAATTCACAAACCTGCAGAGTTATAAATGATAACTCTCGTCCACAAATATATTGAGGGAAGGCAAAGAAGAGGATTTGAAATCAAGGCAGAATTGCAGGAAACAGATTTCAGGAGGTAGATTCGAATCGCCTTTAAAGCACATGAAAAGCGGCAAAACGTTGACAATGATGCCCTTGGCCAAAAAGGGCGTATGCGTTTTTTCCTGAATATATTCAGGAAAAAACGCATACGCCCTTTTTGGCCAACCAAGCAACCTGGAAAGGCAAATCAGCGCTACAAAGAAGTCTCGCTTCCCATCGGTCAAAAGGGCCATGCTGAAAAAAGTGTCAAAACCAGAAATGCAGGACAGGCCATGGAGAAATGGGAGCCTTGCTACACTGATGGGCGGGATGTAAATTGCCAACAGCCACTCTGGAGAAGTGTACGGTGTGTCCTGAAACATCTAAAAAACACAGCTTAGAGAGCATAGGGCACTTCCACGCATGGGGGGATAAAGTGGGAAAATTGAAAATCAGCAAGACACAAGCACCCCAAAGTTTAGGGCTGCTCTGTTGACAAGGACCTCCACTTCCTTCCACCTTAAATATCCCAGGAAAGCGAAAAATGGATAAAAATTTGTGGTCCTTATGTACAATGGAATATCACTCAGCCATGAAATCAATGTCATAAGGCTAGTAGCAGCATGATGAGTGGATTTAGGTAAGACGATTCTAAGTGAAATAAGTCACACAGAAAAGGACACTTCTCATAAGGTGTCACTTATAGAGGGAATGTAAAAACCGTTACACTTGAACTGAATTACAAAACAGAACAGAGTCACACATGCAGAAAACACACTATGGCTGCTTAACGGGAAAGGTGAGGTGGGGTGATACATAAAACAAGAGTTTCAAATTAGCTCAGATACCGTTCCATAAACCCAATATGGAATAGACAAGACCTACTCCTTGCTCAGAGAACTGGACTCAACACGCCCGATTCACCGCACAAGAATATATCTGACTAGTAATAATCTTAAAACCTATGTATTGATATCTCTCTGTTAGTGTGTCAAGTGGGTGTAAAGCGGCATAAACACAGCCGTGAAAAGCAGCTAAACCCCATTATAAAAATAAATTACTTTTAAAAACCCATGAAACAAAGACAGGGAAAGAGAGAGAAATTCTTACACAATTCGTTCAGGGGCTGTGATGCAACCTGGATTGACCATATCTAGACCCACAGCTGGATGAGACATAAGGGTGGACACTCTTGGGGCTGAGAGGTTTGGTGAGGTTGGGTGAGCAAACGCAGACCCTTTAAAGTAATACTGCGTGCTACCCATCGCATGGGTCCCAAATCTCCAGGTTCAAGGGCATCTTCCTACATCGAAAACATGCATGAGAAACCCAGAAGATGGTACACCGTGTGATGGGGAAAGGTTTCTAAAACGCACCTCATTTCTCATCTCCTTGTGCTCGGGTTCGCCATTCCAGCCACTTTACTAGCAATCTCCCTACTTGGAGCATCAGCACCTTTAACCTCCTGTTCCGTACAGGTTGCAATTTGTCCTGAGGATGAACGGGAAGACGGGGAACCAATGAGAGACTAGCTCTTGGTGTTGGGACAGGCACAGGCCACTCTATTTTCCCATCAGGAAGAAGAATTAACCACAGGCTCAGCCTGCCCCCCTGAACCAGAACAGGGCCTGAAGCCATCCTGCGCTTTTGCGGCCGGCTCCCAAAAAACCGACTTGTAAAATGGAGCTTCAGGGCACTGCAATTCACAAACCTGCAGAGTTATAAATGATAACTCTCGTCCACAAATATATTGAGGGAAGGCAAAGAAGAGGATTTGAAATCAAGGCAGAATTGCAGGAAACAGATTTCAGGAGGTAGATTCGAATCGCCTTTAAAGCACATGAAAAGCGGCAAAACGTTGACAATGATGCCCTTGGCCAAAAAGGGCGTATGCGTTTTTTCCTGAATATATTCAGGAAAAAACGCATACGCCCTTTTTGGCCAACCAAGCAACCTGGAAAGGCAAATCAGCGCTACAAAGAAGTCTCGCTTCCCATCGGTCAAAAGGGCCATGCTGAAAAAAGTGTCAAAACCAGAAATGCAGGACAGGCCATGGAGAAATGGGAGCCTTGCTACACTGATGGGCGGGATGTAAATTGCCAACAGCCACTCTGGAGAAGTGTACGGTGTGTCCTGAAACATCTAAAAAACACAGCTTAGAGAGCATAGGGCACTTCCACGCATGGGGGGATAAAGTGGGAAAATTGAAAATCAGCAAGACACAAGCACCCCAAAGTTTAGGGCTGCTCTGTTGACAAGGACCTCCACTTCCTTCCACCTTAAATATCCCAGGAAAGCGAAAAATGGATAAAAAAGTTGTGGTCCTTATGTACAATGGAATATCACTCAGCCATGAAATCAATGTCATAAGGCTAGTAGCAGCATGATGAGTGGATTTAGGTAAGACGATTCTAAGTGAAATAAGTCACACAGAAAAGGACACTTCTCATAAGGTGTCACTTATAGAGGGAATGTAAAAACCGTTACACTTGAACTGAATTACAAAACAGAACAGAGTCACACATGCAGAAAACACACTATGGCTGCTTAACGGGAAAGGTGAGGTGGGGTGATACATAAAACAAGAGTTTCAAATTAGCTCAGATACCGTTCCATAAACCCAATATGGAATAGACAAGACCTACTCCTTGCTCAGAGAACTGGACTCAACACGCCCGATTCACCGCACAAGAATATATCTGACTAGTAATAATCTTAAAACCTATGTATTGATATCTCTCTGTTAGTGTGTCAAGTGGGTGTAAAGCGGCCTAAACACAGCCGTGAAAAGCAGCTAAACCCCATTATAAAAATAAATTACTTTTAAAAACCCATGAAACAAAGACAGGGAAAGAGAGAGAAATTCTTACACAATTCGTTCAGGGGCTGTGATGCAACCTGGATTGACCATATCTAGACCCACAGCTGGATGAGACATAAGGGTGGACACTCTTGGGGCTGAGAGGTCTGGTGAGGTTGGGTGAGCAAACGCAGACCCTTTAAAGTAATACTGCGTGCTACCCATCGCATGGGTCCCAAATCTCCAGGTTCAAGGGCATCTTCCTACATCGAAAACATGCATGAGAAACCCAGAAGATGGTACACCGTGTGATGGGGAAATGTTTCTAAAACGCACCTCATTTCTCATCTCCTTGTGCTCGGGTTCGCCATTCCAGCCACTTTACTAGCAATCTCCCTACTTGGAGCATCAGCACCTTTAACCTCCTGTTCTGTACAGGTTGCAATTTGTCCTGAGGATGAACGGGAAGACGGGGAACCAATGAGAGACTAGCTCTTGGTGTTGGGACAGGCACAGGTCACTCTATTTTCCCATCAGGAAGAAGAATTAACCACAGGCTCAGCCTGCCCCCCTGAACCAGAACAGGGACTGAAGCCATCCGGCGCTTTTGCGGCCGGCTCCCAAAAAACCGACTTGTAAAATGGAGCTTCAGGGCACTGCAATTCACAAACCTGCAGAGTTATAAATGATAACTCTCGTCCACAAATATATTGAGGGAAGGCAAAGAAGAGGATTTGAAATCAAGGCAGAATTGCAGGAAACAGATTTCAGGAGGTAGATTCGAATCGCCTTTAAAGCACATGAAAAGCGGCAAAACGTTGACAATGATGCCCTTGGCCAAAAAGGGCGTATGCGTTTTTTCCTGAATATATTCAGGAAAAAACGCATACGCCCTTTTTGGCCAACCAAGCAACCTGGAAAGGCAAATCAGCGCTACAAAGAAGTCTCGCTTCCCATCGGTCAAAAGGGCCATGCTGAAAAAAGTGTCAAAACCAGAAATGCAGGACAGGCCATGGAGAAATGGGAGCCTTGCTACACTGATGGGCGGGATGTAAATTGCCAACAGCCACTCTGGAGAAGTGTATGGTGTGTCCTGAAACATCTAAAAAACACAGCTTAGAGAGCATAGGGTACTTCCACGCATGGGGGGATAAAGTGGGAAAATTGAAAATCAGCAAGACACAAGCACCCCAAAGTTTAGGGCTGCTCTGTTGACAAGGACCTCCACTTCCTTCCACCTTAAATATCCCAGGAAAGCGAAAAATGGATAAAAAAGTTGTGGTCCTTATGTACAATGGAATATCACTCAGCCATGAAATCAATGTCATAAGGCTAGTAGCAGCATGATGAGTGGATTTAGGTAAGACGATTCTAAGTGAAATAAGTCACACAGAAAAGGACACTTCTCATAAGGTGTCACTTATAGAGGGAATGTAAAAACCGTTACACTTGAACTGAATTACAAAACAGAACAGAGTCACACATGCAGAAAACACACTATGGCTGCTTAACGGGAAAGGTGAGGTGGGGTGATACATAAAACAAGAGTTTCAAATTAGCTCAGATACCGTTCCATAAACCCAATATGGAATAGACAAGACCTACTCCTTGCTCAGAGAACTGGACTCAACACGCCCGATTCACCGCACAAGAATATATCTGACTAGTAATAATCTTAAAACCTATGTATTGATATCTCTCTGTTAGTGTGTCAAGTGGGTGTAAAGCGGCATAAACACAGCCGTGAAAAGCAGCTAAACCCCATTATGAAAATAAATTACTTTTAAAAACCCATGAAACAAAGACAGGGAAAGAGAGAGAAATTCTTACACAATTCGTTCAGGGGCTGTGATGCAACCTGGATTGACCATATCTAGACCCACAGCTGGATGAGACATAAGGGTGGACACTCTTGGGGCTGAGAGGTTTGGTGAGGTTGGGTGAGCAAACGCAGACCCTTTAAAGTAATACTGCGTGCTACCCATCGCATGGGTCCCAAATCTCCAGGTTCAAGGGCATCTTCCTACATCGAAAACATGCATGAGAAACCCAGAAGATGGTACACCGTGTGATGGGGAAAGGTTTCTAAAACGCACCTCATTTCTCATCTCCTTGTGCTCGGGTTCGCCATTCCAGCCACTTTACTAGCAATCTCCCTACTTGGAGCATCAGCACCTTTAACCTCCTGTTCCGTACAGGTTGCAATTTGTCCTGAGGATGAACGGGAAGACAGGGAACCAATGAGAGACTAGCTCTTGGTGTTGGGACAGGCACAGGCCACTCTATTTTCCCATCAGGAAGAAGAATTAACCACAGGCTCAGCCTGCCCCCCTGAACCAGAACAGGGCCTGAAGCCATCCTGCGCTTTTGCGGCCGGCTCCCAAAAAACCGACTTGTAAAATGGAGCTTCAGGGCACTGCAATTCACAAACCTGCAGAGTTATAAATGATAACTCTCGTCCACAAATATATTGAGGGAAGGCAAAGAAGAGGATTTGAAATCAAGGCAGAATTGCAGGAAACAGATTTCAGGAGGTAGATTCGAATCGCCTTTAAAGCACATGAAAAGCGGCAAAACGTTGACAATGATGCCCTTGGCCAAAAAGGGCGTATGCGTTTTTTCCTGAATATATTCAGGAAAAAACGCATACGCCCTTTTTGGCCAACCAAGCAACCTGGAAAGGCAAATCAGCGCTACAAAGAAGTCTCGCTTCCCATCGGTCAAAAGGGCCATGCTGAAAAAAGTGTCAAAACCAGAAATGCAGGACAGGCCATGGAGAAATGGGAGCCTTGCTACACTGATGGGCGGGATGTAAATTGCCAACAGCCACTCTGGAGAAGTGTACGGTGTGTCCTGAAACATCTAAAAAACACAGCTTAGAGAGCATAGGGCACTTCCACGCATGGGGGGATAAAGTGGGAAAATTGAAAATCAGCAAGACACAAGCACCCCAAAGTTTAGGGCTGCTCTGTTGACAAGGACCTCCACTTCCTTCCACCTTAAATATCCCAGGAAAGCGAAAAATGGATAAAAAAGTTGTGGTCCTTATGTACAATGGAATATCACTCAGCCATGAAATCAATGTCATAAGGCTAGTAGCAGCATGATGAGTGGATTTAGGTAAGACGATTCTAAGTGAAATAAGTCACACAGAAAAGGACACTTCTCATAAGGTGTCACTTATAGAGGGAATGTAAAAACCGTTACACTTGAACTGAATTACAAAACAGAACAGAGTCACACATGCAGAAAACACACTATGGCTGCTTAACGGGAAAGGTGAGGTGGGGTGATACATAAAACAAGAGTTTCAAATTAGCTCAGATACCGTTCCATAAACCCAATATGGAATAGACAAGACCTACTCCTTGCTCAGAGAACTGGACTCAACACGCCCGATTCACCGCACAAGAATATATCTGACTAGTAATAATCTTAAAACCTATGTATTGATATCTCTCTGTTAGTGTGTCAAGTGGGTGTAAAGCGGCATAAACACAGCCGTGAAAAGCAGCTAAACCCCATTATAAAAATAAATTACTTTTAAAAACCCATGAAACAAAGACAGGGAAAGAGAGAGAAATTCTTACACAATTCGTTCAGGGGCTGTGATGCAACCTGGATTGACCATATCTAGACCCACAGCTGGATGAGACATAAGGGTGGACACTCTTGGGGCTGAGAGGTTTGGTGAGGTTGGGTGAGCAAACGCAGACCCTTTAAAGTAATACTGCGTGCTACCCATCGCATGGGTCCCAAATCTCCAGGTTCAAGGGCATCTTCCTACATCGAAAACATGCATGAGAAACCCAGAAGATGGTACACCGTGTGATGGGGAAAGGTTTCTAAAACGCACCTCATTTCTCATCTCCTTGTGCTCGGGTTCGCCATTCCAGCCACTTTACTAGCAATCTCCCTACTTGGAGCATCAGCACCTTTAACCTCCTGTTCCGTACAGGTTGCAATTTGTCCTGAGGATGAACGGGAAGACGGGGAACCAATGAGAGACTAGCTCTTGGTGTTGGGACAGGCACAGGCCACTCTATTTTCCCATCAGGAAGAAGAATTAACCACAGGCTCAGCCTGCCCCCCTGAACCAGAACAGGGCCTGAAGCCATCCTGCGCTTTTGCGGCCGGCTCCCAAAAAAGCGACTTGTAAAATGGAGCTTCAGGGCACTGCAATTCACAAACCTGCAGAGTTATAAATGATAACTCTCGTCCACAAATATATTGAGGGAAGGCAAAGAAGAGGATTTGAAATCAAGGCAGAATTGAAGGAAACAGATTTCAGGAGGTAGATTCGAATCGCCTTTAAAGCACATGAAAAGCGGCAAAACGTTGACAATGATGCCCTTGGCCAAAAAGGGCGTATGCGTTTTTTCCTGAATATATTCAGGAAAAAACGTATACGCCCTTTTTGGCCAACCAAGCAACCTGGAAAGGCAAATCAGCGCTACAAAGAAGTCTCGCTTCCCATCGGTCAAAAGGGCCATGCTGAAAAAACTGTCAAAACCAGAAATGCAGGACAGGCCATGGAGAAATGGGAGCCTTGCTACACTGATGGGCGGGATGTAAATTGCCAACAGCCACTCTGGAGAAGTGTACGGTGTGTCCTGAAACATCTAAAAAACACAGCTTAGAGAGCATAGGGTACTTCCACGCATGGGGGGATAAAGTGGGAAAATTGAAAATCAGCAAGACACAAGCACCCCAATGTTTAGGGCTGCTCTGTTGACAAGGACCTCCACTTCCTTCCACCTTAAATATCCCAGGAAAGCGAAAAATGGATAAAAAAGTTGTGGTCCTTATGTACAATGGAATATCACTCAGCCATGAAATCAATGTCATAAGGCTAGTAGCAGCATGATGAGTGGATTTAGGTAAGACGATTCTAAGTGAAATAAGTCACACAGAAAAGGACACTTCTCATAAGGTTTCACTTATAGAGGGAATGTAAAAACCGTTACACTTGAACTGAATTACAAAACAGAACAGAGTCACACATGCAGAAAACACACTATGGCTGCTTAACGGGAAAGGTGAGGTGGGGTGATACATAAAACAAGAGTTTCAAATTAGCTCAGATACCGTTCCATAAACCCAATATGGAATAGACAAGACCTACTCCTTGCTCAGAGAACTGGACTCAACACGCCCGATTCACCGCACAAGAATATATCTGACTAGTAATAATCTTAAAACCTATGTATTGATATCTCTCTGTTAGTGTGTCAAGTGGGTGTAAAGCGGCCTAAACACAGCCGTTAAAAGCAGCTAAAGCCCATTATAAAAATAAATTACTTTTAAAAACCCATGAAACAAAGACAGGGAAAGAGAGAGAAATTCTTATACAATTCGTTCAGGGGCTGTGATGCAACCTGGATTGACCATATCTAGACCCACAGCTCGATGAGACATAAGGGTGGACACTCTTGGGGCTGAGAGGTTTGGTGAGGTTGGGTGAGCAAACGCAGACCATTTAAAGTAATACTGCGTGCTACCCATCGCATGGATCCCAAATCTCCAGGTTCAAGGGCATCTTCCTACATCGAAAACATGCATGAGAAACCCAGACGATCGTACACCGTGTGATGGGGAAAGGTTTCTAAAACGCACCTCATTTCTCATCTCCTTGTGCTCGGGTTCGCCATTCCAGCCACTTTACTAGCAATCTCCCTACTTGGAGCATCAGCACCTTTAACCTCCTGTTCCGTACAGGTTGCAATTTGTCCTGAGGATGAACGGGAAGACGGGGAACCAATGAGAGACTAGCTCTTGGTGTTGGGACAGGGACAGGTCACTCTATTTTCCCATCAGGAAGAAGAATTAACCACAGGCTCAGCCTGCCCCCCTGAACCAGAACAGGGCCTGAAGCCATCCTGCGCTTTTGCGGCCGGCTCCCAAAAAAGCGACTTGTAAAATGGAGCTTCAGGGCACTGCAATTCACAAACCTGCAGAGTTATAAATGATAACTCTCGTCCACAAATATATTGAGGGAAGGCAAAGAAGAGGATTTGAAATCAAGGCAGAATTGCAGGAAACAGATTTCAGGAGGTAGATTCGAATCGCCTTTAAAGCACATGAAAAGCGGCAAAACGTTGACAATGATGCCCTTGGCCAAAAAGGGCGTATGCGTTTTTTCCTGAATATATTCAGGAAAAAACGCATACGCCCTTTTTGGCCAACCAAGCAACCTGGAAAGGCAAATCAGCGCTACAAAGAAGTCTCGCTTCCCATCGGTCAAAAGGGCCATGCTGAAAAAAGTGTCAAAACCAGAAATGCAGGACAGGCCATGGAGAAATGGGAGCCTTGCTACACTGATGGGCGGGATGTAAATTGCCAACAGCCACTCTGGAGAAGTGTACGGTGTGTCCTGAAACATCTAAAAAACACAGCTTAGAGAGCATAGGGCACTTCCACGCATGGGAGGATAAAGTGGGAAAATTGAAAATCAGCAAGACACAAGCACCCCAAAGTTTAGGGCTGCTCTGTTGACAAGGACCTCCACTTCCTTCCACCTTAAATATCCCAGGAAAGCGAAAAATGGATAAAAAAGTTGTGGTCCTTATGTACAATGGAATATCACTCAGCCATGAAATCAATGTCATAAGGCTAGTAGCAGCATGATGAGTGGATTTAGGTAAGACGATTCTAAGTGAAATAAGTCACACAGAAAAGGACACTTCTCATAAGGTGTCACTTATAGAGGGAATGTAAAAACCGTTACACTTGAACTGAATTACAAAACAGAACAGAGTCACACATGCAGAAAACACACTATGGCTGCTTAACGGGAAAGGTGAGGTGGGGTGATACATAAAACAAGAGTTTCAAATTAGCTCAGATACCGTTCCATAAACCCAATATGGAATAGACAAGACCTACTCCTTGCTCAGAGAACTGGACTCAACACGCCCGATTCACCGCACAAGAATATATCTGACTAGTAATAATCTTAAAACCTATGTATTGATATCTATCTGTTAGTGTGTCAAGTGGGTGTAAAGCGGCATAAACACAGCCGTGAAAAGCAGCTAAACCCCATTATAAAAATAAATTACTTTTAAAAACCCATGAAACAAAGACAGGGAAAGAGAGAGAAATTCTTAC